>NC_041223.1:17679894-17732976 GCF_002837175.3 Physeter macrocephalus | reverse complement strand
AGAGGCCACGACAGGGAGAGGCCCGCGTACCGCAAAAAAAAAAAAAAAAAAATTATACCTGATCATTTTACAGCAAGAGGTTCGAACTGTGTGACTCCCTCTGAAGGGTACACAGACATCCTCAGACCATGTAGTAAGAGTCAAATAAGGCTCTACCGAAATACAACTGTGGAGACAAAGGGTTCTTAAGGTCCAAGTTCCAAACTCTTTTCTCCCAGCTGCCATTAAGGAAATGTTGCCTCCTCTGTGACCAATGACATGAGTATTCAGGCTTAGTAGCTATTAAATTGAAGTTTCTCATTTAATGAACTTTAGCTTAGGTTAAATATTCCTGCTGTGCTTCTGGTTCGCAGTCACTTCTATAGTGGCAATTTTATTTTTCTAGATAGACGAAGTATTACTTTTGGAAAATCATATGGTCTCAGTCATCAGATTCTCCTGGGATATGTGAGGCATGAAGTGACTGATGGGGAAGCTTTAGAACCTAGTTCTGGCTCAGCCAAGAATTACAGCCATCACCAGCAAAGAGGCTGTGCTCTGGCCACCAGGAATTTCGTGATGTTGAAGAAAAAACGCAGGAACGGAATTTAAAAGACTTGGATTCTAGTTCTGGCTCAGAAAGCTTCCAGCTGTGTGACCACAACGCAGTAACATGAAGTAGACAGCTTCACAGCATAAGCTGTGTGTACCCTCACGTCCAGGCCTGCCCAGGTCTGCCTGAAGGCTGTAGGGGTAATCTGACATGAACCGATCTGCTTGAGGGACAAAAACCTTCCGGGGAAGACCTCAACTTACCAGAAGGGAAAATGAGGCAGCCCAGCAGGGTCCAAAGAGCAAGCGGTCAGCAAGGAGGGGAAGGGAAGTCTCGAACCCAGCACAGTGTATCGATTAGAGCACGTCCCACTCCCACACATACAAATCCCTCCAGCACACCCTGGGTCCCCTGTCACCGCACACCGGGCAGCAGAAACCGACCGAAAAAGCAAAACAAAGAAAAGAGCCTTTGTGCTAGAGTGCCCACACCCCCTGATTTGGCTGGGATCACCTGGCTTTACATGCCTGCTGTCCTGGCTAAACTTTCAGTCACTTCTCCTTTCACCGTCGAGTGTCCTGGTTTTGATAATGAAGTATGTGGTCACATGCTTTGTGGTGATATTTCTGTAGGTTGAAGACGGCCAGGAGGTGGTGCCACTTTGTAGAGTGTGTAACCCTATGGCACCGGGGGGCGAATTGAGGACCTCTCCCCGCCCAGGTGGCCGGATCCCCACAACAGCGAGCTGAGTGAGAAGTAGAGCAGTTACGCCTGGGAGCACAGGGCAGGGCTGTGAGAGGACCGGCCCCAGGAGCATCGCCACTCTCGGCACAGTGGGAGCTGAGGAGAAAGGCCGTGGCCGGGTGGGGGAGGGGACTGAAAGGCCAGTCCCTGGGAGGACATGGGCAGTGAGCCCTGCAAACCCCTAGGTGGCGTGGGGAACTGGGTGGAGGCAGAGAACCATGCTTTTGCTGTAGTAAGGTGGTAGGACTGTGGGCCACACCTATCCTGGCTCAGGAGCCCTCACGCTTCTTCCATCAGGCCCCCGGGGGGACTGGAGAGGCACATACAATGTAGGGTTAGTGTAGGAGCCATGGTGCGGGCTTCCCATTGCTCTTGGTCTTTCAGACAGTGCTCCCAGGAGTGGTCCTTCACCTGGACCAGCCACCAAGCTCATTCCAGGCAGGAATCCCTTCTTGGGTACCAATTCCTGAGGGCCCCTCTGGTTCTTCTTCCCTCCCAGTCTCCTGCCCACAAACCGGGGGATAGCTCAGGTTTGGAAGAAACTATCCCCCTTTCCTCCTTCTGGTTTCTTCTCATCTAGACATTCTACCTAAGCTCAGGAATCGCTTTTCCCTCTGGCCTTAGATTCCATTAAACAAAGCCTAGGAAAATGTGTAGACTGATTCTGGGCACACTCCTACCGCATGGCTCCCCATCACTAGAACACAGAGCCAACTTCCTGTTTGAAAGGAGAAAAGAGAGATAGGAAATTATAAAAGAAAAATAACTTACGTTGGTTTTCTATTGCTGCTGTAACCAATTACCATCAACTAAATGGCTTAAAACAATGCAAATGTATCTCACAGATTTGTGGGTGAGGAGTCCCGGTGGGTGGAGCTGCTTCCTCTGCTTAAAGTCTCATGAAAACAAAATCAAGGTGTCTGCCATTGTGGGCTCCTCTCTGGAGGCCCTGGGCTTGGATGGGGCTGGGGAATCATGCTTTTAGGCTCTTTCATGTTGTTGGCACAGATCAGTCCCATGTGGCTGCCCTTTCCTTCCTGGCTGTCAGCCCGATGTTCTTCTCAGCTTCTAGAGGCCACTGTGTTCCCTAGCTCATGGCCCCCTTCATCTTCGAAGCCAGCAATAGTGGGTCAAGTCCTGCGCACATTTTGGCTCTCTTTCACTTCCTCTTCTGTTACATCTTTCTTTGCTTGCAAATAGAGAAAGTCCTCTGCTTTCAAGGGCTCAGTTGATTAGACGAGGCTCGTCCAATAATCCACGATAATCTCCCTGTTTTAAGGCCCATAACCTTAATGATATCTGCAAAGTCCCTTTTGTCATGTAACGTAACATAACATGGTGTGTCATCAGAGGGTGGAGGTCATGGCATCCAAAATTCTGACTATCCACAGATCTAATATCTCAGAACAGTGGCCAGTCACACTACTATTCTTGTAGCACCTTTTCAACCCCAGTTAAAGGGAAAACCCTGAAGAAATAAGCAAGGAGATGTAAAATGAAAAGGTCCACATGCTGAGGTGGGGATCAGATGAGGATTGTGAAAGGTTTCAACAGAGAGACTGCTGTACCTTTGCAGGCATAACTGGTGGTATAGATCCATTTCCCTACAGCCCTTGTCCAAAACTTGCATAATCCCTGCAGAAGAGGCCACAGCGGGCCCCAGGCAGTTCCAGGGGCTACTGAGAGCAGTGTGAGCCTTGCATAGGGCACCTTAGAAATCAGACCAAGCACACCAAACTCTGTCCTCATTCCTGAAGGAACAGCCCAGTAAAAGAATGGAAGGACAGAGCCACAGGAATCAGAAGTCCACAGGACACCGGAGGGAAGGGGAGTCAGAATGGGAAGGAAGTTTATAAAAGTCTTTGACATCAATTTTTAGCAACGTATATGTTTAAATGGCCAGGATTAGAGTGACTCTAAGCAGCTGTGACATTCTAATTAACCTTGATGACTTTCTAGTACTGAAAGGCCACTTTAACCTTACTGTTGGCTGATGACCTTGGCCTGTGTTTTCAGAAATCACTAACTGGCAGGACAGGGTGCCCTCAGCTGCCATGATGGCACTGAACCAAGTGAGTTTGAGACTCAGATAGCCAGGAAACTCAGCGCAATATCCACATTCTTTCACTTGAATTGAGTACATAAATTAAAAACTTGAAAGTGGAGGCCAATGTGTTCTCAGGACAGTTATTAAAATTACTTTTTCAGCATTCTCTCCAGCATTACCAAGTTGTTTTTGTTGGAAAGAAAGTAATTCATGTTTCAGATCTGCTGTCATTATAAAAGGAGTCACAGCTACAAGTCTAGACATTTATGATTATTTCACAAGGACTTGTCCTTATGAAATAATCATTGTTTTATGCCAGCTGTAGTTTATTGATCTGATATGTGCCTGAAATTATTTAGATAGGGGAAATAGGGCTTTCTTCTCTTTCCAGCCTACAGAGGAAGATTGTCCTAGACTCCTGAAAATATAATAAGCACCTGATATTGGAAACACATTAGGGTTATAGTTTTCATTTATTAAAATCAGTTTAAAATATGCTCCAAATTCAAAGTTTATACTCCTCTCCCTCTTCTTTATAAAGTAAAGAATTTTTCTACAGTTGTCTCCAGTTGTTAGTAATTTTTGTTTCTGCAAAATAAGAAGGGAGAAGGAAAAGGAGGAAGAGGGGGAGGAGGGGAAGAAAGGGGATGGGGAAAGGGAAGGGGGAGGAGGGGAGGAGGAGAGAAGCAAAAGGAGAAGACATTCTTACAGTAACCTGGATTTTATTGATCTTCTATGAGCACATAACTCGTAGGAGGGAACACAGGGGTTAAAACATTTATGACCATGACTGTGGGGTCACCAGCTAGTGAAGACAGGCCTAGAGGAAAAATTCTTATGTTCTCTAGCCTCAGCTTTTAATGGTGCTTCCATGATTCATTGTCTTGTAACCAAATAATTTTGGGGGATAGTTCGTGGCAGATGTCTTTGGCTATATATCATTTTTATATGCGCTAAGAATTACTTTTCTATCTATTTTACAGATGAAAATGTTAAATGTAGCTTTCAGGTGCTAATGTACTATGTCTGTTAACATTGATAGGAAGGTATGTCCTCTGTGACTCATTATTAACCTTTAATATTTATTTTATTGCTTATGCAAGATAATTCAGTGAACTCCATTTCCTGTCAGTGTATGTCAATGGTATTTTTCATTGCTTTGCCTTCCTAAAACTATCTGTCTGTTGAAGGACATGGTAGTCAGCCCTACTGGGGTATGAATATAAAAAAGAGTCCTGTATGAGAAGCTGGTTTATCTTCAATGCCTTCCCCAAACACTGGAATTTGCCAAAATTAGATTTGGGACATCCTTTTTGCCCTATGTGGGGTGTCTCTTCTTTTTGGTTAATTTCAGGAACAGAGCCCGAAAATGTTAACTTTTCAGTGACCCCCAGTGTATCTCTAGAGGTTTGTTACATATTGAATAAAAAGCCCTGCCCCAATCCAGGTCGTAAGATAGTTCCTATGTCATCTTTTAAAAGTTCTGTAATTCTACGTTCCACTTTAAGTCTTTAGTCCACCTGAAATTGATTTGTGTTTATGGTGTGAGGTAAGGATCTAATTCCATTTTTTAAATGGCTAATTTTTTTACTGAAAAGTCTTGCTCTGCCCACTAATCAGTTGCACCAGCTCTGAAATAAGTCAGATCTTGCAGATGTGTGCTCCCAGCCACCCTATCTTAATATATTTCATAATAATCCCTGATTTCTCATAAACTTAATTCCCTACTCTGTTTTCTCATTTTAAAAACTATATTAACTATTCTTGACCCTTTATTCCTGTATATACACATTAGAATCTGCTTATTTTATTACACACACACACACACACACACACACACACACACACACACACAGGGAATCCCTGTTAAAAATTGGATTAGAATTGTGATTGAAAGTGAATTAATAGATCAGTTTGTTAAGAATTAGCCTCATAATGATTTACACACACACACACACACACACACACACAGGGAATCCCTGTTAAAAATTGGATTAGAATTGTGATTGAAAGTGAATTAATAGATCAGTTTGTTAAGAATTAGCCTCATAATGATTTTGAGTCATTCTGTCTCTGAACAGGATATATCTCTTGGTGGGGGTAGGGGGGTCTTTAAAAATTTTCAGTAAAATTTTAACCTTTTTTACATAAAGTAGAAAAGCAGCTGGATTTATTTCGGGGAAATTTATATTTTTGATACTGTTATAAATAGTATCTTTTAAAATTAAATTCCCTGATGTATAGAAGAAATGCAGTTGGTGTTTCTAGACTACTCTAAGGAACACAAATTATCCAGAAAATTCACTAAACTTTCTTAATAGAAGTTAATGTGGGCAATTTGTGATGTTCTTAACTTAAAGGAAATATGTTTATGTATCCTATTGAGTATAGTCTTTAATTTTTTTTCGATAGCTACACTTTCTTCCTCTGTCCTTATTTTGTTATGCATTTGAATGTTACCCAGTTTTTAAAATGAAAGTTTTGAAATTACTATGCTATTTTTCTTCTTTGAGCTGCTAATGTGATAAAATATAGTAATAGATTGTTTTACATTAAACTACCCTTGCACTCCTGAGATAAACACAACTTGGCCATCTTTTATATTCTTTGCTAGATTTGCAAAGTTTGCAAAATATATTTAAGATTTTTGCATCTATTTTGTATTAACTAGGCTAGAAACTAAGCTGCTATAACAAAGATACCCAACATAGAGTAGCATGCATAAGATAGACATTTACTTTTCTCACTGGTAATGGCCTAGAGTCAGTAAGTAGTTCATGGCTGGCAGGGCAGCTTTGTGTATTGAATACTTGGCTTCCAAGTCCTATCACTTCTCAGCCAGTTAAAAGAGGGACAGAGAGTCCTGAACACAGTTCCTTTTTTTTGTTGTTGTTCTTTTTAAAAAAAAGTACTATTTTTTTATTGCAGTATAGTTGATTTACAAAGTTATGTTAGTTTCAGGTGTACAGCAAACTGATTCTGTTATATATATAATCTATTCTTTTTCAGATTCTTTTCCATTATAGGTTATTACAAGATTTTGAATACAGTTCCCTGTCCTATCAGTAGGTCCTTTTGTTTATCTGTTTTATATATAGCAGTGTGTCTGTGTTAATCCCAAACTCCTAGTTAATCTCTCCCCCTGCCTTTGGTAACTATAAGTTTGTTTTCTATGTCTGTGAGTCTATTTCTGCTGAACAGCGTTCTTAAAAATATGAGAAAATTGCCCTCCTCAGACCCATTCACATCTCATTCACCCAAAGTTAATTCCATGACTATATACAGCTGCAAGGGAAGCAGAAAAATATTTTCTCTGGCTGGGTAGCCATGAGCCCAAGTTATATGGAGTTCCATGTGCATTTCTATTACTAAAAGAAACAAAAGTAGGTGGATAGTTAACATTTTCCAATACATGTGGTCATGAGAAAGAATGAACTATAATTTTCTTTTTTGTACAGTCCTTTCTCAGATTTTGACATCAAGATCATGTTAGTTTCTCCCCCCACTGCCCAGAAAAGTGAGTTTGGTAAATATTCTCTGGTTTCCTGCTCTTCGGTATAATTTTGGTAAATTCATAACTTTAAAAAAATTGGTAGAACTTATAGGTAATAAATACCACCTGGTGTTTTCTTCCAGAAATAATTTTATTTAGTGATTCCAAATGTTCAATAGATATTGTACTATTTAGTCTTTCTATTTATTCTTGAGTGGATTTTTGGTGTAGTTTTAGAAGTAATATGTCTATTAGCATAAAGTTATTAAAAATAAACTCTTGCTATACTTCTAATCTTTTGCTGCATCTGAGTTTACTTCATCCTTTCTTTTGGATTATAACTTAATTATCTTTTCTCTTTCTCTTTTTTCTATTTGCTTCTAAAACAGTTTTGTAAATTTTATTTGCTGTTCAAGGATAACTTTTGTCTGTCTCAACCCTCTCTGTTGTGTGGTTTTTATTCTACTCGTCTGTTCTCATTTTCTTCCTTCTGTTTTGTTTGCTTTTATTCTGATGCTCTTGTACTGACTTCTCAAGATGGATGCTTAGTGCATTCATTAAGTATTACTTTAGCTGCAGCCATATGTTTTGATAATTCAGTATCATCATTATAATTTTGTCCTAAATATTTTCTGATTTTTACCGTTTCTTCCTTAACCCTTGAGTTTTTTAGAAGCAAAATGCCTCTTGTGTAAGAAGAGGAAATAAGAAAGTGTTCATATATCTGCTCTTCATTTCAAAAAGAAACACAGGAAAGGTAAATCAACAATGTTTGATTTCAACAACGTTTTTAACCTATTAGTCGTAGTGGGAATCAGAGGAGAAGAAATTTGGAAAGTAGTGACATTTCTCCAAATATACCTCTTTTTTTTAAAGTTTTACTTTTGGAAGCATGTTCATGTTCTACATATTCAAAAAAATAAAACTAAATCAACATCATTGGGAAGAGAGGAAAAACTAAAACTGAAAGCAAACTGAAACAAACCAACCTAATTGTATTTTAAATGAATTCCATAAGCACACTGAAAGAACATCAAAAGACTCTCAGTTCAGGTAATTTAGGAACACAGTATTCGACTGTATACTCTTTGTCCTGGGCAAGATTGTGGAGCAAAAACTGCAAACACATCTGGAAATCTTTTTAGTTGAGTTTGTTTTTTTGTAGTGGCATAGATAAAACAGTTCTGAAACAATTTAGATGTATGATAGGATCCAACAAGTGTGTGAATGTGTTCATGGGAGATAGGTCTGTCACTATAAAAGAAGGGACATGCAGACATGGAGTGAGACAGGGCAAGAGGGAACTACATGGGGATGGATTGGAATGGAGCCACCAGTGCAAATTCATGGTTTCTACCATATGCATACATATGGGTAATGCATGTAATATGTGCGTGATCGTACGTGTATGTGTGCACATAGGTGTATGTTTGCCTGGATGTGTATGTATATGCAGATATTTCTAGCTCTAGTCACTGAAAAGTCACTGAAAAGAAGCAAAGACACTCCCATAGCTATGAGCACCCCTAGCACCCTGGTCTTAGGTTCTAATTCCATGCCTCACTAAAAGGAACCATGGCTCTGCTGAGAAATGGCTGACTCCAGGTTTTCTTTAACTGAAAATATCTTTACTTGCCTTTGTTTTTGAAAGATGTTGTCACAAAACCTACCTTAGGTTGACATGTATCTTTCTCTCCGCACATTGAAGACACTCATTGTTGTTACCTTTCTGTTGTTAATTTTGAGAAGTAAATGCTCAATCAAATTGTTAAGTTTTGTAGGTAATTTGATCCACCCCTCTTGTTTTTAACATATTATTTTTGTCTTTGGTGTTGTGCAATTTGCAACCATGTGTTAGGTTTGTTTATTTATACTAGTCAATATAAAAAGTATAAAACAGTAATTATACTATAAGTAGTATAAAACTGAGGCAATTCTGAGCCATTAATTCTTCAAATGTTGCTTCTGCCCCATTTTCTCTTCTCCCACTGGATTTGCAATAAGAAATATATTTGATCTTCTCACTCTGTTATCTATGCTACTTGACTTATCTTTCATACTTCCCATCTCTTTGTCTCTCTGTGTTTTGTTCTGGATAATTTTTCAGATCTAGATTCAAATTCACTAATTCGCTCTAAGCTATATATAAAAACTCTTAGCAACTGAGTTTTTAATTCCAAAAACACTTTATATAATTTCTGGAAGTTCTATTTTAGTTATTTTTCAAATGTTTGGTCCTTTATTTGTCTCTCATTTTACTCATGTTTTCAAACTTGCTGGATTTTATATACATACTAAACATAATTATTTATGTTCTGTGCTTGACACAATATCTGAAAACTTTGCAAGTCTAATTTGACCGCCTGTCCTTTCTGAGCACTATGCTCTTGGTGCCCTCCATTTTGTGGTTTTATTTTCTTTCAGTCTTACGAGGGAAAGGTAATTTCTGTTTCTCCCTTACACTGAGCATATAGGCCATTCAGATGCCTCCTTTTGTGGGATCTCATATTAGTGACCTTGGGTGAACTCTGGCTTTCATTGTCTCTTGCCCAGTATGTTTCATAAGATCATGAAAGCTAATGCTCAAGTTCGTTCTGATGGCAAATGCCCTCCAAGCCAAGCTTGTCTTCAGTGTGTGACATATCTCTTTAGGTTCCTGGTTTCACTGGGTTTTAGCCTTTCAGTCATTAACTACTTTTAGTATTTTATTTAGAAATTTTTAGTTGTTTTCAGCAAGTGGGTCAATCAAGGTATTTTGTCCACTATACTGCTGGAAACTTCTAGAAGTCCCCTGTACATATTTTAAACAACTTGATAAATTTCATATATTATTGCATTAAAAAAATACTTAAAATGAAAAGCTAGAAAATCACTGACTTACTCTAATATGCCCCTTGTCACTGAAGGAGAAATATAAAGAAACAATAGTAGCAATACCAGGGCTATCACTCACTTCTGACCCTGCTCTAGTGCTTTCTGTGGCTGGGGTGCTGGCAGAGGGGAAGGCAGTGGGATTTAATGCCCCTGTAGAGCGGAGTTTGTACACAATCTTTGTTGGGCACATAAAGACACTTTCTATTCTGTACAATCTTTACTACCTTGCAACACTCAGACCCAACTTTCATTCCAGGTGCATTCTTAAGACAAACCCTAAGTCTGAGAAATTCACCAAAAATTAGTGACACACACAGACACTTGGATTCTACCAATTATAATATTTAGTTAGACTGCTTTTTTGTTAAATAATATCTCCAGAGCATTAAGTAATAGAAATAATAACTAAATAATATAACTTGAAAAATGTCCATGCAGTATTGTCTTTGCAAATGTGCGTTATCCGTTGAATGGTTGTGCTGTAGTTTGACCAGTGTTTCATTTCTAGCACGCTCATGTTGCTTCTAACTCTTTGCTCTTACAAACTGAGCCACCTTGAATGTTCCTATAGTTCGTCTTTACTTAATATCTTTAATCATCTGCATAGAATAAATTCCCAGAAGTTAAGTTGTGAGGTCAGAGGGCATGCATATTGATAAGGTCAATATATCCTGCCCCCTCTGGTTTCTGGAGAAGTTGTGTCAATTTACCTTCCACCAGTGGCCCAAGGAACTTCAGGGATGGAGGTTGGCTTTTTAAAGGTGACATATTCTGGTTAATTTCTAATAAAAAAATTATTGCACCAGATTTTGTATCTGGCTCCTTCCCTAGTCTAAAATTGATAAAAGGTGTTCTACAGCACTCTCAATATTATGCCTACTCAAAGATCTTACATAATATAGGCTTCCCTCCCCTTTAATTTAATTTAATATTGTAGTATTAATGCAGTTTCTTAAATGATTTTGTTTGACATTATTGGCTTTATTTTTATTTATACAGCAGGTTCCTATTAGTTATCAATTTTATACATATTAGTGTATATATGTCAATCCCAATCTCCCAATTCATCACACCACCACCCCCTGCTTTCCCCTCTTGGTGTCTATACATTTGTTCTCTACATCTTTGTCTCAATTTCTGCCTTGCAAACTGGTTCATCTGTACCATTTTTCTAGATTCCACATATATGCGTTAATATACGATATTTGTTTTTCTCTTTCTGACTTACTTCACTCTGTATGACAGTCCCTAGGTCCAACCACGTCTCTACAAATGACCCAATTTCGTTCCTTTTTATGGTTGAGTAATATTCTATTGTATATATGTACCACATCTTCTTTATCCATTCATCTGTCAGTGGACACTTAGGTTGCTTCCATGACCTGCTATTGTAAATAGTGCCACAATGAACACTGGGGTGCATGTGTCTTTTTGAATTATGGTTTTCTCTGGGTATATGCCCAGTAGTGGGATTGTTGGATCATATGGTAATTCTATTTTTAGTTTTTTAAGCAACCTCCATACTGTTCTCCATAATGGCTGTATCAATTTACATTCCCACCAACAGTGCAAGAGGGTTCCCTTTTCTTCACACCCTCTCCAGCATTTGTTGTTTGTAGATTTTCTGATGATGCCCATCCTAACCGGTGTGAGGTGATACCTCATTGTAGTTTTGGTTTGCATTTTTCTAATAATGAGTGATGTTGAGCAGCTTTTCATGTGCCTCTTGGCCATCTGTATGTCTTCTTTGGAGAAAAGTCTGTTTAGGTCTTCTGCCCATTTTTTGATTGGGTTGTTTGTTTTTTTAATATTGAGTTGCACGTGCTGTTTATATATATTTGGAGATTAATCCTTTGTCCGTTGATCGTTTGCAAATATTTTCTCCCATTCTGAGTGTTGTCTTTTCGTCTTGTTTATAGTTTTCTTTGCTGTGCAAAAGCTTTGAAGTTTCATTACGTCCCCTTGCTGTGATTTATGTCAAAGAGTGTTCTGCTTGTGTTTTCCTCTAAGAGTTTTATAGTGTCCAGTCTTACATTTAGGTCTTTAATCCATTTTGAGTTTATTTTTTGTGTATGGTGTTAGGGAGTGTTCTAATTTCATTCTTTTACCTGTAGCTGTCCAGCTTTCCCAGCACCACTTATTGAGGAGGCTGTTTTCATTGTATATCCTTGCCTCCTTTGTCATAGATTAGTTGACCATAGGTGCATGGGTTTACCTCTGGGCTTTCTATCCTGTTCCATTGATCTATATTTCTGTTTTTGTGCCACTACCACATTGTCTTGATTACTGTAGCTTTGTAGTATACTCTGAAGTCAGGCAGTCTGATTCCTCCAGCTCCATTTTTTTCCCTCAAGATTGCTTTGGCAATGCAGTTTCTTAAATTATTTAAAAATTTTTTTTTATTCAAACAGAAAGTCACAAAAATTATAATCATCCTCATCAGTTCACTCAGTCTTAAATTATTGACATATTTTTGTTTTGACAAAACCCCAACCATCACATGGCGACTAGTAGCCTGTGGCATTTTTATAATGAATTAGAACTAAATAACATTACTGCAACAAATGAACAGATGATTTTCCTATTGTTATCTCCTTGAGTTATTCTGCTTGTCCACAGACCCACTAGTGATGACTCATAGCGAGTCCCCTGTAACTAATGAGAATTAGTAAGGGATATGGCTTTTTTGACACTTATTCTGCTTGGATTTGGTCACGTGAGAATCCAGCAATGTGATTTCTAGCAGATAACATTGAAAGACTGATCTTATAGAGTAAACAGGCGGTTGGCTTCCTGGCATGCTTTTAAATTTGTTTTCACTTAATAGGACACAGGATTTTTGTTCATTAGATCTCTTGCTGTCCCTGGTTAAATCCTTCTGCCTTACTGTTCCTGCTTTTGACGTTACACTGTGCAGAATGGCATTTCTATATAAAAAGCTTTTGGCCAGGGGGCAACATACCAGCTAGTACATATTTGAAATGGCTATTTCTTTTTCACTATGAATGGAATGGTATTTTAAGCACACGTAACTCTTTCACAAGCTAACATCTGTCAGTTGTGCTGTGTACAACTTCATCAGCTGGGAATTGAAACCCATTCATAACACTCCTGTTTGCAAACTTCTGTCATCAAGGCTGTTCAGGTTGTAAGTTCTACTGCAAAGAGAAGCAAGGGCTTGAATGCCAAAGAGTGGCTCCAATTTAAGTTAACTCTTGAAAATTTCAAGGGAGTGGCAATTGCTTGAAAGCCCTTTTTCTGAGTGAAAGTTGGGAAATTGGGATGTGGGGCTACTGACCTTATCAAAACTTAACTTTTCTCAGACACTGATGGATTCTTCTGGTGGTTCAGGTTGTTCATTTGGTTACAATGAAGGTCTTTCACAGAGCTTTTATGTTGATTTTCCTTGTGGATTTGAGCATAATGGTATGAAGAATATTGAGTCTATACAGGGTCAATCCATAAAAACTGAGTCGGAGAAAGGAGGCAGATAATTACTCTTAATTTGGTATGAAATTGCACACAGAATCCTAAATATAAATGTGACCTGTGAAAATGAAGCAAAGAGAGAATTTATACACTGGGAACAAGATTTTAGACAAATCTCGTCTGCGTATTTATTTAGGTCCTCTTACCGTGTCATTTGTATAATGATATGTTTTTATTGTAGAATTACAACCTATACATTTTTTGTTGTTCTTGTCCTTTGGAAGTAATTAAATAGTTATTTTCAACCAAGGTTACAGAATTGATTTAAGTAATGCCTAAGAATTAGAGCAATGCGTAAGAATCACCTGGGGGATCTGTTTAAAATGCAGATTTGGAGGGTGGTGTCCCCCATGATTCTAATCATTATACCATGAATGGAGCCTAGGAGTCTACCTTTCTAACAAGAATCCCAAGAAATTCTGATTTTGGTGATCCCCAGAAAAACCCTATTAAAAAATATGATTTAAAAAAAGATAAAACTTGGGCTTCCCTGGTGGCGCAGTGGTTGAGAGTCCGCCTGCCGATGCAGGGGACACGGGTTCGTGCCCCGGTCCGGGAGGATCCCACGTGCCGTGGAGCGGCTGGGCCCGTGAGCCATGGCCGCTGAGCCTGCGCGTCCGGAGCCTGTGCTCCGCAATGGGAGAGGCCACAACAGTGAGAGGCCCATGTACCGCAAAAAAAACAAAAAAACGTAAGGGAATAAAACTAAGTTTTACAGAATATATAAATGGGAATCTTGTTTTCCTTTATAATTTATTTTGTAATAAAGGGATGTGACTACAGTCCTGATACCTTAAGAAGTAAGACAGATACACTATGTGTGCACATTGAGGGACCGGGGCTCCTTGAAGGCCACCTCTGCCTGGGATTCAGAGGTGACCTTACTAAGTCACTGTCCTGCTTTTGTCTCTTTCCTCCCCTCCAAATGGGAAAAGCAAGCAGAACCTTTCTTCCACCTGGACATGCTGAAAATAAAGCAAAACCATCTTGAGGCTGATTTCTCAATCCAAACTGGTGTCATTATTTCCAACACTTGGATAATGCTTAATTCTTTCCAAACTGTTGAATTTAATAGACCATAATCTCAGTTGTACAAGCTTTAAAGTCAGACCCTAAACTAGATCATTGTAGCCTCTCAGAAGCTTTGAAGGGTAATGCAGGGTCACAGTCACATTACATATAAACCAACCCTGAAAGATATCACCTTAAATGTTGCAAGAAAAAGAAATCTCACAGCTTCCCTTGGCAGTTTTGTGTTCCAGGGCTTGAAATCTTTCAACAGAAATCTTTCTGAGTTCTTAATCCAAGTTGTCTGTGCCACGTCTGGCCTGTTCTTGAGAGAAAGGGAAAAACTGCTCGCCACAACTCACACACTTTTTCCACACACTGAAAAATGTTAAGCTTTTTCTTGTTCTTGTTGTTTTAATGCAAAATATGAAGGCAGTTCCTTTGGCCTTTTCATAGGAAACCTCAAGAAACTATCTATAGGCAGGGACAAAATATAAACTCCATCTATTTTTTTTTTCCCTGCTTGTTTTCATTCAAGGCTCTTAAGTGTAATTTGAGGATGACGATGACTGTTGAATGTAGAATCTTTCCTGAAACTTTCTTTCTGTAGTTGAGTAAATGTTCTTGGAGGCCTTTCAAAAAAATCTACTAAGTTGATCAGGAAGTTGTCTTCATTAGTCTAATAGTGTGACCTCAGCAAGTCAATTTGATCTCCCTGGCTCTCAGTTTTCCCCAAATGAGGGACTTGAGCTAGGTGCTCTTGACTCTTTCTTTACAAAATCTTGAAGTTGTTTATTGTAGAAATAGGATGGAGTTATCTCAGAGTAATTTTGTGGCCATAAAGGACTCCTTTTTTGGTAAGTGCAATGTTGGTTCCTTGCCCTTTTTGTTTTTTTTTGTTTGGTTTGGTCTTTTGGCCATGCAGCCTGTGGGATCTTAGTTCCCTGACCAGGGATCAAACCTGCGCCCCCTGCAGTGGAAGTGCAGAGTCTTAACCACTGGACCGCCAGGGAAGTCCCATGTTTTTTCTAACATAATATCTCTTCTGGTGATGAGGATCATCTCTTGTGAAAGAAAGGAAAGAAAGAGGGGAGGGAGGGAGAGTAGAAGGGAAAGGATAGAAGAAGGGAGGAGTGGAAGGAAGGAAAGAAAATAGTAGCCAGCAGTAAAGCTAGTGGTCATAGATATCACAAATACACAGGTGAAATTTCTGCCTGTTTGATGCCTGAGCATATCCTGTACCTGAGGGCAGATTGACGTCCTAGGACTGTTTCCTAGAATTTATATATATATATACACACACACACAAAATATATATAATTTATACATACATATATACAAAATTAGGAGAAAAAATATATATATATATAATTGAGTCTAAATAAAACAAAAGGGCTTGTCCACCAGATTTTTCATCGTTTGTGGGACCTCACTCTCTGCTCCAGGTCCTTCTAAGACAAGGTATTTGATGGATGTATGCTATTTCTTTTGATGCTCCTTTATTCAGCATCCATTTTTATTCATAGATTTAAATTTCACAAATGGCATGAATAGCCTGCTAAGATTTTTCTTCATAGCTTTCATCTTTTTCAAATGGAGAAACCTGGAGGTTTTGCTGGAGGCTGTACCGCGGGACCACCCTGTGTGCGGAGATCTCAGTGTGGCCCTTGAAGAATGTATTGGCCTAAACCTTTTTGATGTTCCTATGATTTTTAAAGATACTTAGGTCACATCATTCCCTGTCACAGAATGAGCATATAGATTAGAAGCAACTTCTAATCCATATGGTCATCATGGCCCAGTAGACACCATTTCTCCAGAAATAGTAGGAGAACTAAAGATGACGTGGATGGGAATGTCTGCAGATCCACACAAATATACCATTTTCTACTCACACTGTAGAGGGTTCCTCTGGGCTTTGCTTTCTAACTCCAGGATACTGAAAACTGATTCCAAAGGAAAGTTAACTCTGGTATCAAGTCAGTTGAAACTGATTCCTCGAATGATCTGACAATTCATATCCCCTGCCATCAGACGATCTAGGTAATTGAGAATTCTTGACAGTGTATCTCTAGAAACAGTGCATGAATTAAAGTGCTGATGGACCAGCATGGGACTCCCTGCTTCTCACCAGGGAAGGTGCTCCTCCTGCTGTGCCTGGATCACTGCAGACCCATATGAGTATCTTCTCCAAGACACTTGGGCATTGATTATTTGACCTAATTCCCTGAGGACTCATCTGAGCCATAAGGTGAGGGAAAACAAATTAGGAACCACGTAGTCTCAGGTAGCTTTGCATGATCTTTCTATAGCCAACGTTAGAAGTCAAAAAGAATCTCCAAGAAATGTATGCCCTTAATGGGTTAAAAAGTGTCTCTTTTCTAGTCTTACTAGCTTATTCTTCTTTTAGTTCCTGAAACCTCCTTTACTTCCTGAAACCCAGTGCTGCTGTGATTTGTCCTCAAAGGGTTGTATTTGTGTCCACAGGCTGAATATTTGAAAGTCTGGTTGCCTGTTTTACTGCAACCTGACAAAACAGGTTCTAGTAAGAGCTCAAGAGCTGGTTATTGTAAAGTTTTGTTTCAGCAAGAAGTACACAATAAGAATTTTAGGCTTGGGGTTGTACACAGACCCTTAATTGGTTATGATTATTATTTAGTCCAGATTTTTTCCCCTGGTAACCTATATCTTTGACTATTCCCTGTGGGGTATGTAGAAAAGAAAGGTTAGCACTCTTGTTGGAACTTTATGAAAGCACGAGCTATAAATCACCTACAAATATACAGGCAGCTTCCGGGATGTTACTTCAAGACAATATGTCTAAAATTTCTTTGTTGTTTAAGGATTTAGCCAGACAACTTTTATTCACTTTAATGAATGTAACTGCCTACTCACCACTGTGGAAAATTCAGGGTTCAAGAGTGTGAAATGCTGCATTGATTATGCAGAACCTCAGTCAAAGCTATGCTTTTTCTTTCTACATATTTTATGACGTTATTTTGTCTAGACGTCTGTGTCCTTGTTGCCCTCAGTTATAGCATTTATTGCCGAATCGCTTTAATCAGCTATCTCCTTCATTCAAAACTCTGTGTCCAAAAGAGCTTAAAAGGATGCAGACTGTCCATCTTTTCTCTTTCAGAATGTTGAAGACACAGGCAAGTGTGAATAAAGTAAACAGTGTTTCTTAAACTGCACATCATGTGTCTTGATTAAAATATTCAATATACATATGGGGAACCCTGTAACCTTTCCAGTCATCGCCTCAGAGCCCAGTCATGAAAACTTAGCCAACTGCATTACACAGAGCATTTCTACTTAGCCCCAGATATTATAGAGGTAAACTTAGGCTTCCTCTACCACTTGTATTCTCTGTGTTCTCAGACAAAAGTAAGACAGATAAATATATTTTGGGGTTCCAATTTAGGAAAAGTTTTGGGGTATCAATTATTAGTCTTAGCACTATAAACAGTCTTCCTTTTAAGAAATTCTGTCTCAAATGTAATTTCAAATAAATTCTCTAACCTAAAAAATTATTTTATGAATACCCTCTTCTTAAAATTAAATATGGTGATTGCCAATAATATTAGATCCTTGATATTTTCGTGAGTAGACTGGCTACAACTGTGGAAATCATGATGATTCTAATTCTGGCTTTAATTTAACCGGAAGTCAGTCAAGATTACTAATTTAATGCCTTTTATGCATCATAGTTACTAAAATAATGTCCATTATTTTAGCTATATATATTATAAATAAGCTATATATATTATGTTAGCAATATATACATATATATAGAGAGAGCTATATTTAGTATCCATTATTACGTTATGTTCATAACCATATTTCTAATTCACTAAGCATTCAGCGTAGTTGACTTTTTTTCTCTTTTTAAATGAACTGCTTGGGTTAGAGGCTCTCTGAGGTCCATTTCAGCCCTAAAATTTTATGATTTTGTGTTCTATGAGATAAACTGGCCATCTCGTCTTTTTTATGGTCCCAACTGCTAACTCAGATGTAACCTTTCCCTCATTCCCAATCGGAAACATTGAAAATATTTTATAGATGGATCAGCTTTTTTAAATCTAGTGAAAGGAAGACAAGAAGAAGAAATCAACTCAAATTCAGCAGAAGAGAATGACATTTAAAAGACATTCCCAACTTGAAGAGATTTGAGACACCTTCAAATAGCTCCTATGAAGTTATTTGTTGTGGAAACTCCTGGAATGAGGCTGTCTAATTTTAAATGGTTCAAGATGAAGTTTCATCTCTAGTTTGGTCTAGAAAGTAAAAGTCTATATTATATCAAATCACCTGGTCTGACCTAGGCAATCTTGTGGAATATAATGATACCAAAAAAATTATGCCATAAAATACTTACGGAAACTGTTTTTTTTTTTAAACACTTTTATTGATATGAATACTGTGCCGGCTCATTCATTTGGTCATTCTTTCTAAGAGATACTCACCATCAGCATCTATAAATGGATTAAATCAAGTTATTATATTGGGTTGACCAAAACGTTCATTCAGGTTTTTCCATTTTTAAAAAATGGAAACGGGTTTTTCTTATGCAAAACCCCGAACAAACATTTTGGCCAACCCAGTCATAAGAATAGTTAATCTAAGAATGTGCCAGGCACTATTCTGAAATTCTGACAATGGTTCTAAGCTGGGTACTATTACCCTTCCCATGAAAAGGAAGGGAACAAGGAGAAAAGTATGTGTAATGAAGGGAAAAGCAGCTGTGCCCTCCACCATTATCATAGGAAGGTCTTTATTTATTTTTTTTTGAAGTATAGCTGATTTTAAATATTATATTAGTTTCAGGTATGCAACATAGTGATTCAATATTTTTATAGATTACACTCCATTTAAGTTATTACAGAGAGTTCCCTGGTGGCCTAGTGGTTAGAATTCAGGGCTTTCACTGCCGTGGCCCAGGTTCAGTCCCTGGTTGGTGAACTGAGATCCCACAAGCTGTGCAGCGCAGCCAAAAATAAATTAATTAATTAATAATAAAGTACAAAATAATGGCTGTATTTCCTTGTGCTGTACAATACATCATTATTGCTTATTTATTTTATACATAGTAGTTTGTACCTCTTAATCCCATATCCCTAATGTGCCCCTCCCCCATTCCCTCTCCCCACTGGTAACCACTAGTTTGTTCTCTATTTCTGTGAGTCTGTTTCTGTTGTGTTGTATACATTTGTTTGTTTTCTTTTTTAGATTTTACATGTAAGTGATAACATAGCATATTTGCTTTCTCTGTCTGACTTATTTCACTAAGCGTAATACTTGCTAGGTCCATCCACATTGTTACAAATAACAGAATTTCATTCTTTTTTATGGCTGAGTAGTATTCCAGTTTATATATATACTACATCTTCTTTATCCATTCATCTGTTGAGGACACTTGGGTTGCTTCCATATCTTGGCTATTGTAAACAGTGCCGCTGTGAACGTTGGGGTGCATGTACCTTTTCAAATTTGTGCTTTCATTTCCTTTGAATATATCCCCAGGAGTGGAATTGCTGGGTCATATTGTAATTCTATTTTTAGTTTTTTGAGGACCCTCCATACAGTTTTCCATAGTGGCTGCACCAGTTTACACTCTTACAAACAGTATTCTAGGGTTCCCTTTTTTCCACATCCTTGTCAACATTTGTTATGTGTAGACTTTTTGATGATAGCTGTTTTAACAGGTGTGAGGTGCTATCTCACTGTGGTTTTGATTTACATTTCTCTGATGATTAGCATTGTTGAGGATTTATTCATGTGCCTGTTGGCCATCTGCATATTTTCTTTGAAAAAGAATTGTTCCTTAGTTCCTTCATTCATTTATTCATTTTTTTTTTTTTTTTTACTTTTTAGCACTGACTGGTAGATCTACTCTCTAATTCCTCATTGATTACTTCCTAGAATCACTCTTCATTCTAGTACCTGATCCTCCCAGGAAAACAGAGCTGCACCAACACAAAGCCTGGGATTATTACCACAAGTCCTCTTTTCCTCAGTACAGACTGTCTGGGACATCCTCACCTGTATTTTACATAATTCCCCTTTGCAGTTTCCTAGCTGGAGGTCCCATATGAAGTGAAAGAAGAAACTAATTTCCTCCTCAGATCTCTGTGCTCCTGGGAAACTTTATCTTGCACCATTTTTTAATTAGACAGCCCTAAGCCAGGAATTTCTGAAATTCTGTTTCTTGATGTAGCTGACTCTGTTTGGGGCACACAGAGATGGTCACAGAGCATAACAGTTCTGTTGACCTGTTTAAGCCCTGGCCAGTTCTACTGATGTGTTTAAGCCCTGGTGACTTCCTTGTTGCCAGGTCCTTCCTAAGTGGACAGCAGTCATACTAAAGGGGAGTTTAGTGTGGAGGCCAGTATCCATGAGCGACAAGTCCAAGGCTATCAAATTACTAATTTTTCTGCCACCTAAGGTGAACCTGAAGCCTAGACCAAAAGAAAGCCTATTTTATTAGTTCTTTACATGATTTATAACATCCTTCTTCCTTACCACCCCCAACTTGTTATCCTTTTTTTCTGGAACAGAATTAAGTAATGGATACCATATCACAGGCGTTTCCATAAGGTTGAGATGATGTAACCTGTTTAACAAGTATTTCATTAGGGAGAATAAAAAAGGTAAACTGAGAAATTCCAGTAAAAGTTTGTTATATAATTTTAAATGCTTTAGAATAACGTCACAATATCCTGCTTAAAAAAAGATCCGTCCTTTGTGGAAGATGTTATTAGTGAAGTCCTTGAAGCAAGTGGTGGAAAATGCCTTTTTCATTACTTCAAAGGCAATATTAAAGGACCATGAAATTCAAAGCTCCTGGTTTTATCCCAGATATTTTTATGTCAGGATTTAAACATTTACATACTCGGCATTCTTCTAACAAATGTAGTTTTACAGGAAAGAATTGTTATAACTGGCTTGGATCATAGGATGATTATTAAATGATAGGCATCAATTAAACTGATATTTAAATTGAGGATATTCATATCAGATAAGAGGAAAGTATGATTATAATTAAATGCAGAAAATGTATAATCTGCTTTGGGAGTACGCTGTAAACCATGTGATTATTTGTTGGACTATAAACTGTCACAAAAATTCTTCTGCCTATTTCCCCCTTGCTTACTGTCACTAAGCATAAATAAAATGTTTCATACATATTTTCCTTAATCTTAACATGATTATGGGTGTGCTTTATGTAGATGATCATGTTGAGGCTGTATCACTGAGGAATAAAAAGAAGTTGCAAATGATAACCCAGGATCACTCTTGTGAATGCAGAGTTGTCAATGCACTTGAATTCCCCAGAGTTAACCTTTTGGTTCCTGGGGTTTTGACATGAGTTATTATCATAGCATTGGCACTAATATAATAATATAATCATAAAGTGCTTGCTAAGGATTTAGGGACTTAGCAGTTGTGTGTATTCATTGCTTTTATGGATATTTTTAAAAGTATAAAACCTGTTAAATAGCAGCATTCGTGGGGCTTCCCTGATGGCGCAGTGGTTGAGAGCCTGCCTGCCGATGCAGGGGATGTGGGTTCGTGCCCCAGTCCCGGAAGATCCCACATGCCGCGGAGCGGCCGGGCCCGTGAGCCATGGCCGCTGAGCCTGCGCGTCCGGAGCCTGTGCTCCGCGACGGGAGAGGCCACAGCAGTGAGAGGCCCGCGTACCGCAAAAAACAACAACAACAAAAAAGTCATTTAAAATAGCAACATTCATAAGTTTAAAGTATTATTTTCTTACCTACTGGAGATCAGAGAAGCTCAAAAAAATCAGATTCACAAATTTCAATATTAAAACTTTCTTAAACAAAAACACTCACTAAGACCACAAAGGGATTATTTCATCATTTTCATACATCTTTTCACTTGGAAACTCTTGAAAATAGGAGAGTTCTTCATTTACGTGTGTCTCTGTGTCTGTTCATCTACATCTAAAATATGAGCAGATGCCATTTGGGGTTGTTGTGGGTTTTTTTCCTATTTCTGTAATCTGGTTCTTACTGGCTGTGTCTCCAGGCATTGACAAGCAGCCGGGTACTATCCATTGGGGCTGACCCTCCTTTCTCTCTACATGGTAAGAAGCCATTGGCCTACATTTATAAAGGGAGTCCCATCCTTCATACCAGAGTTACTGCCCAGAGGTAGTTATATGACCCAACTTTATCCAATTAGAGTGAAACTCTGGATTTTTGTTTAATGATAAAGAGAGAAATCTGCCCACTACCCCTGCAATCTCACTGTACAAGCTCTGGAGGGAAAAGTATATATGCTGAGTTCTAACTGCAGTCACCTTATCAAGGGAAGCTGACCTGCAGATGAATGTAGTCCATAAAATATGGAAGAGCAGGAAGAACCTGTGGAAAATGGAACCTCTAACTGAGCTGCACCCAAAGGCCCACCTCTTCACTCTCAGTTACATGAGCCAATTAATTCCTTCATGATTTAAGCTAGATTGTAATGATGTTCTATTATTTTTTGTAACCAAAAGGCATCCTACCAGGTACAGAATTTGGTGCTAAGAGCAGTATTTTGCTCATCACAGATCCCAAAATATTGAACTAACTGTATCTAGGCAAGCAGAGCAATTTTTCTATTGTTGGAAGTTGACAAATCTTATTATATAGTCACAAAATAACTAGTTAAATGATTTCCTGCTGTACCTTACAATAGATTTCAGTTGCTAGCCAAGATTGTACTATTCAGTGATTTAGTAGGAAAATTTTCAGCTTTCACTAAAGTCCTTCGAGAGAGACAAGATTGGCCTGAAACTAATTAATCTGAAAGAAAAGAAAAAAAGTAATATGGCTTTTCTAAGAGAAGCCCTCTCTACAAGTGACTTCCCTTCCTAAATGGGTAAAAGTCTGGTTATCTGGAGACTGACTGGTTGAAAAATCAAATTCTCTGCCCCAAGACTAGGTCAGTTGGAGCAAAAGCAGGAGGCAGGGGCTATAACAGGAGGTAAAGCTATATCTGGGGAGAACCTAATCCTTACTCCTCTCCCAGTAACTAGAATTCCCCAGGAAACCCCAAGCCAAGGGTTAGGCTCTTATTCTTCTCTAGGGTAATCTCCAGGCTCTTATAATCTCATAGCTAGACCCCCAAAGTGATGCGGGCCCGGAAAAAGAATTCTCCCCAATGTCCATCTTTGGTATAATTTTACAAAACAAAGGATAGGGAAGACAGTCCTGGACAATAGGACTAAGGTCAGCAAGATTGGCCAACTAAATCATTCACTCCTCATGCAAGGCAGGGATCACTCAGTGTTCTGTCCAGCTGGATATGAAATGTGCTATGGACGAATGACCACTCCGTGTTGCTTCCTATTCTCCTTCTTACACATAAAATTTGTATAGTCACTTACCATCCTCTCTCCACCGCTGTATGTTGGAGGAGGGCAAGTGATGGTAACTTATCATTTGTCAACTTGTGACTGACCATTGAGAGTTATATCAGAATTTGATTTAAAAATAATAAAAGGACTTCACCTAGAAATCCTGCACTTGAGTTGCTAGTAACTGGAAGAGACTTGATCGTCTCCCTTTAAACTAGTGTTTCTCAACTTTGGTTGCTATGCAGAACCACCTGGGAGTTTTTTTAAAATTCTGATGACCAGGTTTCACCCAGATGAATTAAATTAGAATCTCTGGGGGAGGGACCCAGACGACAAGTGATCTCTGCATGCAGCCTAGTTGAGAACCACTGCTTCCATTTAGGGGCGGGGACTGGGGGAACTTGGATATAGGGAGGAGGGTGTGTGTGGTTGTTGGTTTAGCAAAGATTGCAGTGGATCTTTGTGCTTATTCCTCAAGTCATTTTACTCCTCTCCTTTTGGGTACCAGCCATGCTCTCGATTGACCCCGTCCTAACTTTAGTGGATCATAGGAATACATGGGTCTTACTGCAGGTATTGATTCAGGAGAAGACACTTGACCTAATATGTCCCAATTAGAGTAAAGCTCTGGACTTTTGTTTTATGGTCAGGAAAGACAAAATTTGAAGGAAGAGCATCAATATTGATTGTTTCTGGACAATATTAACTCCCAGAGAATACGAGACCCTGGATAACTGCAAGAAAAGGGTGTTAGAGCCCGGAATATACCATAGCTGAAACCTACCCTACCTCTGAATGGAGCCAGCAAATTCATTCTATTGGTTAGGACGGTGGGATTTAGGTTTTCTCTTGCATGTAGGTGAAAGCATTCTAACTGATAGGCCCTTTAGGGGACATAGTCAGTGCTCTACTAAGATTCTCCTGGATTCCTTTTTCTATTTTTCCCCCATTTCTTCTGCTTCCAATGGTCTGTACCTATGACACGCCTCTGAGGACGACTTTCAGGCCACTAGAGCTGCTTTGCTTGTTTGCTCAGAGCTAGAAGTACCTTCACTTCCTCCCCAGAGCAGACCTTAGCCAGTACTGCAAGACCTTAGCCTCCCAGTACACAAGCATGAAATCCAGCATCGCTACCTAGAGTTGAACAAACCCTGAGCCCCCTGTGGGATATGTACCTTTGCTGTGCTTCTTCCATTCCTTATCTGACATAACCAACATGCTTCCCAGTTTCTCCTGGGAGCAATTCCTTCAAAAAATGACTTGAGCACAAATCCTTACTTGGAGTCTTCCTCTGAAAACCCCAAACTAAGGCACATGCTGACTTCTATGTGCCAAGTTTTATGTGGAGCACGTAGCATGGGATTGATAAATGTAACTAACTGGTTCAACAACCGATAGCCTTCTCTACAAATATTGTCTCTTATTTTACATGTCAAATGAAATACCAAAACATATTTAGCAATAAGACACATGACAGAATCAAATTTTAGAGTGAAGTCCAGAGAGATGATCTAACAAACCTGTCATGTTACACGTAAAGCAATTGAAGGCTAGTGAGGTCACGTGATTCCAAGCCTCTTGACCACTTAGTGGCAAGATCAGTGCTTTTTTGGTGCCACAGGCAACTTGTCTATTGCTGCACCTAACTTGATTTCAAGCCTCTTATTCAAATCACATTTTCTGTATTTAAAGACAAATTCTTTACTCTTCTTGTATGCCGAGGGGTGTCCCAATAGCTCAATTGTTAAAGCTGAATACTATCTATAAGAATATGATAAGCATAAGTAAGTGATTCTTAAACATATGAACCATGGAGTTAGGTAATTCCTGAGCCACAGAATAGACTAGAACAGGAAGAAATGTGACTCAAGAAGGTAAAGGTCATAGGGCTTCCCTGGTGGCGCAGTGGTTGAGAGTCCGCCTGCCGATGCAGGGGACGCGGGTTCGTGCCCCGGTCCGGGAAGATCCCACATGCCGCGGAGCGGCTGGGCCCGTGAGCCGTGGCCGCTGAGCCTGCGCGTGCCGCGGAGCGGCTGGGTCCGTGAGCCACGGCCGCTGAGCCTGCGCGCCCGGAGCCTGTACCCCGCAACGCGAGAGGCCACAGTGGTGAGAGGCCCGCGTACCGCAAAAAAAAAAAAAAAAAAAAAAAAAGAAGGTAAAGGTCATAGACTGTGTTCTTAACTTATTCCGGAAACATAGTAGATACTCAAATATTTGCTGAATAAAGCATAGTGAAGTTTACAAGGACATAGGGAAGAGACGTTCTAATGTCAATGGTAGAGAAGAGGTAGGCACACCTGAATTAAATTGGAACAGAGAAAATAGGCCTTATGTAGAAGAGATGAAGGAGTTTGTTACTTTCCTCCTGCCCTTCTTCTTAGATCTAGAACTCAGGAAGTTGAAGAGCCTTAAGTTTGTTCCTGGGTGGTACATCTGTCATAAAGAGATTGATATTTCAGATATTTACCCTGTTTGTGTGTGTGTGTGTATGTGTGCGTGTTTAGTGTGTAGCTTTTTGTTATTCTACAGTTCTGATAAGGTCTAGGTAAAGGTCTGAGCTGAGCCATAATGCATTAAAGAAGGTACTGTGGTACTACTGACCTCTCCTGCACTAGCATTTTAGATGAGATGCAGAGTTTCATGACCTGGAAATCAGCAGAAAATGACAAGAGTTTTGAAGGAGAGACAATCAAGGCACTGGTAAATTTTGGACCTAACAATTAGGACCATGGTCTCCACTGCCCTTGGTCTTTACCACATGGAGAGTATCTCTCCACTGTCATCTTAGAGGCCTTGGATTGTGTTTTGTTAATAATCACACTGATTTTCCTTACATAAACCCAGAAACATTTTTAGTTAAAATAAACATAGATAATGCCTTAGTTTAGTATAGACATTTAGAAAGTACTTTATAGTAATCTCAAAGACTTTGCTAATCAAGTTTGTATAGGCTTGGATAAGGTTTCTATCCTGTCTCAAAAAAAGATAATCCGAAGCATATCTCTTCATGGAGGATAATCTGAGTAAAATTCTGATCTAAAAAGAAAAGGAGAGAGAAATATTTATACACATATATGGATTGTTAAAGGTTACATAGATAGGAGCTTTAAATGAAATTCCAGAAATGTCAGCTTTTTTTTTGTTGTTTGACTAAGAAGATAAAATTGCACTGTTGATAGCATTCTAAAATTCTCTCTATAGTCCTGACCACATACTAAAAGAAAAAAAAAGGTCAAGAGGAATTGAGGAAGCTTGCGGTGAAATTAAGTTTTGTTAAATCACCTATTATATTCCAGTTACCCTTTTACCTGATTTCAATCTTATCTCAGGTAATCTTCAAAACTACCTCCTAAAAAAAAAGAACTACCTCCTAAATAATATCTTATATATGAAAGAAAACACTTCTACAGTGAAGTAAAATAACTTGCACAAGGTAGTAAAAATGGATTTAAAACCATGTTAGTCAAGTCCAAAGTTACAGGAAAAAAATGAATAAGCAAGCAATGCTAACAAATTGGAAAATTCAATGAATAATGAAATATCTTTTTGAAAAACTTTTTATAAAAGTAATCATTATTTGGAGGAAAATAAAATCTAACTTTTGCATTTTGTTATATACTTAGAGGTGAAGGTGATGCCTTGAAAGCAAAGTACCTAATACATGATCATTCAAGCTGGAAGGGCTGATGGTTTGCTGTAGTATTAACCACCAAGTGTTGTTAGGTGTTCCTAGGCCAACGGATGTACATAAAGATGCAAGACATTTGGGAGCCTGGGCAAAGGTCTGGTATTTATGGAGTAGGCTCTGTAAATTGACAAAATGTGCCTTTGAAAGTTGATTAAAGTGAAATTTTCTTTATGAACTCCATTTTTCCATTGACTCTTATTTGAAAACAAGAATTATATTCAGTTAATCACCAAACATTTGTTGAGTGTTCATTCAAGGCACACTTTTCATTAGGTTTTACAAAATAGAGATAGGCAAGAAAAACAACAATCAGACTAGCAACCTGAAGAAAAGAGATCTGGCTTTATTTGGTGACAGAGTCATTTCAGCCTCTTTTCACAACCATTTCTAGTTCTTCTTTCTAAACTACACAAGCTCAAACCCTAACTCATCATCCCTCTTCCTAGTCCCCACCTCAGGTCATTTAGATTTAACACCAAGCAGAGCCTGTTCACTGCCAGAGGCAAAGTATGAGAAAGTCAAGATGCTAAGACTATTTGTTAACATTTATTTATCACTTACTATGTGCCGGGAAATGACCTAAGGTTTTAAGATGCATAATTGACTAAATCCTAATAAACAACCCTGTTGGTGGCTATTTTCATTATTCCTCATCTATCTATGAAGAAACTAAGACACTATGATACTATTGTGAAGGAATAGGTATACGAGACAAGAATTAATAAAGATAGGTGGGGTAAAGATAGAGGTAAATTTTTAGATGGAAAGGAGAAATTGAAAGGATTATCTTTATCTTCTCCATAAAGTAGGAGGCAATAGGAGAAGGTGATGAAAGGGAACTAAAAATTGAATGTTATTAGAGCTTGGCACACTGATATTAGACACTTTACGTAAAGAATTTACCTACTGCTTACTATAACCCTTCCAGGAAGGTAATATTACTCCCATTTGACCAAAAAAAAAAGCATCTGAGGATTTGAGAATTAAGTTGTTTACCAAAGGCCACACAGTCTAGGAACTCAACACTGTCTGCCACCAAATCTTGGTTCTTTCCCCTGTGCCATGTTACTTCTCAATTCTCAAATTGGTGGGATTGAGCTTGCGAAATTAAGAACAGCACAAGTCTGGAATAGTCACTGGGGGAAATGAAACTCACAGCCAGACAGAAGTAAACAAAGAATTGCCCAGTCAGTCTGAGGATTTGAGATTGCAAAGTGTGATATTAAAATGGAGTCAGTCTGGGTGATTAATTGACTCCTGATAGGAAGGCAGTGTGCATGGCATGCAGTTTGGAACCGCTGGAGATACAGAAGTAAATAGACTGGTCCAACCACCACTTATAACACTGGTGTCCACAAACACCTAGAATACAAGGCAAGAAATTATATTTGATAAGTGCCATGAGAGAGGAATAGAGAATGTCATACTTCATTAACTCTAATTCAAAAATTTCACATTTTAACACCTCAAAATTGGGATGCATCTTAAAATGGGTAGCATCTTTCTTCACCAATGACTAGGTAGCTCTCATGACTTAGTTGTGATTGTCTGCACATTCTTGAACTTGGTCATGGATGTTCGCATTGCCTTCACTCCAGTTGGGTTGTGTTCATTGTGGATACTACAGGTACTGATTTGCATATGCCATTTAAAGTGTCTTCTTAAAAAGTACTCTATGATTTTGCTTTGAAAAAATAATTGTACATATAGAGGCATGGAAATACTGCTGAGAGGCATATATGATATGTTAATGAAGCAAATATTTATATTAATGAAGTAAATGTAAACACAAGTTCTTTTTTTTTTTTTTTTTGCGGTACGCGGGCCTCTCACTGTTGTCGCCTCTCCCATTGCGGAGCACAGGCTCCCGACGCGCAGGCTCAGCGGCCATGGCTTACGGGTCCAGCCACTCCGCGGCATGCGGGATGCAGGATCTTCCCAGACCGGGGCACGAACCCGTGTCCCCTGCATCGGCAGGCGGACTCTCAACCACTGCGCCACCAGGGAAGCCCACAAGTTCATATTTTTTATGAAGCAGCAAGGCAAATGCTTTACCTGACCTATGCCCACAAGTCGATGCAGCTAGTTATGTTTTGTTATTGAGATATCTGACGAAGGATTGCCTAGTACAAATCAAGCAACTCAGCTAAAGGTACGAGAAATTGCCGGATGCCTAGGACTAGTTGTATTCTAGTTATCTCTTGATATGTAACAAATCACTCCCCAAACTACGTGGCTTAGACAAATACTGATCATTTTATTATCTCTCACAGTCTCTGTGGGACAGGAATTTGGGAAGGGCTTGCTTGGGTGGCTCTGGCTCAAGGTTTCTCATGCAATTGCAGTCAGAAGGAGACCAGAGCTGTGACAGCAGGAAGGTGAAGCACGTGGAGGCTGGTTGAGCATCCTTCTCCCTTATGTAGTCTCAGAGCCTCTCCCTGTGGTCCCTCTCCCTGCACAGGCTCCTTTGGGCTTTGAAATGTCTTGGCAGCCCCAGGGCAGTTGGACTGCTTACATGGCAGCTGAAGGTTTTAAGAGTGAGTAGTCCAGTGGGCAAGGTGGAAGCTGAATCACCTTTCACAACGTACCTTCGGAAGTTATGCAACCTCACTTCTGCTGCATCCTGTTGGTGACAAGCAAGTCAGAAGCCTGCCCAGGGCAGGGGAAAAGAATTAACTTCATCTCTTGATTGGGAAGCAGCAAGCTCCTGCAAGAGCATATGGGCTGGGAGATATTGTTGCAGCCGTATTTGGAAAATACAGTCTGTCACCAGATGAAAGAAATGTCAACGGAACAAGAGGCAGGCATTACCGATTCATTCATTGTGCAGGACCTAGCATTAAAGCATTGAACTTTCATTGAACTTCCTGCTGACTTTGAACAGAAGTTATCTAACTTCCAGCAACATGTGATTTGATCCAGGGTGGGGGCGGGGGTGGGGGGGAGAATGAAACTACAAGGTTATGCTAATTAAACCCTGGTTTTCCTGATATAAGTTGTCAATGCTAATGGTGTTAAAGAGGTCAAGATCATGATCTCCAGTTATATGTCTTCTAAGTCTAAATGATCCTGGAAGAGCTCATTAGGTAAGTTAAAACAAGAATTCTAAGTGATAAGAGAGCTCTGTGCCATACTTTAACTGGCAACATTTTTTTTAGTGGTGCATAAAATAATGGTCAGTCTTACAATCCATGGCATCTTTTGCTTTGATGAAGGACAGTAGTGTCATGAAAGCATAAAGTTGGCAGAAATTTCCTCCTCTTGGTATAGTGGGAAGGCCCAGACAAGTGGTACTGGGAATTTTTAGACTTTGGGAAGTAGAAAAGAGACTTAAAGATGAAGCAGGAAGTGAAGGAGTATATTTGAAAAACACTTTACAACCAAACCCCATCCCATCTACCCAGGCTTTGCCCCATCACTCTATATGTAATTCCTACTATAATCAGTCCTTCCACTTGCTCTTATGAGACTCCTGCCAATCCTTCCCAACTCCTTGCAGGTCCTGCCAACTCCATGTTGCGAAGATTTTTCATTGGTTGCCACTGGAGACAGGTGGGATGGGCTGGCAGAGCAGAGCTTGGTTTATCTGTTTTAGCTGTTGGGATTTCTTATAAGGTTTCTATTGATGGATGGGGTTTACAGCTTAAAAACAAAAACAGAATGTGTCACTGTAATATATTACACACTTGCACGCTCAATCTTAGAGCATACCATTAATTAGCTATCATCCATTCATTCAGTTAACACCTACCTATTAGCATCTTCTTGGTGTTAGGTAATGTGCAAGGCATTGGCTATTCATGATACACCTTGCTTCATGGAACTTCTAATTGATCTGGAAATGGATGTATGTTCATTTCTTTTGGGCAGATATCTAAGAGTGGAATTGCTGGATTGTCTGGTAATTGTATGTTCAACTTTTGTTAACATAGGTGTACCATTTTGCACTCCCATTAGCAGTGATGAGACTGTCAATTGCTCCACGCCCTCACCAACACTTGGTATGCTTCGTGTTTTCTAAAAGTCTAGCTATTCTAAGGATGTACCGTAATGTATCATGGCAGTTTTCATTTGTACTCCCTTGATAGCTAATGATATTGAGCATCTTTTCATGTACTTTTTGCCCATTCCTATATCTTCTATTGTGAAATGTCTTTTCAAATCTTGCGTCATTTTAATTAGAGATTTTTTTCTTATTATTGAGCTGTAAACTTTTTTTAATAATCTCTGTTTTTGACTTCCTTGTCAGATATATGTATTGTGAATATTTTCTCCCATTCTGTGCTTTGCTTTTTTTTTTATTTTCTTGATGGTATCTTTCAAAGAGCAAAGTTTTAAATTTTGATTAAGTCTAACTTATCAAAGTTTTCTTTTATGGTTCATGCTTTCTGTGTCACATCTCAAAAATACTTGCTTATCCCAAGGTTGCAACAATTTTATCTTATGTTTTCTTCTAGAGCTTTTATAATTTTAGATTTCACATGTAGAGATGATTCACTTCTAGTTCATTTTTAAAATATGATGTGAGATAACATTTGGGGTTTATTTTTAAATTTTCTCATTTACCTTTCAGCTGTCACTACTTCCTCTTATTACTTCTTCCCTATTTTTTTATACCTTCTACCCTTTCTGACTTGTTTCTACTGTTCTGTGAAGCTAGACAATCAAACTCACTGGAAGATGAACCAAAACCTATAAAACTGAAATAGTTGAGAAACAACTATTTTAAAGTGCATGGGGATTTCAGGCATCTATTCTGGCAGCACAGAAGCCTGATTTTGCTGGCTTTAAGAGTCTCATGAAAAAAAAAAACAAGAGTCTCATGTATTTCAGATGGTCACATAATAGGACCTCTGGAGAAGTGACATGCTAATTCCTCTGCTATATTATTGTATTTGAGTTCATTTTATGGTGGATAGTTTGTTAAACCCTAGACCATCTATTTTACTATTAGCAATTCTACACGCTGTGCCTAGCATAATGCCAGTCACATAAAAAGTACTTGGTAAGTTAAATATGTTCTGGTGATTGACAGCAAATATAAATGACAGTACTTTAGACTTACTAATTTCTAGAGCAGTGCAGTGGACTTGGTTTTTTGGCTGTTGTATAGTTTTGGTCATGCACTCTCCCCAATGTACGTATATTTGTTTATTTACATATTATAGGCATGCATCACTGCAATACCAAGTTTTTTTTATAACATTAAAAAATAGAAATTGAAAAATGAAATAAATCTGAATAAAACTTGTAATATTTTCATCATATACTCAAATCATATTATGATTTTGTTCTTGGAGACATAATATAGGATTCCTAATTTTCAAATTGTACTCTGAAATTAAGCACTATAATAATGAACTTTCACACACTGGATTGCTAAATAATCAATAGAGGGAACATGTTTACCAATAATTAGATTATATTTAGAACCCATATCAATTAATAAAATTTCATATCAACTAATAAATTTTTTTTGTAAAGATACAATGAATTGTTGACAGTAAAACTGTCCTTTAAAAATGTAATACCATAATCAGTTTTGACCAACCTTTATTTGTTGCTTAAAAAATAAGCATTTCTGAATTGCTTTACTGAAAAATACCAGAGTTGTAAAGAGGATTTCTGTGCATTTCCTATGAAAACATTTGGATACCCCCATCATACATCTGTATAATTATATTTATAATCATTCATATTCAGCATGCGCCTTCTAAATACACCAGTGAAAAGTAAAATGATTACTTTTCCTCACATGTTCAGCAGGCACTCTAAATTAGCCAGCTGGTCTCTTGTCATGGCTGAAAATGTATTGTCTTTTTATAAAAAGTGACAGTAAATACGTGCATGGCACCAGTCACTTTATATGCAAGTGGGAGTTCTGTTGGTGCAATGACTTATGATTGGAGAAGAGCAAAAAGTGTGTAAAGAAAGAGAATCAATGAGAATAGTGCTTCGCATGCCCTGCAGTGGCTCACAGAGAATAATTCATTTTAAGGAAGTGAAATCACCTTGTTTTATGGCAAGGCAGTAATCTCAAGGTCCATGTGTTAAGTTTTTTTTAATTATTATTGAAGATTCAGAAGTCATTTAAAAACGTGACCTGTTAGAACAATTAAATGCACCAACTCTATTTGCAAAAATTGTGTTATAAATCATGATTCATTATGTGATTGTGATCAGCATACGGTGTTAGAAATTCATCTCTCATGATGATTTGGTCCTTTCTGTGTGGTTCCTTTTATGCAATGGAATAGTCCCCACTCCCACTTTTATTTATTTTTTTTCTTTGCTCTATTCTGTCCCTCTACTTTATTTTTCGCTCTATTTTAAACTACCTTATACTTTTTTGGGCCTCTATTGTAATCTAACTTGTGTCACCAGTACTATAAGGTATACAATAGGTATAAAATACCATAATAAATAAAATCATCCTTATTTTCACTGAGAATGTGGACTTAGAGTCTCTCATAGATCATGAAATAATAAACAAATGAATGCTCAGGTGATGGAGTTGCAGAGAGGGTGGGGGGACACTTTAGAGGTTTCCTACCCGAGTCCCCTCGTTTAAAGATGAGAAACTAAAAGTCAGAAAGAGAAAAACAAATATCGTATAATATTGCTTATATGTGGAATCCAGAAAAATGGTACAGATGAACTTATTTGCAAAGCAGAAATAGAAACACAGATGTAGAGAACAAACTTATGGATACCAAGTGGGGGAAGAGGGGTGGGATGAATTGGGAGACTGGGGCTGACATATATACACTACTATGTATACGATAGAATAAAGATGAGAAACCGAAACTCATAGAGACCAAGCGAACTTGTCAGATAACAGAGGGACAGTGCAGATTTGCCTTATTCCCAGACTACTGCTTCCCCCCTCTGCCTAAGCTCCCTTTGTGATGAAAACCAACTGAATTGTACAACTGGCAGTCATCATCTTGATGGTGAAACTATTTGTGACAATTGTCTCTTTCCGTGAGAATTCATTCAACCGTTATTCTATGATATTGATTGAGCACCTACCACAGACCAGGACTGTCGAGGATACAGCAGTAAACACAGAAAACAGAGCCCTGCCTTCATCGAGGCAGCTTTCTAGTGGAGTGAGACCGATGATAAACAGCATAAATGAGCAGAGCATGTAGAATGCAAGATGATGATAATGATAAGTGTTTGGAAGTAAAACAAGGAAAGGAAATTGAGAATAAATTTATATTTTTGTGTTGAGGGGAAAGGTGGGTAAAATCGTGAGCAGTGTAGCCAGAAAAGATATCACAGAACAGGTGACATTTGAGTAAAGATCTTAGGTGGTTGAGAGCCATGCAGTCCATTTCCTTCATGACAGTGGAAGAAAGCCAAGATTTTCCATACATCTCTCCTTCATCTTCTGCAAGGACAGTTGTCCATCAGTATCTGCAGGGGATTGGTTCAGGACCCCCAGGGATACCAAAATTAGAATGGCATAGTACATCCGGCCTCCATATCCATGAATACAGAACTCATGGATACAGAGGACCGATTGTAGTCAACCAGTTGAACATCCTGATGTCAGAGTTCTTTCTTTTACCCAAAGTATTTGCAGCAATCAGAAGGGTTTCTTTTTTTTTTTTTTTTTTTCTTTTGGTACGTGGGCCTCTCACTGCTGTGGCCTCTCCCTTTGTGGAGCACAGGCTCCGGACGCACAGGCTCAGCGGCCATGGTTCACGGGCCTAGCCGCTCCGCGGCATGTGGGATCCTCCCGGACCGGGGCACGAACCTGTGTTGCCTGCATCGGCAGGCAGACTCTCAACCACTGCGCCACCAGGGAAGCCCCAAGGGTTTCTTTCATGTTGCACATCTAGATGTAAGTGATTAGAGCACTATAACTCTGCCCATGAAAAATGTAGATAGACTTAGCCAGCATTTGCGAGCTGGGCAGGGAAAACTGGATTTGTGTCAGTGGAGCCAGGACCCACTTTTTAATTTATTCTCTGCCCATCAGTTAGCCTTAGTCTACAGGGCTCAGATGAATCACAGCTTGAGAGATCTCTACCACTTGGCAACATTTTATCCTGAGACCTGGAAAGCACACAACAGGAGAGAAGTCATTTGTTTACTTGAAAAAGAAGCCACTTTCTGACAATGACCATATCCTTGAACATCTTTCAAAAGAAAAGAATTCTCAATAAGCTCAGGAGGTTTAACCATTAACTAACTTTTATTGTAGGTAGAGGAGGGCTAGCCTTGTGATTGTTGATTTTCTCATGTTTTGCATATCAAAAGAGGAAAAGATTTTTTGATTTAAAAAATTTTAAGAATCTCTGTGTATCTACCATACACAAGAATAAATGTGAGGGCTTCCCTGGTGGCGCAGTGGTTGCGCGTCCGCCTGCCGATGCAGGGGAACCTATATATAAATGCATAAACTACACATCTGCATCTAGCTATAAATTTCCATTAGAGGCTTTCAGATTTCATTTATGCATCTTAGTTACAAAAATTCTATTTCAGAGGAAAAATATCTTCATGAAATTCCCAATGCCATCTTCATTTATTTATTCGTTCATTTGCAAATACTTATTCAGTGTATATTGCATGCCAGGCACTATACTAGACACAGTCTATGCAGTAAGTTCTAGAACTACCTTTTCTATATTTTGTGTATTTCCTTAGGCTCAAAATCAGATGCTCATTGGACAAATGCCTTTCCAAATTTGTTTGTGTATTAGTGCATTATAAAATATAATGATATATGAACTGTGTGTAGTACCATCAATTTTTTTGAGAGAGGAATGGTCAAGTTTGGATTAACTTAAATGTTAAGGGGTAGAGAATTACTATACAATGTAAGTGTACCTCATTTTAGGAGAATAGGCTATCTAAATAAAATCAATTAGGGCAGTGATATTATTGAGTAATAAAATACGTTTCAAAATTTTAAATTTCTAGATAGACTCTTCATAATAATATTATAGTACCAAAAAAGATATCAAATCTGATTTCAACCAGAGCGTGGATGTTTAGGAATTTTTAAAATTTCAGTAACAGGAGGACTTCAGTGATGGAAAGATGGAGTGGATATACTTTTCCATATAAGGACCAAGAAAAGGACAAAAGACTTTTAGACAATAATTGCTCTACTCTACTTTTGGACTCATCAGAGAATGCCAGCCTTGGCTCCTACTTGTCTCCTCTGAGGCTTGGGGAAGAGGGGAGCTAAGAACACAGGTCCACTGAAAGACTCAAATTTAATTGTAAGATTGTAGAAGACTTCTCATCCCCCATGCCTTAATACCACACCAACAGGGCTCCAGTATAGCAGTGGCCTCCAGCTGAAAGATCTGCAAGATGTAAAATATGAGAAGATAAAACTGATAGAACTGAAAGGAGAAATAGACAAATGTACAGTTATAGTTGGAGACTTTAACGTTATTCTCTCAACAATTGCTAGAATAACTAGAAAGAAAATTAGCTCAAAATTAAAAGAACTCAAAATACCATCAACCAAAAGGATCTAGTTGGTATTTATAGGACATTTCACTCAACAACAGCAGAATACCCATTCTTTTCAAGTATCCGCAGAACCTATATCAAGATGCAATATCATGGTCATTAAACAAACTTAAAAGAACTAAAATTATACAGAATGTTTTCTCTGACCACAATGGAATGAAACTGGAAGACAATAACATAAAGAAAGCAGGGAATCGCCAAACACTTGGAAACTAAACAGTACACTACTAAATAATCTATAGGTCAAAGAAGAAACCTCAAGGAAAATCCAAAAAATACACTGAACTGAATGAAAATGAACTTAAAATATATCAAAATTTGTGGAAAGCAGCTAAAGCGGTACTGCGAGTCAAACTTATAGCACTAAATGCACACATTACAAAGGAGGAAGAATTTCAAATCAGTATTCTAAGCTCCCTTCTTGATGACCTAGAAAAAGAAGAGCAAAATAAACTCAAAGCAAGCAGAAGAAAGGAAGTGAAAGCCTGTTTTTGAAGGCCAGAAACCAGTGAAATTGAAAGCAGAAAGTGGGATGAGAAACTCAACAAAATAAAGAGTTAGTTCTTTGAAAAGATAAAATTGATAGAGACTGACGAGGAAAAAAAAGAGAAGGCACATGTGATTAATATCAGGAATGAAAATGTAGATAACACCACAGACCTTGTGTATAAGTTTGTGGGGGCTACTGTAACAAAGCACCACAGACTGGGTGTCTTAATCAACAGTCTTACAGTGTTGGAGACCAGAAGTCCAAAATCAAGGTTTTGGCAGGGTTGGTTCCTTTCAAGGGATTTGAGGAAAGGATCTGTTTTAGGTCTCTCTCCTTGGCTTATAGATGGCTGTCTTCTTATTTTTCTTCTGTGTTCATCTCTGTCTTCAAATTTTCCCTCTTTATAAGGACACCAGTCATATTGGATTAGGGTTCGCCCTAATGACTTCACCTTAATTTGATTACCCTGTAAAGACCATATCTCCAAATAAGGCCACATTTTAAGGTACTAGGGGGTTAGGACTTCAGCATATGAATTTTGTGGGACAATTCAACCCATAACACTATGCAAACAAAAAACTGAGAACAGGGAAGTGTTTCAAAGAACTCTATACACAGGAAAAACACCATCTACCACAATTTACCCAATATAAAAAAAAATCATTTGAATGCCCCACAACTATTTAGAAAATTGAATTATTTTTTTTAAAGCCCAATTCTGCAGGCCCAGGTGGTTTAATAGGGAATTACACTAGACACCAATTCTATACAATCTCTTCCAGAAAATATAAAAGACCACTTCCCCAATCATTTTATGAACCTAGTAATATCCTGATACCAAGGTAATAGAAAAAGAAAACTCTAGACCAATATTTCTCATGAATATAGATGTAAAAATTCTTAACAAAATATTAACAAATAGAATTCGACAATATAAAAATCATTATACTCCATGTGCAGTTAGGGTTTAATCCAGAGATATAAAACCAGTTCAATATAATCCACCATAATAGCAGGCTAAAGAAGAAAAATTACATGAGAAAAAAAACTACATTTGATGCAGAAAAAGCATTTGACAAAATTCAACACCTGTTCTTTACTGGAAAAGATTATCTTGGAAAAACCAGGAATAGAAGGGAATTTCCTCAATTTCTTCAACTGAAAAAGAACATCTTTAAAAACCTTATTGACAAAATTTTACTTAATGGTGAAAAACTGAATATTTTCCACCTAAAATCAGAAACAAGGCAAGAATGACTATTCATAGACACATAGATCAATGGATGAGAATCGAAAATCCAGAAATAGGACCCACACAATTTGCCCAACACCTTTTGACAAAGGTGCAAAAGCAATTCAATGCAGGAAGGATAGCTTTCTTAACAAATGGTGCTGGGTAAGTGGGCATCCGTAGGCAACTAAAGTGAACCTAGATTTAAGACTCATACCTTATAATAAATTAACTCAAAATGGATTACAAACAAATATAAAATGTAAAACTCTAAATTTTTAAGAAAAAAAATAGGAGAAAATATCTTTGACATCTAGGACTAGGCAAAGAATTCTTAGATTTGACACCAAAAGTACAATCTGTAAAAGGGAAAATTGGGGAGAGTGACTTCAGCAAGATGATGGTAGCAGCATTTTTAACACTTGTCTCCTCTCAGAAACATCAGTTTGAAAAACTAACTATCCATGCCTGAAAATACCTTTACAAGAGCTAAGGATTCTAAGTGAGAGATTACAGCATGTCGGCGGAGCATAGAAATAAGAAAAGACGTGGAGAAGGCAAGAAAGACAATTGCATGTTACCCTCATCATCCCTGCAAGCCCACACCGGTGGAGCATAGAAATAAGAAAAGACATGGAGAAGGCAAGAAAGACAATTGCACGTTACCCTCATCATCCCTGCAAGCCCACGCAGCCCAGCAAGAGATAGTCACCCTCCTGTGGAGGAAGGAGAGTGAAATGAACACCCAACTTCACCATGGACCCTAGAACCAGGCCCACACCAGTGCCGCCAGGCTCCCACAGACCCAGACTCTTGGCCCATCCCAGTGCCAGGCCAGTCTTCATAGACCTCAGTTCCCAGGAATTCAGGCTCTTAGCCTGCCCCAACGCCAGGCTGGCCCACATGAACCTAGCCTCCCAGATGGCTCCCACAGCCCCAGGCTCTAGGCAGGATCCCACAGACCCAGGCTCTTGGCCTGTCCCAATGCCAGGCTGGCTCCCAAAGTCTCCAGGCGAGCTCTCACAAATCCAACCTCCAGGCTGCCCCGGAGGCCCTAAGTTCCAGGCCAACTCCCATGACCCCAGGCTCTAAGTTTCCTCTAACATCAAGATGGCCTCAGTCATCCCAGCCTCCAGGCTGGCTCCTGTGAGCCCAGGCTTCTAGCCTGCTCTAGCACTGAGCCAGCCCCTGAAGACCCAGATGCCAGGCCCATGCCAGTTGCCCCCAGAATCTGGTTGACCCCCAGAAGCCCAGGATCTAGCCCCGACCACGTGGACCCAGGTTCCAGGCCCATTACCACAGATTCAAGCTCCACGCATATCCACCCTGGACGCAGGCACCAGACCTGGCCACTTGAGGACTTCTAGGTTGTCCAATTTGTTGGCGTATAGTTGTTCATAATACTTCTGTGGCATTGGCTGTAATGTCTTCTCTTTCCATTTCTAATTTTATTCATTTGAGTCCCCTCTCTTTTTTTTCTTGGCAAGTCTGGCTAAGGGCTTGCTTTTTTGTTTATCTTTTCAAAAAAACAACTCTTAATTTCATTGATGATTTCTGTTGTCTTTTTAGTCTCTATTTTACTTATTTCTCCTCTGATCTTGTTATTTTCTTCCTTCTACTAACTTTGGGCTTAGTTTCTTCTTCTGTTTCTAGTTCCTTGAGGACCGAATTAAAATTCAGCACTTTTCACAGATGAATTCTACCAAATTTTTAAATAAGAATTAATACCAATACTTCTCAAACTCTTCAAAAAAAATTTAAGAGTAAGGAACACTCCCAGACTTATTTATGAGGCCATTATTACCCTGATACAAAGCCAAATAAGTACACCACAAGAGAAGAAAACTACAAGACAATATCCCTAATGAATATAGATGCAAAAATTCTCAACAAAATACTAGCAAACCAAATTCAACAGCACATTAAAAGAATCATAAACTGTGAACAAGTGGTATTTTTCCCTGGGACACAAGAGTGGTTCAACATACACAAATCAATAAATGTGCTATACCACATAAATAGAATGAAAGATAAAAATCATATAATCATCTCAATAGATACAGAAAAAGCATTCGACAAAATTCAACATACAACATGGTTAAAAAAAAATAAACCTCTCATATGGGGAGGGGGAAGGGTAAGCTGTGACAAAGTGAGGGAGTGGCATGGACATATATACACTACAAAATGTAAAATAGATAGCTAGTGGGAAGCAGCCGCATAGCACAGGGAGATCAGCTCAGTGCTTTGTGACCACCTAGAGGGGTGGGAAAGGGAGGGTGGGAGGGAGGGAGATGCAAGAGGGAAGAGATATGGGAACATATGTATATGTATAACTGATTCACTTTGTTATAAATCAAATGCAAAAGAATGAAATTGGACCCCTCTCTTATACAACTCACAAAAATTAACTGAAAATGGATTAAAGACTCAAATGTAAGACTTAAAACCATAAAACTCCTAGAAGAGAACATAGGGGGAATAATCTCCTTAACATTGGTCTTGGCAGCAATTTCTCGATATGACACCAAAAGCACAAGGAACAAAAGCAAAATTAAACAGGTGGGACCACATCAAACTAAAAAACTACTACACAGCCAAAGAAACATCAACAAAAGGAGAAGGCAACCTACAGAATAGGAGAAAATATTTGCAAACCATATATCTGATAAGAGACTAATATCCAAAATATATAAAAAAGCATACAACTCTAGAGCAAAAACAAAACAAAACAAATAACAATTAAAAAATGAGCAGAGGACTTGAATAGACATATTTCCAAAGAAGACATACAAGTGGCCAACAGGTACATGAATAGGTGCTCAACATCACTAATCTTCTGGGAAATGCAAATCAGAACCACGCTGAAGTATCACCCCACACCTCTTAGGATGGCCATAATCAAAAAGACAAGTGATAGCAAGTGCTGACAAGATTACAGAGAAAAGGGACTCCTCTCATGCACTATTAGTGGGAATGTAAACTGGTACAGCCACTATGGAAAACAGTATGGAGATTCCTCAGAAAATTAAACATAGAACTACCATATGACCCAGCTTTCCAATTCTTGGTATGTAGCCAAAGAAAATGAAATCAGTATCTCAAAGAAATATCGGCACCCCCATCTTTATTACAGCATTATTTACAATAGCCAAGATATGGAGACAACCTAAGTGTCCATCAACATATGATTAGATAAGGAAAAGTTTAACTGTGTTATATCTGTATCCAGGTAGATAGATAGATACATAGATAGATAGATAGATAGAGGAGAGAGAGAGTGGAATGGTCGTTGCCAGGCCACCACCTGGAAATGAGATGTTGGTCAAAGGGTACAAACTTCAGGTTATAAAATTAATAAGTTCTGGGGATGTAATGTACTGCATGGTGACTGTAGTTAACAATATTGTTTTATATACTTGAAAGTTGCTAAATGAGTAGATCTTAAATGTCTCACTATTAAAAAATGGTAATTATTTGAGGTGATGGAAATGTTTACTCTCCTTATTTTGGTGATCATTTCATAATATGTGTGTGTGTCAAATCAACATGTTGTACACTCTAAACTTACACAATGTCATATGTCAATTATATCTCAGTAAAGCTGCAGGAGAAAGGATACTGACCCTTAAAAAAAAAAAAAAGCATATTGCCAGGCAGAAATGTTCACAATTTCCTCTCATTTCTTGGGTGGAAAAATAGATTTCAGCTGACTTTACCTTAAGAAGAAACCTGCTCTGTTCCACAATCCCCAAAAGAGCAGGGAGATAAAATTCTTACGTAAGAAACTGTGATTGCAGGCAGAACATTTAAAAAGGAAAAATTGATCAACAGGACTTCCTGAAAATTGAAAACTTTTGCTCTGTGAAAGACCCTGCTAGTAAGCTGAAAAAATAAACTACAGAGTGAAAGAAAATATTTACAAACCACACATCCAACAAAGGATTAGTACCTAGAATATACAAAGAACACTCAAAAATCAACGTTAGAAAACAGTGTAATTAGAAAATGGACAAAGATGTGAAGAGACGTTTCACCAAAGAGGTGATACAGATGACTGATAAGAACATGACATGATGTTCAACATCATAAGGGAAATGAAAACAACATTGAGTATCAATACACATCTATCAGAATGGCTAACACCAAAATAGTGAAAACACCAAAAGCTGACAAGGATGCAAATTGTATGACTGATAAGAACATGACATGATGTTCAACATCATAAGGGAAATGAAAACAACATTGAGATATCAATACACATCTATCAGAATGGCTAACACCAAAATAGTGAAAACACCAAAAGCTGACAAGGATGCAAATTGTATCACTCATAAACTGCTGGACCAAACAGGTATAGTAGTACAGCCACTATGAAAAATGGTTTGACAAGTGTCTTAAAAAGCTGAACATAGGGACTTCCCTGGTGGCACAGTGGTTAAGAATCCGCCTGCCAATGCAGGGGACACGGGTTCGAACCCACATCCAGGAAGATCCCACATGCTGCGGAGCAACTAAGCCCGTGCACCACAACTACTGAGCCTGCACTCTAGAGCCCGTGAGCCACAACTGCTGAGCCCGCATGCCACAACTACTGAAGCCCGTGCACCTAGAGCCCCTGCACCGCAGTGAACAGCAGCCCCTGCTCACCTCAACTAGAGAAAGCCCGCGCACAGCAACGAAGACCCAACGTAGCCATTAATTAATTAATTAATTAATTAATTTTTTAAAAGCTGAACATACAGCTACTCTTCCATCCAGTAATTGCCCTCCTGGGCATTTATTCCAGAGAAATGAAAATTTAACATTCACACAAATACTTGTACATGAATGATTTTAAGAACTTTATTTATAACAACGAAAAACTGGAAGCAAACAGATGTCCATCAAGAGGTGAATGGTTAAACAAACTGCTGTTCATCCATGCCATGAAATACTTCTTAAAACCAAAAGGAAAAAACTATTGATACAAATGGTAACATGGGTGACTCTCCAGAGAATTAGGCTGAATGAAAAAACTCAACCCTAAAACATTACGTACTAAAGATTCTATTTCTATAACATTATTGAAATGGCAAAATGATAGAAATGGAGAAACACAGTAGTGTATTCCAGGAGTAAAGGTGGGGTGCAGGTGGGAGGGAAGTGGGCATGGCTATAAAACACCATGAAGGGGCTTTGTGGTGATAGAAATGTTCTGTATCTTGCTTGCATCAATGTCAGTATCCAGATTGTGATATTGTACTACCTGTGGTTTTACAAGATGTTACCATTGGGAAAAACTGCGTAAAGGATACCCAAGATTTCTCCATATTATTTCTCACAAATGCATGTAATCCTACAATTATCTGAAAATAAAATTTTAATTTAAAAAAATTCTACTGACTCCACTCAAAATGCAGTCACCTGAACTTGCATTGGCCATTTAGATTTTCCGTATAGTAGAGGAGAATAGTGGGAGACTGAATGGATTTTAAACTCTGTAATTGCCTTCCTTAGGAAGAAATTGGTAAAGTCACCAAAGGGACTTGCTAATGACTACAGGGATTTATTCATATTATTGATTGGCTTATTAGTAAGCCACAGAAATAACAGAAAAATCAAAATCAACAGGGTCCAATTTGGGTTTTTTTATTCCATAGTTGTAATCTTCCTTAATCAATCAAATAGAAATAATAAGTTATCCTGTGGTTCTTGCTGTTACAGGGAATTATCTATTTCTCCATATGAAAATTGTCCAGTTAAAATGTGTGTCTCTTTTATAAAACTCAATTTGAAGGTCCTCAACTCAACAAACATTAGTGAGTACCTACTATGTGCTGGGCACTGCTCTAGATTCTGGATTTCAAGAGGGGAACCAAGCAAAGCCCATGCTCTTCTGACACACACACATACCTGTTAATAAGGGTTGCATAATAATGCTCTGCTTGGGTACAGTCCAAGAAAAATTTGTCTTTCTGAATTATGTTGTATGGTTGGTTGGTTTGTTTCATTTTCTTAGTAGAAAACAAACCAAAATAAGGAATATGCAACTCTGTGAGGATTACTTAACAATGATAGCTCTTTGGGAATCTCCTCAACACAAGTGTCTAGAAGCATCTTCTTCTGTTTCCTTCTAGTGGATTCGTTGTGTTTCAGCATATAACCTGCTTCCATTTCACCTAGAAGAAGGGAGAGTGAGTTTTTCCCTTTTCGAGCCTTTATCTGTTCACAGGCGTACCTCCTGAGTTGGGAGTAGAAGCAAAGCAATGATGGGTTGTATAGAAACAGAAGGAAAAGCTTATTACTCCTTGTTTCTTAAGAAAATAACTTACCTCTCTGTCCTCTTCCTTTTTGCATGTATATATAGAGTTCCCTATATCAAGCATCCTTAGGATTCTGCTTTACTTTTACCATGTATCCTTCTTTTTTAGATTCTAAATTCTACTAAACTATATTTAGATTTTAGATTCATTCTTGTTCTGCTGGTAACTATGATGGAAGATGGCTCAGGAAACTTCAGACTTCATTTCTAACTATGACATACAGAGGGGAAATGCGATTTTACTAGGACCATTCTGGACGCCTAAAGGAAACACAAAAGAAAAAGAGTGGAGAAAAAAGACAAAATGCGACCCCATCGTCTCCGCTATGACTTTATAGGCTCGCATTTTGGATGGGAATGTGAGGTTAGCCATCTCTCTTTAGGAATATTTTACTTTGAATTTTTACTAAATGTAAATCCAGAGGATGCCGTATTCATTATGACTGCTTAAGTGATTTCTGCGACCTAGAATTGGATAAGATGTCTGATTATGAATAAGAATTCACTGCAGAGTGTTGTAAAAAGGGTAATGAGGTGCAGGTGGGTCACTGAAATCCACTGAGAGGGCTGAGTAAATAGCAGTTGACAGACACATCTGTGTGCGGCACAGAATTTGAAGCTTTTCCCTAGATCCGTGTTATAGCTTTCACAAAACATTTTTCTTCATCTGTTATAAAGGTACACCGGCTGTTCTACGCTGCCAGTACTTGCCTGACAACAGAGAATGGAGAGCAGAGGGCAGCCGTGGCTGTGCTCATGTACCTGTTAGGGCTACCCCTGATTCCTCTGAGAGTAACTCACACGTACTCAACCTTCAACCAGGATCCCCTTTCACTGCACAAAGACACTAGACAAAATTCCCTCCTAGTGGGAGGCGGAGGGGGCAGGGAGAAGCAGCGCCTCCTCCCTGTAATTTTCCCCTCCAGCCAGGCATCCCTCAGTAGGTTCCATCCTTAACCCCAGTACTAATTCTCTAGGTCTTCATCTGAACTACTTTTAAATTTAATTTAAGCAACTATTTGCTCCATATCCATGCAGCCCATTAGCACACGGCGTACATTTACTGTACAATATTTCAAATGAAGTGAAACTTCAAAGCCATTTATTTGATAGGTATGGGAAAAGGTGGGCCTGATGTAGCCAGAAGGAAGTAATAATCTCCCAAGGATCTCAGCAGGAGAGCTAAACTTAGCGGCAGACTTAAGTTTCCATTTAACATTAAATGTATCTCTACTTGGAGCAACTTGGGACCCTGCCTTGTGCTACAGATAAAACCTCAGGAATGAGGAGGAGAATGGATATATATATACCTGGTCAGAATGAATATTTCTCATCGTCTCAAATTCTATTTCCCTGCGCAGGTTACCAAGGAAATAGAATTCTTGATGTTTTGCTTGCAAATGTATATTCTTTACCTTGAAGCAGGAGTTCTCTGCACTCGGAGGAAAGGGGCAGGGAGACTTGGATCTGGCTTCAGGATATCACCAAGGGTCAGAGGGAACAAGATCATGTTGCGCCCTTGCCTTGGAGGAACTGGCATGCACAAAAGGCGGATGAGATTCTTTACTTTGACTTTTGCTACCGATTATGAAGTGGACTGGACAGAAGCAGGTGTTTCCAGGCACGTTGGAAGTAGATGAGTGCGGATCAGGCTTCTGTAGTCATATAAAGCACTCACACACACTGCCTTCAATTACATCGTCCACTTTTCTCCATTTGCAACTCATATTATCTGACAGCAAGGGATTTTCTAAAATGCCAACACAGCCCCTACAATATAGTATAGAGGGCACAGAGTTAAAACATCCAAATCTATATGAAAGGGGGAAAAAGTTTTGTTCCAAAGCCTCCATATGTGATTAGATCATCGCTTGTCTAGAAATTAATGTCTTTTGACCCTAGTCACTAACTTATCTTACTTCCCATTTTTGGTGAAATATTAATTCAACAAGAATTTATCATACCAGGGCCTCCCTGGAAAGAACTTACAGTACTTTGGCGGAAAGACTTGAAAGCATCCCAGAAACAAACCTGAAAACCCAGAAAACAATACTAAATAATGAATAGTGAAATGTTAAAAAGAATACACTCGGGTGCAAAAAAAAAATTGGTTGAGGTAGTATGTCCTAGGGGCTGGAATTCCGGAGTGTATAATTTGGAAGAGAAATCAGGGTAATTTCTCCTGTAAACACTAAAAAGATGCATCTCTCTTAGAGACCTAACTCAGGGTCATTTTGGGTGTGGCCTCATTTCCCCCTGGGTGAGTCACCTGGTTGTTTATTGAGTTTTTAAACCTGAAAGCCATATTTCTTTTCCATCACAGTTGCGCTGACAATCACAATTAGAATACTAAAGTGAAAAGCGAACACTCTTTCCAGCGAACTTCTACCAATATGCTGAGCTAGAAGTTGTTCTTGGTTACATGTTCACCTGACCATACTTCAGGTGCGGATGCGCCGTGTATTATAATTGCTCATGCAAATAGCCTTTGTACTTACAGATTTTGTGTAGCCTGATATTGCTGATGCTGTAATGGCACGGTTTTTCTTTTCATGTAAAAATTGAGTTAGAAACAGATAAAAAGAGAAGCATTTGATTGCCCTCAATCAGACTCTGGCTTTCACTTGTCATTAAATTAGAGGCTAATTTGAAATCCGTTATTGACAGTAACCCATTCCTCACCTGCTTATGTGATTCTTGAGTTCGCGTGTAATTTCATGTTTTATTTGTCCTTGGTGCACTGCTTCCGTGATGTGCTCATTGTTATGCACCATTTCTGGGGAGCCTCACCTTGGAGGGTGCTTAGAAAGCTGGCAGAAAACAGAATTCAGTCTGTGAGTTAGCCATGTGGAAATGACAGTGTGAAAATCAAATTGAATTTGTAAGCCCAGTTCTGCATTCCTTGCTTAGGTAACTGCAATTTGAAATGGCATCATTTTAACATTTTTTAGTTGCTTTACATAGGAGGTATATAATGCTCAGAGTCAGCTAAATTATTAAACCTTTTCTAATTTCCATCAAAATTCTCTTTGGACTGAAAAAATGTGACAACCTCAGGCTGAAAGTGAACTGAAGTCTACATGTAAAACTAGGTACGGTGTTACGAGTGTTCCACTTCTCTGTCAGTGGTTAGTGATTCTACATGAATGTATTTTATATATATGAGTGTATAATGTATATATATGGATTTTTGTATATACATGTGTATATATGTATTTTTATATGTGTATATATGTTTATTTGTATATACATATATATTTGTGCCTATGAATGTATATGTATGTATATTTTCACATTGGTCTGCTCTATACCTTGTCCTCTGTGCCAATTAAGTCTCTCTCAAAGAGTAACAGTCATGTCATACATTATTGTAAGTAAACAAATGTGTATGTTCATATCATTTCTTACCCACATGTCACCTCTAACCTTTGTGTAAAATGTCTTTTACATTAGCATAAATATTAAGAAGATGCCATTTCTGCTATATATAGGTCTGCCTTCAGCTAATCAGTTTTTCATGCATTTAAATAGGAATATTAGAATGACGGTAATTACTTTAGTTTTCTGTGAATGATCCATCAAGACATTGCCTTTCACTGGATAGTATTGCTCAGGGTAAGTAGGACAGAGTTAAATTGTTAGCTGGGTTTGAATAGCTTCAGTGTTTTGTTGGTGACTTTTAAACAAAATTCATTGTTAAGCCTATTATCTTTTCTAAGAGTAACTGCACAAGCTGCTTTAGAAAGACGAGAGTAATCTGAGGCACATGCAGACTAAGTGAAATTGTAATGAATTGTAAAATAAGACCTGTTTATTAAATGCATGAGAGACAAAAGACTTTCAGGCAGATTACAAAACCACACACACACACACACACACACACACACTGGATGAATGTGGAAAAATTCGTAAGTACTTTTTTAAAAAGTGCCTTTTATCGAAATGAGACCTTTCTTCCTTTGCACAAACATACTTCTGTGGTTTCACAAATTACTGTCACATGTAAAATCAAACTTTAGAGTGTTGAATTTAAAACAACTTGCATTTTTATGCATTATACACTTATATCATTAAACTACCTTTACTCTGCTGGAGCTAGACATCAGTAATGAACATATATTTTAAACTGACTGGTAGCTGGTGATTCTGTTTCAGCCGTGTTTCCCGCTTTGTCTGCACAGCAGTGTTTGTTTGCACCAAGATATCAAAATAATTGCATGTTTTGCTTCATTGTTTTCTAAAAATTAGTAGGAAATTAGAGAAAATGATGGTTTGATACTGCAAAAAGCATAGTCATTTAAACCTACAACCCAGGGGCTTCCCTGGTGGCGCAGTGGTTGAGAGCCCGCCTGCCAATGCAGGGGATACGGGTTCGTGCCCGGGTCCGGGAAGATCCCACATGCCGCGGAGCGGCTGGGCCCGTGAGCCATGGCCGCTGAGCCTGTGCGTCCAGAGCCTGTGCTCCACAACGGGAGAGGCCCCAACAGTGAGAGGCCCTCATAACGTAAAACAAAACAAAACAAAACAAAATAAACCTACAACTCAGATAAGGGCAGCAATCTCAACACATGCTGAAAGTAGCAAGTCTTTAGCTCAACAAGATAATTGTTAAACTTAAGCCAGACAAATATGTATTCAAAGAGAAAGAAAAGAATAAAGATTGAAGCATGATATCTTCATCTTGAAAAACTTTCCACAAAATTGTGTGCTTGTACATGTTTACACACACGTTTACACACATGCAGTCTTGAAATGCATAGAATGGCACACACCAGATGGATAGCAGCAGTTACCTGGGAGTGGGACTTATGAAAAAAAGAGAAAGATAGACTTTTACTTCTTATTTCAGTATCATTTGTATTTTTGCAATATATTTGTTTATTAATTGGATAATTTTAAAAACGGTTAACAAGTAACCAAGAACATGTATAAAAAGCTTGAAACATATTGGCAAAATTTCCATCTAAAAGGTGATATTTAATTAGAGATTTTAGAATACTTTTCAAAGCTCAGGAAATAGAAGCTCCTTCGAGCACTGCAGTCTATCTGTGGGATGTTAGTCCTTCTTAGACATTCTCAGGAAAGCTTCATGCACAAAAACACAGGGCTGCCTACACATTGTGAAATTTCATCCTCCTCACAACCCAGTAGTGTTCACTGGGCAAGCATAATGATGTCCCTGTTATCAGTCAGGTGATAATACTGGAGCTCAAGAAGGCTTATAAGAAATTTGCCCAGGTTCACAGGGCTGTAGATGATAGAACTAAATGTGAACTCTTGAGCACATCTTTGGGTACAGGTCCCAAGTGCTGCACTGGTTGCTGTGGACTGAATGTATCTCCCCAAAATTCATATGTTGGAGCCTTAAACCCCGTGTGACTGTATAGGAGATAGGGTCTTTAAGGAGGTGATTAAGGTTAAATGAGGCCATAAGTGTGAAGCTGTGATCCCGTAGACCTGGTTTCTCCTGGAAGAGAAATCAGAGAGTGCTCTCTCGCTCTCTCTCTCTCTCTCTCTCTCTGCCGTGTAAGGACACAGTGGAGATCCACAAGCTAGGAAGAGGGCTCTTATCAGGAACCACATCAGTTGACATCTTGATCTTGAACTTCTCAGCCTTGAGAACTGTGAAAAACTAAACTCCTGTTGTTTAAGCCATTCAGAATGTGGTATCTTGTAATGGCAGCTGAGCAGACTAACACCCTGGTGGGAAGGCACTTGTCTTCCCCAAAGTCAAAGACATTCCAGCATCTTTTTGTCCCGTAAAATCTTTTTCACCCTACCAAGGAACAAACTACATTATTTGCCTTTTCCTGATTATCAGCCACCAGTATTTAGTTTCATTGCATAGACTGGTCTGAGGCCTGTTTGTGTTGCACAGAAAATAATGCTGGGATGAAGCACAGGCCTATTACCAATGTAAGAAAAATACTTCTCCACACTATTAACAATTCCCAAATGACTCCATAAAGGTAACCATTGAGCTTTTGTCTGTAGTAACCTAGAAAGAACATGATCTTTGGATTCACACAGACATGGATGCAAATTCAAGCTCTGCTACTGAAAACTGTAGAACCGGTTCCTTAGCCTAAACCTCGGTTCTGCAGGAATCAGAGTTGTGCTTGACGTTTGGCTTGTACCTAATAGAATTGTGAGAATTAAATGTAACGATACATGTCAAATAATTCCCCTAGCTCCTGGCACATGCTGGGTACCCAGTAAAATCTTGTCATCATGCCTTCCCTTTCTTGCTTCCTTCGTGTACTTTTGCTTCATTTCTTCTCGTATCTTGTTTCTATTTCTGCTTTTACAAAAAGCTGTTTTTCTTTTGCCAGTATGTTGTGCAGCGCTTAGAATTTGTAGACAAACTCTGTTATACTTTACATTTCCATAACGGTTTGGATTTTAACAAAGTGGTTCCACATACACTAATCTTATATGCTCTTCTAAAAAAAATGTGTTATCAAGTGTGAACCATGCCAGATTGTGTTCAGCTTGGCATCACTCTTGTTCCCATTTGCTTTGGACTGAACGTTTGTGTGCACCTAAAATTTATATGTTGAAGCCTTAATACCCAGCGTCATGGTATTTGGAGATGGGGCCTTTGGGAAATAATTAAGGTTAGATTAGGACATGAGGGTGGGGTCCTCGTGAAGGGACTAAAGCCCTTAGAGAAAGAGTAAGAGACTTGAGATCTCTCTCATTGCCATGTGAGGAAAGAGTGAGAAGATGGCCATCTCCAAGCCAGGAAGATCTCCTGACACCGGATCTGCCAGCACCTTAATCCTGGACTTCCCAGCCTCCAAAACTGTAAGAAATAAATATTTGTTGTTTCAGTCAAAAAAATATATTATTAACCATCAGTCCCCATGATTAACTTTCCCCTTGATCAGCGAGTTGCTCCTATGTCACTGGAATCTAGAATATTAACTCTTGGAGAGTACAAATTTAGTGTCAACATGAAGCTCAAGAGATTGTGTTTTATGTGCTCAAATGTTTCATGTCATCAGCATATATTATAGCACTTTGAAAAAAGTTTAAGTAGCTATTGGCTTTTGTTGCCAATATTAAGATTTATTGGTTCAAGAGTTATTGATCATGGGCAGTCTTGGCCATTATTATGCCTTGAGGACAAGTAAATCTTTATCAGCAGAACACGAATCGATCTAATTATGCTTCACTTATGCACATCTTTTTCCTTAACCATATAGGGTTTTCAACCAAATCATAAAATATGAGAGAAACTACTTAGGAAGGCAGTTGTGAGGAATTATGCCAAGAATATTCATGTTTTGCAGCAGTGCCAATACTAGATAAAGCCAAGCCCTACCAGCTCTTGCTGACAGAATTGAGGTAATCTCAGCAAAAGGTAGAAGTTAATTTTTGAAGAACTGACTCAGATATACAAAAATATCATAGGATAGAATAAAAGACTTTAGAACTAAAAGAAATTGTAACAATCATATCCTATACTAGAACAGGTAGCTGAGAGAGTTCTAGAAAAGAAAGGCAAAAACGTTTCAGAAAGTCCAGGAAATCTGAATTTACTTTAAATCTTTTTCAGTGATTCTAATGTGCAGGCTTCAGGGAATGACTGACTCCTTCGTTAGATGCAAAAATTATCTTTCAACATTTCCTTCTGTTAGCCTCAACTAATTTTATGGGGGATTTTTGTTGCTGTTGTTTAACACAACCATCTCACCTTTGGTGAAAATTAAAGCTTTGGCTCTTCGTTAGATGACCTTTGGTTCTTGCTTATGACCTATTATAAATCTACTCTAAATGCCAGATTTTTTCCTGTTAAGATTCAGCTTGTTTTTGTCTGGTGTTTAAGCCTCCAAATCCATTTGTATTTTGATTCTGTCATGCTTGTTCATTATCCTGTCCTTCTTTGTTTCATGTGTACATTTGATCAGCATCCTTCTCTATCTCCATCCCAGGTACTGATAAAAGTTGACCAGAGACAGTCTTATCATAACCCCCAAATCCACACCGTTTCACATAGTTGTTAATACCTAATATGGCTTCTTTCCAGCCTGTCTCTACATCTTATACACATGCACTATGTTAGGCTTTATAAAATGCAATGCTGAAATTAAAAAAAAAAAAAAAAGATCTTGAATAGCTTTTAAGGTGATTTCTAGTTAGCACCAAGCTGCCTGTCAAAACACATGCAGGCTTCCCTGGTGGCGCAGTGGTTGCGCGTCCGCCTGCGATGCAGGGGAACCGGGTTCGCGCCCCGGTCTGGGAGGATCCCACATGCCGCGGAGCGGCTGGGCCCGTGAGCCATGGCCGCTGGGCCTGCGCGTCCGGAGCCTGT
>NC_041223.1:17679475-17679780 GCF_002837175.3 Physeter macrocephalus | reverse complement strand
AAAAAAAAAAACAAAAAAACACATGCACACAGAGAAATGCAAATCAAAACTACAATGAGGTATCACCTCCCACCAGTCCCTCACACTGGCCATCATCAAAAAATCTACAAACAATAAATGCTGGAGAGGGTGTGGAGAAAGGGGAACCCTCTTGCACTGTTGGTGGGAATGTAAATTGATACAGCCACTATGGAGAACAGTATGGAGGTTCTTTAAAAAACTAAAAATAGAATTACCTTATGACCCAGCAATCCCACTACTGGGCATATACCTGGAGAAAACCATAATTCAAAAAGAGTCATGTA
>NC_041223.1:17671509-17679033 GCF_002837175.3 Physeter macrocephalus | reverse complement strand
TGGACATATATACACTACCAAATGTAAAACAGATAGCTAGTGGGAAGCAGCCGCATAGCACAGGGAGATCAGCTCGGTGCTTTGTAACCACCTGGAGGGGTGGGATAGGGAGGGTGGGAGGGAGACGCAAGAGGGAGGAGATATGGGGATATATGTATATGTATAGCTGATTCACTTTGTTTTACAGCAGAAACTAACACAACGTTGTAAAGCAATTATACTCCAATAAAGATATTAATATATATATATGCAGAAAAAAAAACACATGCACAACATTAATTACATGGTAGTGTGATTAATTTCAGGCATATAACTCTGAACTCTTAGATACAGGAAATCTTTCTTCTATTTTCGTTTCTACTGACCCCACAGTCAAATACAAACTGACTCTGTTTTTAATGCCTTTTGATTTCTGGTTGACCTCGCAGATAACTTGAAATTTTACCAAGGCTTGCTGTGACAGTATTACTGATGGAGACTGGAAAGCTGAATGCTGTAGAAGTACATCCTTTATCTTTTTTTTTGCCCACAATCTAGGCAGACGTAGCTAAGCAAATTGAAGCCGATCATGGATGGTGTGATAAGTTCATAGGATGTAATATCCAGTTCTAAGAATTCAGAAAACAAAGAGCCTGGAGAGGAAATGAAATAATTATATGCTGTCTTATATTCTTTCTGTGGTGTTCAGAAATCAAAGCATAGCGTCTCAAGTGTGGATGTGGTCATCCAACACAGCTCTTAGCAGCAGGCTGCTGTGGGATGACCCAAAGTGTATAGAATAATGTACCCAAAGTGTACGCAGTAGTGCTATAGAGACACAGGAACATACCTCACCATTTGCAAGTGCCACATCTGGCATTTGCCACGTGGCTACATGAACTGGTGCATCAAGTCAGAGAGCAGTTGCGGCAGAGGTTGGAGGGTGTGTAAGGCATCCAAGGCAGTTTAGGGGGCTGACTCCATTACTGCAATGGTTGGCATTGTCAGGACAAAATCCACAGCCAGGGACTCCCCTGGTTGTCCAGTGGTTAGGATTCCGAGCTTCCACTGCAGCGGGCACGGGTTCGATCCCTGGTCGGGGAACTAGGATCCTGCAGGCTGTGCGGCATGGCCAAAAATTTTTTTTAAATAATTATAATTTAAAAATGGCTTTAAAAAAATACACAGCCAAGTATTACAGTCATAGGTAACAACCTATCCTTTACATACTGTCTTCTTTTATGCCTTGCTTTATGATCTACAAATCACTTTCACATTTAACTCCTCTAAACCACTTTATGATATGAATCCTCATCCCACCTTCACAGAAAACACTGAGGCTCAGAGAGGTCTGGCGATCTGCCCTGGGACTCCTGCTTCTTATGGCGGTGCAGGGACTAACTCAAGCCACTGACTTCAGTTTCCAGCTCTCTCTTCCCTAAAACAAAGCTCCCTACCTTTATGCTTAAGGTTTTTCTCTATTTATTCTCCAGATATTTCCAAATATATCAAAAGGTAGGAAGATGCTCTGCATCCTTCTTTACAGTGATGGTGGCTGGAATCTGATATTCTCTTAGACACGTACCCTGTCTTTCCACCTAACTTCAGGCCCTTCTGGGAAAGAACTTTTATCGTGTGCATTCCATACACAGTGTTCATTTGATACATCCTTCTTCGTGATATCAGTATGAAACCCTTGCGGGAGCTGTTATTTATAGATATTTTCCTAAACTCTCTCTTTAGTCGTTTAGTGGTGTCTTGGTCCATTTGCCTATATTAATGAACCCTTAATAGGGCGCTGCTGTGCTTGGAAATGGAGATTTATCTTGTGGTAAAGCAGAGATTAGATTTGAAATGTAGGCCTGGATCTACTGTAAATTTGTGTGCCCTTCTATGTATGATAGAGGGAGGATAATCAGAGGGACATCAGGGAACTCGTGAGACCCTACGGAGCATGAGTTACGTGACAGAGAGAGCACTGGTTTATGAGTCGGAAGACCCGGGTTCTAGAAGTGGCTTTGCTAATACTGTATTATAGGACTTTGTTGAGGCCATTCTTTCAGTCTCTAAATTTCCATTCTTCCATCTGAAAAACAAAGATTAATGTTACTGACTATGTGAAAGCAGCCCATGAAGTGCTATAGAAATTTAAGTTAAAATTGCCAAAGTATACATATTTTATGAAAACCATAATAATGTATTTCCTTTGCAAATGCTCAATCAGTCTCTTAAAACATACCCCATGAAAACATTTTTTCATGCAAACTGCTATCCCTTTGATTACTATTGTAAATTTCGAACTACTGTGAATCTCGAACAGCAAAAATAGAGAGATATGGTACCATACACAACAGTCACAGATCTTAGGGAGACAGAATGCTAAGGGCTGGGTTGTCTTTGTTTGACTCTACGTGACTCTTTTGCTCACTCACTCAATCATAAGTCTATGTTTCATAGGTGATCACGACTCACAGAAGAGCTTAGTTTCAGTGTAAAGTCATCAGTTATCCACTGTGCAGCCCCTAGAAGTTTAACAGTCCAGGGCTTCCTTTGCCTTTGTTCATGTTCAAGCGATCGAATTCCTATCTCCTCCTCAAAATTCAGAGATGGTTGAATAAAGGTGATCACTTAAACAGATTTTTGAGGCAGAAGGTTGAGACATGTCTCTCTTTTGAAAGTGAGCAAGTATTCTCAAACCCCTTCACCCTAGGACAGGAGTCACTGCTATGAAAAAACTGCATACATCAGAGGAAGGCATTACTTGGATGGGGGACAGAAGCAAACCAATAATGATGGACCATGATAAGATCATGTCGCCACTGCTTTATAAACAAAAGCTTTTCAACAAAACCAGTGTCAGCAAAAGGTTCACTTATTCTTGCTTTACTGAGCATGAAATGGGATTGAAAGATGGTATTAAATGGATTATTAAACTGAAGAAATGATGTCTTGTGATCTTTCACACCAAAGCCCCTCCCCCACCCCCGCCGCCCCAAGACAGGCATTTTCTCACTGAAAAACTCTCCAAAGACTCAAGTCCTTAATATGGAACCCGAGCCTCTTAAATGTTAGACTGGAAGTTTTATTTCCCATTTTCATTCTGGAACTATGATCCCTTGGGAGATTTCTATTGCTCTTTATTTATTTTATTCTTATGTCAACATGTAGAAAAGGAATGTTTATGAAAACGTCTAAATTTCAAACACAGAAAATTCATTTTCATGTACCAAGAAAGAAAAAATAATTTGTTTTAAAAGATATAAAACCTTTTTTAAATTTCTAGCATTTTCTCCCCATTTTAAAAATTTCTCTATGTCTCAGATTAAACATAAGCAACGTGTTTAAAACCTTGCTAGGGGGCTTTCCTGGTGGCGCAGTGGTTGAGAGTCCGCCTGCTGATGCAGGGGACACAGGTTCGTGCCCCCGCCCGGGAAGATCCCACATGCCGCGGAGCGGCTGGGCCCGTGAGCCATGGCCGCTGAGCCTGTGCGTCCGGAGCCTGTGCTCCGCAAAGGGAGAGGCCACAACAGTGGGAGGCCCACGTACTGCAAAAAAAAAAAAAACACACCTTGCTTGGTTTAGGCTTTTTTTTTTTTTTTTTTTTTTGACTGTGCCAAGCAGCATGCAGGATCTTTGTTTCCCAACCAGGGATTGAACCATTGAACGCGTGCCCCCTGCAGTGGAAGTGTGGAGTCTTAACCACTGGACCGCCAAGGAAGTCCCGGTTTAGGCTTTTGAAAACAAGTTATACAATGAAGTCTCACTTATTAAAAGTCCAAAGAACTAACAGGATCAAATAATCATTATTTCCTATTCTCATACACATGAAACTGGACATTCTCATGTAATTAAGACCCAAGCCACAGAATGACGTTAGCAGGAAATGTATACTTCACTGTTTCTGAAAGTTGTAATTATTTTAATATGGCGACTCAGCTAAACATCAAATCCAAATATCGTTTTCCCAGCTTTCAAAAGGACTCCAAGTTTTGTTTTAGGCAAAATCATAGATGATCATAGATGACATACTCTGAACAGACCCTTCCTCTGAGGAGAACTTAAAATAATCGAGTTTTTGAAAAGCTTTAAAGGCTTACGTGAGATAGTAGGAATGTTAAAAATTCACAGGTACCAAAAACTACTTGAAGAAGAAACCAGAGATGTGAGCTGATGACTAAAGCCAACATCTACCCTGAGGGTGTTTGCTTAAGTTGATCTTGAGCTTTATGGGCTCGAGGTGAATGACAGTTATAGACTGAGGGGGTCTCTCCCAGGATGGTGAATCTAATAGTAATATCTCCTAGCATAAAGTATAAAGGCAAACTAGAAATAATGTGGCCCTTCAACATACATCCATAGCCAAGGAAAATTACCTGTCTGGGTAAAACAAGAAAATTCACACCTAGAGGAAAATATTTCCCCAGAATCTCTGTAATAACATCAGACATCAAATGAGTTCACAAACCAAATTCCCACTCGCCAATCATTTATAAACTTCAAGTTGGGAATGTACTTTACGGTAGTCCTGGGTTTAAAGATTCATCAGTAACTTTGCAGAGGCAAATGCAAATCCTCTGTGGAAACCCACCTGCAGTCTAGGCTTGGGAAATGTCATAGACAGTGTAAAGGAATAATGAGCTTACAGTGGAGAACCTAAACATGTAAGCGAACAAGTCTTCATAAGCAAGACTTTAGATACCAAGATTATCAGAAAGATAAAAATGAGTGTGTTTAATATGTTTAAAAATGAAATCTGGACTTGAAGTATGTGCCAGAAGCAAGAGACTATTTAAAAATTGACCAAGGATATTTGAAAAAGAACTAAATAGAACTTCTGGAAATAAAAAAGAATTGTTGAGTGAAACTGAAATCAACAGAGGATTAGACCCAACTGAAGAGGGAACTAAAAAACTGAAAAATAGATTAAAAGAAAAATTTCAGATTACAGCACAGAGGGGCAAGAAGATGGAAAATATAAAGGACAAGTTGAGAAACAGAGAGAATAGCATAAGAAGGACTAACATTAGTATAATCAAAGCCCAAGCAGGAGAGAATGCAAAAAATGGAGGAAATTCTAATCCTTAGAATCAGGAAGCCCTGCAAATCCAAAACAATAAATACAAAGAAATTCACTGTTAGAAGGGTCATAGTGAAGCTACAAAACATCAAAGACAAAGAGATTATAGACACAGAGAAAAAGACCAGTTACAACAAAGGAATGACAGTTACACTGACAGCTAATCTCTGAGTAGAAACAAAGGAACCCAGAAGCAATGGAACAGTATCCTCAAAGTGTTAAAAGAGAATAAACCAACCAACAGTTGTACACTCTATGAAAATATTTTTAAGAGAGAAGTCAAAGTAACGATATTGTTAAAAAAACAAAAGTTGAGAGAAGTTTCTATCTATATACCTTCATTAAAGAAATTCAAAAGGATGCACTGCAAGGTAGAAGAAGGTGATTCCAAGTGGAAGGACTGAGACACCCAAAGGAATAATGAGCCTGGAAGGTGGTAAACCGTTTTTTAAATAACTATATAAAACAATAGCAATAATATCTTATGTTGTAAAAGTAGACTAAAGATAGACTAAAATATCTAGTTATATGTCAGAAGCAATGGTATCATAGAGGGAAAATAGAAGATTCTCATATTATCTGAGGGATAGAAAGTGTACTTATTATTTTTGAACATTGATCAGTTAAGTGTGCATGTAAAACATGCCTAGGATAACCATAAAAAGACAGAGAATAAACAATAAAACAGTGTGCTAAACTAGTAGAAGGGGAAAAATATAATGAGAAAAACACTCAACCTAAAAGAAGGCAAGGAAGGAGAGTAATAAACAAATAGAAAAGGAGTGAAAATAGACAAAAATAGATGATAGAAATAAATCCAAATATATTAATTAATTTAAAAACTGTAGGATCGTAACCCAGATGGTGGAGTAGAAGAACGTGCTCTCACTCCCTCTTGTGAGAACACCAGAATCACAACTAGCTGCTGGACAGTCATCGACAGGAAGACACTGGAACTCACCAAAAAAGATATCCAAAGACAAAGGAGAAGCCAAAATGAGACGGTAGGAGGGGTGCAATCACAGTAAAATCAAATCCTATAACTTCTGGGTGGGTGACTCACACACAGGAGAACACTTATACCACAGAAGTCCACGCAGTGGAGCGAAGGTTCTGAGCCTCACGTCAGGCTTCCCAACCTGGGGGTCCAGCAACGGGAGGAGGAATTCCTAGAAACTCAGACTTTGAAGGCTAGTGGGATTTGACTGCAGGACTTCGTCAGGACTGGGGGAAACAGAGACTCCACTCTTGGAGGGCACACACAAAGTAGTGTGCGCATCGGGACCCAGGGGAAGGAGCAAGTGACCCCAGGGGAGACTGAACGAGACCTACCTGCTAGTGTTGGAGGGTCTCCTGCAGAGGCGGGGGTGGCTGTGTCTCACCCTGTGGACAAAGACACTGGCAGCAGAAGTTCAGGACAAGGACACTGGCAGCAGAAGTTCTGGGAAGTGCTCCTTCACATGAGCCCTCCCAGAGTCTACCATTAGCCCCACCAAAGAGCCCAGGTGGGCTCCAGTGTTGGGTTGCCTCAGGGCAGACAACCAACAGGGAGGGTACCCAGCTCCACCCATCAGCAGTCAAAAGGATTAAAGTTTTACTGAGCTCTGCCCACCAGAGCAACAGTCAACTCTACCCACGACCAGTCCCTCCCATCAGGAAAGTTGCACAAGCTTCTTAGATGGCCTCATCCACCAGAGGGCAGACAGCAGAAGCAAAAGAACTACAATCCTGCAGCCTGTGGAACAAAAACCACATTCACAGAAAGATAGACAAGATGAAAAGTCAGAGGGCTATGTACCAGATGAAGGAACAAGATAAAACCCCAGAAAAACAACTAAATGAAGTGGAGATAGGCAACCTTCCAGAAAAAGAATTCAGAATAATGATAGTGAAGATGATCCAGGACCTCAGAAAAAGAATGGAGGCAAAGATCGAGAAGATGCAAGAAATGTTTAGCAAAGACTTAGAAGAATTAAAGAACAAACACAGATGAACAAAACAATAACTGAAATGAAAACTGCACTAGAAGGAATCAATAGCAGAATAACTGAGGCAGCAGAATGGATAAGTGACCTGGAAGACAGAATGGTGGAATTCACTGCTGCGGAACAGAATAAAGAAAAAAGAATGAAAAGAAATGAGGACAGCCTAAGAGACCTCTGGGACAACATTAAACACAACAGCATTCCCATTATAGGGGTCCCAGAAGGAGAAGAGAGAGAAAGGACCAGAGAAAATATTTGAAGAGATTATAGTCGAAAACTTCCCTAACACGGGAAAGGAAATAGCCAACCAAGTCCAGGAAGCGCAGAGAGTCCCAGGCGGGATAAACCCAAGGAGAAACACGCTGAGACACATAGTAATCAAATTGGCAAAAATTAAAGACAAAGAACAGTTATTGAAAGCAGCAAGGGAAAAATGACAAATAACATACAAGGGAACTCCCATAAGGTTAACAGCTGATTTCT
>NC_041223.1:17670302-17671221 GCF_002837175.3 Physeter macrocephalus | reverse complement strand
CTACAACCAAGATTACTCTACCTGGCAAGTATCTCATTCAGATTCAATGGAGAAATCAAAAGCTTTACAGACAAGCAAAAGCTAAGAGAATTCAGCACCACCAAACCAGCTCTACAACAAATGCTAAAGGAACTTCTCTAAGTGGGAAACACAAGAGAAGAAAAGGACCTACAAAAACAAACCCAAAACAATTAAGAAAATGGTCATAGGAACATACATATCGATAATTACCTTGAACGTGAATGGATTAAATGCTTCAACCAAAAGATACAAGCTTGCTGAATGGATACAAAAACAAGACCCATCTATATGCTGTCTACAAGAGACCCACTTCAGACCTAGGAACACATACAGACTGAGAGTGAGGGGATGGAAAAAGAGATTCCATGCAAATGGAAATCGAAAGAAAGCTGGAGTAGCAATACTCATATCAGATGAAATAGACTTTAAAATAAAGAATTTTACAAGAGACAAGGAAGGACACTCACTACATAATGATCAAGGGATCAAGCCAAGAAGAAGATACAACAATTTTAAATATATATGCACCCAACATAGGAGCACCTCAATACATAAGGCAACTGCTAACAGCTATAAAAGAGGAAATCGACAGTAACACAATAGTAGTGGGGGACTTTAACACCTCACTTACACCAATGGACAGATCATCCAAAATGAAAATAAATAAGGAAACAGAAGCTTTAAATGACACAATAGACCAGATAGATCATTGATATTTATAGGACATTCCATCCAAAAACAGCAGATTACACTTTCTTCTCAAGTGCACATGGAACATTCTCCAGGATAGATCACATCTTGGGTCACAAATCAAGCCTCAGTAAATTTAAGAAAATTGAAATCATATCCAGCATCTTTTCTGACCACAATGCTATGAGATTAGAAATGAATTACAGGG
>NC_041223.1:17668141-17669336 GCF_002837175.3 Physeter macrocephalus | reverse complement strand
TAGGACATTCCATCCAAAAACAGCAGATTACACTTTCTTCTCAAGTGCACATGGAACATTCTCCAGGATAGATCACATCTTGGGTCACAAATCAAGCCTCAGTAAATTTAAGAAAATTGAAATCATATCCAGCATCTTTTCTGACCACAATGCTATGAGATTAGAAATGAATTACAGGGAAAAAAACGTAAAAAACACAAACACATGGAGGCTAGAGAATACCTTACTAAATAACCAAGAGATCACTGAAGAAATCAAGGAGGAAGTCAAAATACCTAGAGACAGGGCTTCCGTGGTTTCGCAGTGGTTGAGGGTCCACCTGCCAATGCAGGTTTGTGCCCCGGTCCGGGAAGATCCCACATGCCGCGGAGCGGCTTTGCCCGTGAGCCATGGCTGCTAAACCTGTGCGTCCAGAGCCTGTGCTCCACAACGGGAGAGGCCACAACAGAGAGAGGCCCGCTTACCAAAAAAAAAAAAAAAAAAAAAACCCCAGAGACAAATGACAATGAAAACACGACGATCCAAAACTTATGGGATGCAGCAAAAGCAGTTCTAAGAGGGAAGTTTATAGCTATACAAGCCTACCTCAAGAAAAAAGAAACAACACAAATAAACAATCTAACCTTACACATAAAGGAACTGGAGAAAGAAGAACAAACAAAACCCAAAGTTAGCAGAAGGAAAGAAATGATAAAGATCAGAGCAGAAATAAATGAAATAGAAACAAAGAAAACAATAGCAAAAACTGTGATTAAAAATCTTCCAACAACAAAAGTCCAGGACCAGATGGCTTCACAGGTGAATTCTATCAAGCATTTAGAGAAGAGCTAACACCCATCCTTCTCAAACTCTTCTAAAAAATTGCAGACGAAGGAACACTCCCACACTCATTCTATGAGGCCACCGTCACCCTGAATCCAAAACCAGCAAAGAAAATTAGAGACCAATATCACTCATGAATATAGATGCAAAAACCCTCAACAAAATACTAGCCAACAGAAACCAACAACACATTAAAAGGATCATACACCATGATCAAGTGGGATTTATCCCAGGGATGCAAGGATTCTTCAATATAGGCAAATCAATCAATGTGATACACCATATTTACAAATTGAAGAATAAAAACCATATGATCATCTCAATAGATGCAGAAAAAGCTTTTGACAAAATTCAACACCCATTTATGATAAAA
>NC_041223.1:17617211-17667264 GCF_002837175.3 Physeter macrocephalus | reverse complement strand
GGAGCTGGAGGAATCAGACTCCCTGACTTCAGACTATACTACAAAGCTACAGTAATCAAGACAATATGGTACTGGCACAAAAACAGAAACATAGATCAATGGAACAAGATAGAAAGCCCAGAGATAAACCCATGCACCTATGGTCAACTAATTTATGACAAAGCAGGCAAGGATATACAATGGAGAAAAGACAGTGTCCTCAGTCAGCGGTGCTGGGAAAACTGGACAGCTACATGTAGTAGAACGAAATTAGAACACTCCCTAACACCATACACAAAGATAAACTCAAAATGGATTAGAGACCTAAACGTAAGACCGGACACTATAAAACTCTTAGAGGAAAACATAGGAAGAACACTCTTTGACATAAATCACAGCAAGATCTTTTTTGATGCTGGAGAGGGTGTGGAGAAAAGGGAACCCTCTTGCACTGTTGGTGGGAATATAAACTGATACAGCCGCTATGGAGAACAGTATGGAGTTTCCTTAAAGAACTCAAAATAGAATTACCATATGACCCAGCAATCCCACTCCTGGGCATATACCCAGAGAAAACCATAATTCAAAAAGACACATGGACCCCAATGTTCATTGCAGCACTATTTACAATAGACAGGTCATGGAAGCAACGTAAATGCCCATCGACAGACGAATGGGTAAAGAAGATGGTGGTACATATATACAATGGAATATTACTCAGCCATAAAAAGGAATAAAATTGGGTCATTTTGTTGAGACGTGGATGGATCTAGAGACTGTCATACAGAGTAAAGAAAATCAGAAAGAGAAAAACAAATACCGTATATTAACGCATATATGTGGAACCTAGAAAAATGGTACAGATGAACCGGTTTGCAGGGCAGAAATTGAGACACAGATGTAGAGAACAAACGTATGGACATCACGGGGGGAAAGCGGCGGGGGGGTGGGGGTGGGGGTGTGATGAATTGGGCGATTGGGATTGACATGTATACACTGATGTGTATAAAATTGATGACTAATAAGAACCTGCTGTATAAAAATAAAATAAAATTCAAAAATTTAAATTAAAAAAATGTAAGTGGATCAGATTCCCAGTTACAAGACTAAGTTGTCAGTCTATATATAAGTACTGTTTGGCAGAGACAACTAAAACTTAAGGTATCAGAATAGTTAAAAGTCAGTGGTTGAATAAGAAAAGCAAAGCAGGAAAATACAAACCAAAACAAAGTCAGTGTAGCTATATATATTTTTACATCTTTATTGGATTATAATTGCTTTACAATGGAGTGTTAGTTTCTGCTGTATAACAAAGTGAATCAGCTCTATGTATACATATATCCCCTCCCTCTTGAGCCTCCCTCCCTCCCTCCCCATCCCACCCCTCTAGGTGGTCACAAAGCACCGAGCTGATCTCCCTGTGCTATGCAGCAGCTTCCCACTAGCTGTCTACTTTACACATGGTAGTGTATATATGTCAATGCTGCTCTCTCACTTGTCCCAGCCTCCCCTTCCCCTCCGTGTTCTTCAAGTCCGTTCTCTACATCTGTGTCTCTATTCCTGCCCTGCCACTAGGTTCCTCAGTAGTGTGGCTATATTAATATGAGATTAATTTGGTTTTTAAGACAAAACATTTCTAATGGTTAAAATGTTAACTATAGAATAGTAGGAGATTCAATTCTCACACCCATCTTCAATAACTGATAGATCAAGCAGAAAAAAAAAAAGACATTGAGTTAAACACAATTAACAAGTTTCAGCTAATAAATTATATAGAATATTTTTCCCAGCAACTTATGAACCCTGATGGGGTAGAAAAAAGAAGTAATAAGCCCATGAAATAGAAAAAAGCATATAATAAAGATGATTAGCAGAACCAAAAATTGACTTTTTGAAAAAACTTATAACATTAGTTATAAAGTTTTGTTTAAAAGTCAGTTACTTTAATATCAACAAAATTGGTCAAAATATGATTTACCTTTTTTCCCATTAAATTCTAGAGGATCACATATTTCATCAACAAGGTCTTTTTCACAGTGACAGGCTAATACCAAAAAGCAGTTTGCAGTGCCATTAAAAAAAAAAGTATTTGATTTAAATAGATAATATTCTAACGTTCGGAAATCATGAAGTAGACCCACAAGGGGGAGAAGAAGACTGATAAGTAAGCAATTAGTTGTTTCAAGATTAAGGAAGGTGACCACAGTTTTATTTCCGTCCTTTTTTGTATACAAATGGGCGGCCTAGAATGAAGCCAAGTGTTAAGTTTCCCAAGAGAAAGCAAGTAATGCAAGTCAAATTACAATTGAAAATTACTCTCTCAAAAAGCAAAAGCAAATAAAAACCAAAAACAAACACAAAAACTCAAAAGAATACATGTATATGACTATATGTTTTTTCACAAATCTCAAATTCACACTCAGTGCTTGAGAGGAGAGAAGATATTGCTAAGTGGAAGACATTATCATCAGCTGATTGTGCATTTGTACATTTTTGGTAACTATGACTGGCCCGTTGAGTATGTCCAAAGCAGGATAGCAATTTGCCTAGGAAAAGACAGGGAATGATAAATGGTGACCTTCCCTTTTAAACAGAGATTGATGAACCACATTTTGGGGAGGGGGTGGTGAGGGAAACACAATTTTTCCTTTAATTTGTGAAGAATTCTGTCCTGGATGTCAAGTTAGAGTATCAGCTACAGAATCTTTCAGATTCATCAACTCGAGTGAAAGTTGGGTTGCCTAAGGTTTCTGAATTTTGATGAACTACTTCTTAAACTGCAATAGCAGTATTAACTAATAAAAGACTTCTTGGGGATAATTTAGTCTTTAAAGGAAGAATAACTTTTTCCCCTTAAAAGAACTTTTACCCTTCGCATGTAAAACAAATTTTATATTATCAGAAAAGGGAATTATCTACCAAAATGCTTAGCTTTCAATAAATATTTTGCTGTGAGGCTTAGTGAAGCCACCCGGGAATTGGATGAGGATAGAATAGAAAAGAAATACAAAGGCATGAATCTGAAGCCAGCCCAGTAAACATGGACTCTGTTCTTCTCCACCCACATGCAGGTATGTAATAGGTGGAGAGGTGAATTTGAGAGGGTTCAGATTTTGTCCTGCTGATGTACCAAAATGAGATAGGGTGAGGATATTAAAGATATATGTAAGGGAGTTATTCCAAGGATTGTGACATTTTAGCTGAATGAGGAAGTAAGGACATGGAGGTGGATCAGGTCATGGGGCAAAGGTAAGGGACAGTGAAAAATGGGGATTGATGAATTTTATGAGCTGATGGGGCTGAAGGATTAGAATGAGGATCCTAGAAGAATGAGCATGAAGTGTGTCAGGTGGTGGTCATAGAATGGGATGCTAGAGGTAGATTCCCCAGGTATTGGTAATGAAAGTTCTAGATATGATGACCATGGGAGTAAGGCGCTGAGGCAGGTGGAGGACGAGACCATTGGAAAAGAAGAGGTCGAGGTATTGGAAGAATTCCCTACATGGATACAAAACTCATAATGAGTTATAATAAGAGTAGTTTTGTAGAGAGTGAGCCGGGAGCTTAAATCTTCAAGAAGAGGAACTGCTCTGAGGGTTGGTAGATAACTGCAACAAGATGGTATAGGCTAAAGGAAAAATTCAAAGGTGTTTATTTTTAACAGAAAAAGAAGAAAGAATGATCCAGAAGGAGCAATGAGGAACAGGGAAGACTGGTACCTCACCTCTGGATCCAGTGAGAAGGGGGTTATAAGACAGTGGAGAAAATTTAGACTCACCTCCAAACACAGCATGGGCAAGTGGGCATTAATAGCCAAGGAGCAGGGTGGCGATCAGTGGATGGCGTATTACTAAGAGAGAACATCAAAGATAAGGGGGTTCTGGCTAAACCAACCTAGCAGGATTCTTGCTGAAGACAGGCCAGGGTGATCAGACATCACCTGGTTGGTGGTGGAGGGTAGGGGACCCGATCAGCTATCAAGGATGGGGGATTCTGATTAAACTGACTTGGCGTGGTCCTTGCTCAAACTAGATTTTACAAGGAGTGTGCAGATGGGCTTAGGAGAAGGTTGAGGAGCCTGACTAAGCCTTGGTCAAGCAACAGGTTTGGTCATACCTTGATCTCCAACTTCTAGCCTGTAGAACTGTGAGACAATATATTTCTGTTTTTAAGCCACCCAGTTTGTGGTACTTTGTTACAGCAACCCTAGCACATTAATAGCAATAGAATACATCTGTATGGTGAGCTTTGTGAGAGCAGGAACTGAATGTCATGTGTAACTCCAAGACTTAGCAGCCCATGTCCTACTCAGATTTAACTGCCATTTAGACCTTGTGTGGGTACATTTTACTTGAGTGTTATTTTTTCAGTATAAGAGCAATTAGACAGGGAGCCAGAGAAATGTCTGAGGACTTAAGTTTGCAGGGTTAAATTATCATTGGAGTTTTGAAAATTCTTTCTAGGAGTCAGATTATGGCTGTGCTGTATGTCATAAGCAATCTGGACCTAGCACCATAGACTAAAGTTCAGTTGACTGGCCTCAGCTTTATGCTGACAGGCAAATGTCCTTATTGCTATTTCTTTTTCTCTTGCTCTACCATCTAGGTGATTGAGCCCAATTTACAGGAGGGGAAATCTTTCCTCTGAATCCAATGCATGGGACTTCTATTGATCCCGTGTATGACTTTGTCTGTGTCTTTATACTATATAAGTTAAAGGTATTTTTTAATCTGCTTCTATTGAGAGGAGGTGGGTACCTGGGTCAAGTACATCTTTGATATATTACTAATTATATTCTGATAATTTATTGAAAGGAGGGAGAATAATGTGGGGAGCTTTGGCAAGCTGCCTGAATAGAATTGATGATAGAGGACAAACCATGTTATGAATAGCCTTGGAAGTGGAATATATTTGAATGGGATTAAAGATATTTATCAGCAGTAAGGGTGACAGTTCACAGTGTGATTTGCTTGGCTATTCAGCTACCTGAATATGATGAGGTTCCTCCAATGCCGCTTCCACTGCTAATCTCAGAACTCATAGTTCAAATGCCCACAAGCAGTAAGATTATCATTAAAAACCAACTTCAGCAAAAACAGACACAAGAATGTCAGCAGAAATGCAAAGTTTGAAATTAAATTTGAGAAATTATAATGCAGGATTTGGAACTGTCCGAAGTGTACTTTCAGATGCCATTTCTATGTATAGATAGATATCGATAGATGATCTATCGATATCTATCTATCTATATCTATCTATCTGTATCTATAGAGGGAGAGATTAGCAACTTTTTAAAGGTTTTTACATCACTGCCCTCTTATATGTAATATATTTGTATTACATATACAAAATCTTAAAAGATATTAAATCTTTAAAAGTGAACACAGTGCAGGAGGTAAGTGGACTAGTTGTTCCAATTATTTACTGCTGTATAAAACATCATCCCAGGGGCTTCCCTTGTGGCGCAGTGGTTGAGAGTTCGCCTGCCGATGCAGGGGACGCGGGTTCGTGCCCTGGTCCGGGAAGATCCCACATGCCGCGGAGCGGCTGGGCCCGTGAGCCATGGCCGCTGAGCCTGCGCGTCCAGAGCCTGTGCTCCGCAACGGGAGAGGCCACAACAGTGAGAGGCCCACGTACCGCAAACAAACAAACAAACAAACAAACACAAAAAACATCATCCCAAAACTAAGTGGCTAAAACAATATTATCTCTTACGGTCCTGGGGTTGATGGCGTTCAGCTAGGGGTTCTCATTTGGAGTCTGTCATACATTGTGGTCAGAGAGTGGCTAGAACTGGAGTCACCTCAGAGAACTTCTCACTCACATACCTGGAATTGACACTGGCTATCCACTGAGCTCTTAGCTGGGGCTTTCAGCCGGAACACCTATAGGTGACATCTACTTCCTCATAGCATAGCAGCTGGGTTCTAAGAGCACGTATCCCAGGCGAGAAGATGGGAGCTGCATCACCTTTTAAAACCTACTCTCAGAAGTTATATAGCATCTCTTCCTTTGTAGTCACAGGCTACACCTATGTTCAAGCGGTGAGGACATAGACCCCACTTCTCAGTGAGAGAAGTAACAATGTCACTTTGTAAGAAAGTGACATGTGGGATGGGAAATCTTGTTGCAGCCATCTTGGAAAATCCAATTTGTCACCCTGATAGTATCCGTAAAACCTCTGCAATAATAATTCTTGAGTTTGGACTACCAAATTTCACTCTAAGAACTTAGTCCTTCTCTGTAATCATTCCGCAATTTATCAATGGAAACCAAAATAAAATTCACATTTTTCCCAAATCTCAGCCTATAGTACCAAGCTCTAGATTAAATAGTTTGTGTCCAAATATCAGAATTAGCAGAGAGGAATGGTGAAACTAAAGGAATTTATCTTTCTTCTTTTGTTTTGAGGTTTGAAAGACATGTCCTAGTAGATAAATCCAAGGAAGTCTTAATCACGTAGGTAGTTTGGGAAGACTGGCAATACAGAAGTTTCCTTAACACAGTGGTATTCTATATATCTTATTCAAATTACCCATGATGAACCAAACCCATATCAAAGAAAACACTCCAACCTCTTGCATTTAAATCCTGATGCAAGTCCTTGAAATTAAATGTTGATCATCATAGCACAGTCAATATGTAGCTGTAAGTGTTTATGATTTTCGAGTATTAAAATTTATTTGAAGCCTAGTCAGAATCCCTGTTGTTGGCACCTGCTCTGTGAATTATCAGATATCAAGAGGCCCACTGGACTCAATGGGCATCAAACCAGGGGATGCTTGAACTCTTCAGTTCAGTTATTACCAAACTACTGGCAGCATTATTGAAATCATTTCTCCTACTTCCAAGCAAAAAACCTCAGTGCTTAGAAAACTTTTTACTTATTCAAAGCTTCCCTGGGGACACATGTGCTGGATGAAAATTCCTTAGAAATTTATGCTTGTGGCCCAAACCTGAGAAAATAGTCTAGGTTGGGCAGATAAGGGAATATTCAGAGTACTCTGCATTAATTCTCCCTTAGATAAAGACTACAACTACCATTCTTTTTAAAATTGAACTGATTCTTTCATATCCAGGATCATTCCAGTTTTATCAATACTTTTCAAAGGAGAGTACTCCCTTGAAATAAGTTCCAGTGCAAAAACTATCTTTACTAAATTCCACCAACATTTCTTAAACCTTGATTCTGCCCTAGACACGTAAATCTCCATCCCCACCTCCCACTCTGACCCAAGTTTTAGGGGACACAGATGACCAAGAGTTCTTGCCCTCGGAGAATTTATAATCTAGAGAGAGATGAAGGTACAAGGAGGAAAGGGAAAGATGTAAGATATATACATAACTATTAATTAATTATGAGAGCATTGGACATGGAGTCAGAAGATCCCCATTTTAGCCAAAGCTTGCCATTAAGTGGTACGTAATTTCTGGCAAGTCACTAAATCTCCTTTACACTAAGCTGCTTCATAATTAATAAATACTAATTTCCTTCCTCACAATGATAATATTATCTTCCTCACAGATTTTTGTTGTTGTTGTTAAAAATACATGATCTGGTTCATGTAAAATGCTTAGCACAGCTCCTGGTACACAGTAAGCACTCAACAAATGTTCATTTCATCATGATATAGTGGTAGTGATGGTAGGGGATGTGGGAATGCTTTGTAAACTGTGAAGTCTTAGATCAACATAAGGTATTTCTATTCATAACAGACAGAATATATAACATCCTATTGAAACCTATAATTCTCTGCTCAGCTACCAGCCCCCCAAACACTACCTTTTTGTTGTTTCTAGAGACTCTAGGGACTTCCATGCTCCAACCCATCCCCTTTCCTCACCATTCCAAGCCCAGTTCAAAGACCATCTCAGCTCTAAATTAGCCCGACCCCATGAGATCAAGTAGGTAACTCCAGCCCATATTCCCTTTACAATCCATCCACACGATTACGCTAGGAGTGCTTCTGTCTTACTCGTGTTTGTATTCCTAGTACCTAGATTAGTACCTGGCTCATGATGGATGCAGGTGTGCACTGTGTTAATGCAGTAGGAATGTTGATGAGAATCCAAGGAAGGGGATGTGTGGCACACATTATGGGTGGAGCCCTGGCCTTGGACCAGATTTCACTTGTACCTCTGACTTTTCCAAACTTGCTGTTTGACTGGGCACTTGACCTTTATTCGAGATGTTTCCTGTTTCTTAAGGTAGGATTGTATTGCTATAAACTTCCCTCTTGGAACTGCTTTTGCTGCATCCCATAGGCTTTGGGTCATCGTGTCTCCATTGTCATTTGTTTCTAAGTATTTTTTGATTTCCTCTTTGATTTCTTCAGTGATCACTTCGTTATTAAGTAGTGTATTGTTTAGCCTCCATGTGTTTGTATTTTTTACAGATCTTTTCCTGTAATTGATATCTAGTCTCATAGTGTTGTGGTCAGAAAAGATACTTGATATGATTTCAATTTTCTTAAATTTGCCAAGGCTAGATTTGTGACCCAATATATGATCTATCCTGGAGAATGTTCCATGAGCACTTGAGAAAAATGTGTATTCTGTTGTTTTTGGATGGAATGTCCTATAAATATCAATTAAGTCCATCTTGTGTAATGTATCATTTAAAGCTTGTGTTTCCTTATTTATTTTCATTTTGGATGATCTGTCCATTGGTGAAAGTGGGGTGTTAAAGTCCCCTACTATGATTGTGTTACTGTCGATTTCCCCTTTTATGGCTGTTAGTATTTGCCTTAGGTATTGAGGTGCTCCTATGTTGGGTGCATAAAGAATATAACAATTGACCTTTAATCTACCCGTTTTCTCATCTGGAAAATGGCTATTGACAGCCAAAAATAATTTCAGTGTGGTACAAAGTCTTCATAACTCTATAAGGCAGATATTATTAACAGGTGAGGAAATCCACATTCAGAGAGCTTCAGGATTACACAGCTTCATACGTGCTATAGCCGGGTCTCTCCACCTGAAAGGTCCAAGTTCATAGCTGCTATACTACATGGTGGCTTATTGGAACACATAAGATCTTGGTTCCTTCTTGCTCTGAATTCCAGAATGTCCTGACACAATTCCTCTTCTCTCCCTCCTATTCTCTGCTTGTCATGTGAAAGATATTCTAAATCTACCCCATTCTATTATTTAGTCTTACTCAAGCCTAGACTATCAACCCAGTGGAAGTCAAGGCCATTATTCTACCTCTTAATTTTCTCCCCATGCAGTTGCTGGGCCTAGCAGGAGTGCTCAGCAGTGATTTACTGTAGTTGAAACAGCTTTCAGGTAGTTGAGAGCCAGGCCACAGGAGCTGGATAAGACCTATGCAAAAAAACAACACAAAATGCTTTTCAGGTTTGTTTTTCTCTTGGACTCTTGTCCCAAGGCAAACTATTTGGCATTTGAGCGCTTTTTGGTGAACATTTTTTTTTTTTTAATTCTAGATAATACTGTTGTGACATAAACTAGACAGAGGTTTCTCAGCCTTGGCACTCTCTCCACTTTGGGCTGGATATTTCTTCGCTGTGGCAGGCGGTCCTGGGAACTGTAGGGTGTTTGGCACCATCCCCAGTCTTTACCCACTGTATACCAGTAGCACCACCACTCTCAGTCATGAAAGCCCAAAATGTCTCCAGACATTGCCAAATGTCCCCTGGGAGTAAAATTCCCCATCCCCCATCCCACCTTGGAACTAGACTGAATGGAGCAGGTGGGCTAAACCTCATTCCTTACATTACGGAATCCAGTTTCGTATGAAAGACATTTTTACCCAATGAAGTTAGAAAGTATGATGTCAAATGAGGAAGACTTCTTCTCCCCAGGTGAGCACTTGTCCCCTCAAGCTCACCCTTTACTGGTAAACCACCATCCAGGGCTTTGTCAGGACTGTGATCCATGGTCCTTAAAAAGCCAAAGCCACAAAAGCAGTTATGGTTTTGTTACACCAAAGTGTCCCTGAAATTCAAAGCTACGTGTTTATCAAGATGTATTCCCCTGTCACCATGATTACCTGTGTTGCCTTGGACTGCAAAGAAAAGACAAGGAGTGATTGAGTGGGGTTTTTTCGTGTTCATGTATTGTACCTGAGTTCTGTCTTAGTCTGCTTCCTAAATAGAATAATCAATGCCATTATCTCTTCCTCCCTCATCTAAATCACATCAGGACTCTACAGCAGATCGATAGTTACAACAAAGAAGGCCAGAGCTCTCATTCCAGGGGGACTCATTACTCTGCAGCCCAGTATCTGGGTATGGATTCCGTGTAAGGTTATCTACTCTAACGTAGGAGTTAACAACAGCTGTCAGTTATTAATACCGCGCCACGACACCACCATAACCGGCTGCATGTGTGCAGAGAGCATGTCCAAAAAAACAAATAAGCCTGCTTCCTTCTTTCCCATCTTCCTTTGATTTCGTCTTTCTTTTCATATTATTTTAAATGGCCTTCTCTAGCAATGTAAAATGTTTGGGACTTCGTTGAGATTCTTAGCCAGTACAGGTGGCATATAAGCAGACTCACATCTGCTGCAGTATTCCTACAAAGACTAATTAAAATAAATTCAGATCTTAAATTAGTCCTTTCAGTAACATTTACTGCTTAAGTCACTGGGCAATAAAGTATATAACTTAGTTAAGCTGAAGAGAAAAGTGGTTTTAGGATTGTATTTCCTGACCAGCCCCTAAAAGGAGGGTAAAATAAGACAATGGTTAGGCACCCACCTACCAATTTTTCCAATAGCAGCTGCTTTTCCTGTGGTTCTTCCTAGCTTTGGGGTCATCCTATTTGATTGTCATTAGGGACTAGCCTGTCTGTAGTGTGAGCTAAAACAATGTCATGGACAAATCATATAGGAAACCTTTTTTTAGTGGAAAGACTGGTCATTACCATCTCCAGGTTCTCTAAGATTCTGCAATAGTCTGTTCACATCTGAGACCCAGCAGATGGACTTTTTGTTAGGAAAGCTCTGTATCTCAGGGAAGACCAAAATTAGGCTTCCCTGTCTCCAATTCTTCAAATCCCATGTACGGATTTTTTTTTCTGTCTGCCAATGTGATATTTAGCAATTTCCCTCTCCAAACAGCTCCACCTACCTCTATGTATACCTTTGTTAAAGTGAGTTTCCCATAGACTTCAAAGACCTAAAAACTCTTTTTTTCAAAGAAGAGATTCATTTCTTTAGTTCAAAAAAAAAGAAAAAAAAAGACTGTTATTGGGCATCTGCTATATGCAGAGTGCTCAAATTCTGACCTAAGGATGTTTATTGTTCTTCTGGGCTTATTTTAAAGAAAATATAGCAAAGAACAGAGCGCCATGACATTTTTATAACTATATGCAATTCTCCAGATAGTTCCTTTTTTTTAGGGGCATATATTTTTATTTTTAACATCTTTATTGGAGTATAATTGCTTTACAATGTTGTGTTAGTTTCCACTGTACAACAAAGTGAATCAGCTGTACGTACACATATATCCCCATATCCCCTCCCTCTTGCGTCTCCCTCCCACCCTCCCTATCCCACCCCTCTAGGTGGTCACAAAGCACCGAGCTGATCTCCCTGTGCTATGCGGCTGCTTCCCACTAGCTATCTATTTTACATTTGGTAGTGTATATATGTACTTCACTCTGTATGACAGACTAGGTCCATCCACCTCACTACAAATAACTCAATTTCGTTTCTTTTTACGGCTGAATAATATTCCATTGTATAGATGTGCCACATCTTCTTTATCCATTCATCTGTCGATGGACACTTAGGTTGCTTCCACGTCCTAGCTGTTGTGAATAGTGCTGCAATGAACATTGCGGTACATGACTCTTCTTGAATTATGGTGTTCTCAGGGTATATGCCCAGTAGTGGGATTGCTGGGTCGTATGGTAGTTCTATGTTTAGTTTTTTAAGGAGCCTCCATACCGTTCTCCATAGTGGCTGTATCACTTTACATTCCCATCAACAGTGCAAGAGGGTCCCCTTCTCTCCACACCCTCTCCAGCATGTAGTTCCTTTTTAATACTGACCAGCCAAGTTTTTTTGACATGCTCTGAAACACCCTGGTAACGGCCACCAGTGAGCAGATTCATTCAATCTATTGGAAGTTGTCTTGTTTTGCTGGTGGTCCTTGGGGCGCTGGGCCTCTCGGGACCTCTCCTTCTCTGTCACCTCAGGAAGATATAAGATATAATAACATAGAGGCTTGATCCAGGTGGAGCTTCCAAATCCACAAAAGTCGGAACAGTTTGTGTATCTACCACCACCAGAATTCTTGGACATGTGACCAGAAAGCTCTAGATCTCTGAAAGTTTAGATTGTTTGAGGCCCTTGAAAAGACACCTCTATTTCCAGGCCGTCTGGTTGGTGACAGGGCTGGTGGCAGATTTTGGTAACTGGAATTCAGGCCATTAAAAAAACATTTTAAGTTGTGGGATTTCCTCTTAAAATTTTGCCTCCTACAAATTATATTTAAAAGAAAGACACATTCCTTCTTATGGTATTGAGCTTATACTACTCTTTTGGAAAATAATTGACATTGTATTTATGTATTCTGTTTACTGTTTGGCCTTAATTGTTTAACAGCAATTTTTGTTACATATTTTTTTTCCTGTTCCATTGCTATTTATACTATACCTGTTTAAAGTCTGAAGACACTGCTTTGTGCTACAATGTTTTCCTTTGTGACTCAACTCCAGCCTCCTTCCCATCCCCTTAAATATAAACGAAGTAACAATAATAAACTTCCCCTGTGTCGTCTTAACTGTTTCCTGGGATGCCTGACTCTAGGTAACATCTGAAGTTTTATCCACCAGCTGGCCAGCTCTGGTGTTCAAAGCATGAGGCACTCTCACTTTTATTTCTTTGCAGATAAAAAGTATTTTTTATTAGACATTATTCTACAATTTCTCCAAGGCCTTTTCTAATTAATCACCTGGCACCTGTCCTAGTATTAAAAGATACTCCCTGCCTTCCTGTGGTGAGAAAGTAGATTAATGGGGAAAGGCTTGCTTTTCTGGGTACTTGTTTGATTCCTGTGTGAGCATTTTGATTCAAGAATAATTTATATCCCTAATTTCTACTGTAGTTTTCTCCCTGGGGCCTAGTCTTCTTAAGTTGCAATTAGAGGAAACTCTGTGTGTGTGTGTGTCTGTGTGTGTGTTTATATAGAAATACCATGAATGCATACATGTTAAACAGACTGCATTTAGGAGGACTTGGAATAGGAATATGTTCTGTTCCCTGTTGCTCTGTTTTCTCTTACTTTAGAATAACAACCAGTAGGGGAATGTTGGGGGACCCCCCCCCACCATGGCCTGTTTTTAATCTCTTAATTTTTAAAAATTAAAAGTTGTCAGCATTTTGTACATCAGAAATGTCCAAGAAGCTGGAAGTCTGAGAGAAATTGTGATTTCATAAAAACAGCTGAATTGAACTGGCCAAAAAAAATATGCCCTACCACCACTGGTGGGGTTTTTTTGCGGGGGCGGGTGGGGGGCGTGCTTTCCAGACGTTTGAGAGTTTCTAGGCTGGGGCCTTTTTTTCATCTTTTCTTTTTATTATTTTGCTTTTACCTTTTTAAAAAACAGAATTCCAGTGTGAGCTACTGACTGAGTTATGCCTGTGTACACTTGCACCAGACCAATCCTAATTAGAGGCTGTTTAATAAATTGGGACTGTGTTGCCTGCAGCTTTTTGACCTTTGTTCCCTGATTGTCTCCCATTAATGCCCTTGCCCTCTGGTGTTCCCTGTAAACTTTGGGAATTCACTGATTCTGGTTCAATTTGTGGACCTTCTGAGTTTGTTCGAGCCTTTTAGGAAGTTTCCTTGAGCTAATAACCATCTGTTACTGCTCGTATTTTACTGCTGCAGCTCCTGCTGCTGGAGACCAAGGCAGGGTCCTCAGCATACTGCTAGTATCTTTAAATCAAAGCGTGATCGTTAAGTAACATACCCCGAACATCTTTGTCATATAAAACTGTAAAGTTACATTAGGTGTAGTACTTTAACCTTTGCCGTATTGAAGAGGTAATGATGTCAGAATTTGGCTTCCATCCCTCAAGGACCCATAAATACAGTGTGTGGATGCCACGTTAAAGACCACAGGCTTACAATATGCACTCCTGGTTTCTTGCCTCTATTACTTTAAAAACAAGGCAACTGGTAAATCACACCCATCATGGATGATCCGCTCCTACACCTCACCTCTTCAGGTTCCTCTAACAGGGTTTGGCATTCGAAGGAAAGACTGCCGACTCCTTGGCAGTACTCAGAACGGTCCAAGATACTGAACTTGCTCTCTCCGAGGGCCAGTGGACTGGGGACCTTTTTCCTGAGTCCTGGGGAATCACTGGGTTACCAAAGTCAGCTGCTTCACCGTGTCAGAATTCCTCTTTTCCAGGCTTATGAAAGGCAAAAGCAAAAACCCAAACATACAAAAGAAAACTCCATTATATACAATGTTTTTAGGAAATTTTAAATAATTCAGGTCTTTTTAATTGGAGAGGTTAGGCAAAGGGATTTGGGAGCCCATTAACAACCGAAAGGTCGCATATTCAACACTACTCTAGGTACTTCCCTGGTGGCGCAGTGATTGAGAGCCCGCCTGCCGATGCAGGGGACGCGGGTTCGTGCCCCGGTCCGGGAAGATCCCACGTGCCGCGGAGCGGCTGGGCCCGTGAGCCATGGCCGCTGAGCCTGCGCGTCCGGAGCCTGTGCTCCGCAACGGGAGAGGCCACAGCAGTGAGGGGCCCGCGTACCACACACACACAAAAAAACAACAAACAGGAATCAACACTACTCTAAATCATATTAGCCTCAAGGCAAACATCTCATGGAATTCTAGTAACATAAGCAAAAAAATCCCATTATCATAAATATTACTGAAGGCTATTCATCTCCCTTTCTTCCTTCCTTCTTTCCTTCCTTCTTTACTTCTTTCCTTCCTTCCCTCCCTTCCCTCTTTCTTCTTATGTCCCCTATCCTTAAAGCCTTCTCGCTTCAGATGCTATGCAATTCTTTCCACTTCTCAAAGATAAATACTCTGGAAAGAGTATTCTATTCTTGCTGTTTCCATTTCCTCACCTCTTATTCACTCCTGAATTCGCAGGAATCTGGTTTCTACCTCCAACAGCCTACTAAAGTCTCTCTCACTAAAAGTACAAATACTATTACTCCAAATGAAGAAATCCAGTTGATGGTTCTGATTTCTTATCTTATAGTTCTCCTCTGCCTTGTTTAGACTTAGGGATAATTTCCTCCATTGTAAACCTCCCTATTTTTTCAAAGTTCAGTGCTTCAAGTTCTCCTTACAGCTCACTAGCCACTCCTCCTCTGCTTTCTTCATGGGCTCTGGCCATCCTATCAATGTTAAAAAGGAGCACTCCATTAGTTCCATGGAAACAGGAAGCATCACAGTCATGAGCTCTGCAAGACATGTGCACATACAAAGTTAAACAGCAAGGAGAGGGACAAGCTCAAGAGAATACAGATCTTCCTCGATTCACAAGGAATGCATTTAATACACTTAACCTACCAGACATCATAGCTTAGCCTCGCCTACCTTAAACGTTCTCAGAACACTTACATTAGCCTACAATTGGTCAAAGTCATCTAACACAAAGCCACTTTTATAATAAAGTGTTGAATATCTCATGTGATGTATTGAACACTGAAAGTGAAAAACAGAATGGTTGTCTGGGTGCAGAATGGTTGTAAGTATATCAGTTGTTGACACACCTGATGGTGTGGCTGCCTGGGAGCTGTGGCTTGCTGCCTGCGAAAAGATCAAAATTCCAAATTTGAAGTACCGTTTCTACTGAATGCGTATTACTTTCACTCCATCATAAAGTCGAAAAATCATAAATTGAACCATAGTGAAGTAGAGATATGTGATAAGAAGCATGGTTCAGAGGAAGAATAAGTGAAGAGTATCGATTGGAGTAGTTCTGGAAGCATCGTGGCCATACAGAATGCATGTGGCATTTGGAGTTTTCAGGTTGCATTGGGATCCTAGCCCTGATAGTCATAGGACCCTCCCTGGGCAAGTTACTTGAGGGCAGTGAGCACTTAATGGACTAGTAATACTTAGATCACAGGAGTGGTGACAGAATTAAACAAAGCAATGTGTCATTATTTTTGTTGGTATATAGTATGTGCTTCATGAATATTTGTTCACTTTCCTTGTTTCATGGAAAGGGGAGCCTTGAGAAGGCCTACAAAAAAAATGAAGTAGTATTTGGATAGGCAGAGAGAAAGAGTAAAGACATTTTAGGAGAGAAAAACAGTATGAGAAAAGGACTAAAGAGGAGGATTACTTATAATGTGCTTGAGTCAGTGCATGGCACTGGAGAAGAGAATGGGTATGGTAGGTAGAGGGGAAAGAATTTTAATCAGGTAGATTATGGCCATAAGTGGGTTTTAGGGCAAAGATAAATGCTCAGTGTTACGTGGCAGCCTGGTTGGAAGGGGAGTCTGGGGGAGAATGGGTACATGTATATGTATGGCTGAGTCACTTTGCTGTCCCCCTGAAACTATCACAACATTGTTAATCAGCTATATCCCAATATAAAATAAAAAGTTTTTTTTAAAAAGATAAATGGTCTGGCTTATTTATACCATACTTATAAATGGCCCAACTTTGCTTATTTCATTGCAAATTTTGTTTAAATGTATTATCTTAGTTCACTTCCGGTCAATAAGATGTTGGAACTTATGCATCAAACCGCACGGTCCTCTTCAATATGTAGGAATGAAAGATAAGCAAAATTAATGTTAATGATACGGTGCCTTAGAAGGTGAAAGGGACTGTGGAGCAAAATAGAAAGTGCTGGGTTGAGAATGACGAGAGGGTGCAATTTTAAGTAAAGTATTCAGGAAGGGCCCCTCTGAGGAGGCGACATGGCGCTTGAGCTCGTGAAGGTCGTGTGGATGCCTGTGGGAAGGGTATTCCAGGCAGGGGGACGAGGCATGCAAAGTCCCTAAAGCGGGAGGGTGCCTGGTGTGTTTGAGGAACGACTAGGAAACCTACATGGCTGGATCAGAGTGAGCTGGGGGAGGGAAGGTGCTGGAAGATGAGGTCAGAGGGTGAGCGGGGACAGATCACAGAAGGCCTGGTCAGCCACTGTGAAGATGGTGCCGTTGCCCTTGAGTGTGATGGGAAACCGCTGAGGATCTTGGACAGCAGAGAGCTGGACGTGATCAAACTTAACCTTCACCGGGGCCACCCTCCTGCTGTGTCAAGGAGAAACCTCTCGGGCCCCTTCCCCTCCTCTCTCCCCATCCAAGCGTGAAGAGTCAAAGGGAGCTCTAGGAAGGGAGCGGGAGAGCGCAGGGGAGAAACAGTGAGCTCCCTCCCCACGCCCCTTCCCCGCGGTGGTCTGCTGGGCTGCAGTCCGCCTGAGCCGGGAGGGGGGTTAGTTGGCTAGATGGTTAGATGGAGCCTTTCATCCATGTCAGAAAGGTGCCCAGGAAAGGTAAGGGACCTGGTGTATTAGTCAGGGTTTTCCAGAGAAATGGAACCAATAAGATAGATATGGTTATGGATATGGATATAGATAGAGACAGAGACGGAGATATATAGGAGGAGATTTCCTGTAGGAATTGGTTCACATAGTAATGGAGGCTGAAAGATCCCACGCTCTGCCATCCGCAAGCTGGAGAAGCAGGAAAGCTGGTGGCATAATTCAGTCCAAGTCGGAAGGCTTGAGAACCAGAGGGGCTGCTGGTGTAACTCCCAGTCCAAGGTCAAAATCCTGAGAACCCGAGGAGCCACTAGTGCAAGTCCTAGAGTCCAAAGGCCCGAGAACCAGGATCTCCAGTGTCCACGGGAAGCAAAAGATGGATGTCCCAGCTCAAGACAAGAAAGAGGATTTGCTCTTCCTCCACATTTTTTTTTTTTTTTTTTTTTTTTGCGGTATTTGGGCCTCTCACTGTTGTGGCCTCTCCCGTTGCGGAGCACAGGCTCCGGACGCGCAGGCTCAGCGGCCATGGCTCACGGGCCCAGCCGCTCCGCGGCACGTGGGATCTTCCCGGACCGGGGCACGAACCCGCGTCCCCTGCATCGGCAGGCGGACTCTCAACCACTGTGCCACCAGGGAAGCCCCCTCCACATTTTTGTTCCATTTGGGCCGCCACAGTGATGATGCCTGCCCACGTTGATGAAGGCACATCTTCCCTACTCAGTCTCCTGAATCAAATGCTAACCTCTTCCGGAAACACCTCACAGGCACACCCAGAAATAATGTTTTCCCAGCTACCTGGGCATCCCTTTGCCCAGGCAAATTGAAACATAAAATTAACCATCATACCCAGTTAAGATTTCACCTGGGTGCCAAGAAGAGTCATTCAAAGAGCTTGCTGGAATACAGTGGTGTGAAAAACCATCCAGTTCTTGTTCAGTTTCATCTATATCAAGACCACCTTGTTCAATAGATGAGTTTTATATACTTCTAAACCATTATAGACAAGTAGTACTATCAAATCATACATTAAGTATAATAAGTTTTAAATTTTTCCAATTCTAGATAAAGAAATATCAATACAGGCATCCCAGAGGATGGTACTGACCTTCTCCAATCTGGAGAACACCGCACACGCAGGACCCCAGTTGGGGCGGCCAGTGCCCCTGCAGTGCAGGTGATCGGCGAGCAGTGGAGATAGAGAAATAGGAGATGGCAAATGAAGGTGGTGACTGTGGTGCTTGGCATTCTACGGTAGAAACATGGGAGGAGAATGCAGCGGGACAAGAATTGAGGCTCTTGAGATTCATTCCATGTGGGAGGAGGACGGTAAGAGCATTCTGAGAACAGTCAGAAAAGAAAGAGCCGGAAGGAGAATGACAGTGACGCCCAAGGGGGAGAAGAGAGGCAAGTTATTTGTGTTACAGACCAAAGCGGAGTGGTCAAGTGTGACCAAGATGCCGTGTTCGAGTTTCCCAAGGAGGCTTATGAGGAGAGAGTTTTACTAAGAGATCAGGCAGTAGTGTTGTAAAATTGAAAAGAACACAAGATAAAGAAACTAAGACAATTGACAGACTGTGGAGCAGGTGGAGGAGTCCCTAGTATAGTCCTACATTCTAAAAAGAACTGCAAAAAAAAAAAAAAAATCAGTCATCTCAGTAAAGCAAGATTGGGTGAGAATTTAAGAATGTTCTGGTCCTGGATTGGCAGGTGATGAGCAGAATAATCATCCAGACCATCTTCTGCTCAGTTCCTGGGATGCAGAAACGCTAAGCGGGAATGCTTTGCAAAAGAGGGAGGGAGACGCAAGAGGGAGGAGATATGGGAACATATGTATATGTATAACTGATTCACTTTGTGGTAAAGCAGAAACTAACACACCACTGTAAAGCAGTTATACTCCAATAAGATGTTAAAAAAAAACAAAAAAAACAAGGTGATAGTTTGAAGGCACTTGGCTTTCTAAAAAATATCTCCTCATAATAATGTTCTTCCATTTCAGAAAGAATTTAAATTGAAAACCTTAATGTTCTCGTCATGTCTGAACACACACTGAATGCAATGAAAGCACCCTCCATAGGAATTTCTGATCTTCCTCTTTCTTTGTTGTCATTCAAGTCTCCCAACTCAGCTTTTACATTTGAGTGTCCTTCTGACTTGAGGGGGAGAGGCCATCATACCATTTCTCATCCCTTGTGGCTGATATGTGAGATGGGTCTCAGGGAATTAAGGGAAGAAAGCTCTCCTTGCTGGAGACAAACAGTATTGTGTAATAGAACCCTGGATTCTCTATCAGTAGCTTCTGACCCCAAGGCTGTCCCACAGAGCTGTAGTCCTAGGAAAAGCCACACAATGGTTTAAGCTTGGGGTACCAATTAATAATTGTGATATATGTTACTGTTGATGGTTCAGGGTATTTCCTTGAAAGGCCTGTTTTCATAACACTCTGATTATGCTGTTTGAAGCAACAGTTAGTGTAACTGTTTAGATAGGAAATTTAGGAATGACAAACTAACAAAACCCTAGAAAATACACAGTGCAGTCAGTCATGGTTTATAAGATTATGGATGTTAGTATAATAATGAAAAGAAATTAGTAAATTTCTTCTATAAAATCAATATGCTCTTTAAAAGTATGTTGCATCTATGCATGATTTGATCTCCATGGCTGCTGCCACATCCTCAATATTTACATGATATACTCCCTCTGATTTTGTGTAATATTGCAAAATTTATAAAATGCTGTCACCCAGACTTCTGCTGTCATCAGACTTCTCACTTATTCTGACAATTTGGTTTTATTAGCCCTACTTTACCGTTGAGATCCTGAGAGTCTAACTTTGTCAATATCACGGCTAAAGATGACAGGTGGGTGTTTTGAGCCCAGGTCTCTGTGGCCTCAGAGTCCGTGATTTTTGCACTACATCATGCTTCCTTAGAAATTAAATGGACTTGTCTTGCATGGACTGTGTTCTTCTTCTAACCGGGGCACAGGAGGAGTCCCAGGTAAATAGGCAGGTGGTCTTAGGGAGGGATGTCTGGAAGCAACTGTTGGGAGTCCCAGAAGGTTGGCAGTGCTGTGTCCAAGGGCTGGTCCCAGGTAGTGGGACCCCAGCCATGGAGACTGGGCTGCAGGAGGAGGACCTCGATGCAACCAGGAGGACCTGGTTGCTTCATAGCAACCCAGGGTTGCTATGCTGTGCGGCTTCCATTTGCTCCTCCAGATCCGCTCTCCACCCTTCCTCAGTCTGCTCTGGGCTCCTGGAAGCTGACCTGCATGGACAGGATCAAAAGACCCCCTTTCTCTTTCTTTGCTGTTGCCTTTTGCCAATGGGAACCACCAGCAGGAGGTCAGAGGATGAAGTTGGGAGTGTTTATTCCCCCACCTCCCTCCCTGTGGGGTTGCCCTGAGCTCCCTGCAGCTCTCAGTCTCCCATAACGTAGCCTTGCCTACTGGTTCCTGTCACCACTCCTTCCTCTTGTCCCTTCTGACCTAGTCCTAGAAGCTTCACTATTTCTTAACATTTTCTCTGTGCCTTTCCTGTACCTTTGTAAATGGTCCTGTCTTGAACTCTTCACATTGCCCAGTTTAAATGTGCTTTTTGTTTCCTGAAGGGCCCCTGACGGATCAGACCTGACCAGGTGTGGGAACTAATGTCTGGATTTAGGCACATGAGCAGGACAGGGACCCTGCTACTGGGAATGAAATTAGAACGAGGATCTAGAGCCAGGAGGATGAGCTGAGTGTGCCCTAGTAGAGTGAGAGACAAGAATGCAGTAGACTGGGAAGAAATCTGCCCTGAGACTGACTGGACAGGACTCTGCTGGATGGGATCTCTGGTCTTCCAGGGGACAAGACCCTTCGCAGATGCTCTGAAGGGTTGGAGGTACAAGGAAGGCAGCAGATGCTCAAGAGGCGGCAAGCCTACGGAGAGCTGTGGCCATAGGAGAAAGAGTGGCTGGACGTTTGAGGGCTTACCCCTTGTGACAAAGACTATTCACTGAACGCTTTTTCACTTCCTGCTGGGCACAGAGACTACGATCCCATGTGCCTGAGATGTGGCCAAAGGCCTGTGAGGAGAAGGGATGTACTAACCCTAAGACCCCCCTCACTGTCCTCCACATTTTGCTGTAATTGAGAGTGGTGCCTGCCACAGTGATATCGATCATTCATGCATTCCTTTCATTCATTCCCTGAGACAGGACTTGGGGATACAGCCTCTCAAGAAGCTCGCTCACAGGCCCTTCTATTAAACTGATTAAGACTGGGGACGTGGTACACCACTGCCACACCTGGAAAGACACTACAGAATTAGACACGATTCTTCTGGTACTTCAGTAATACCTCCTGCAATGGCTGTGCATAAAGCACTGTGCATTAGGCCCCATTTTCTATCCTTTTCCTTTCAAAAATGACGATCATTTTTATTGGGTGCCCACCCTGCACCAGGTGCTTCTGAAACCTTATGCTGTGGTAAGTAGGAAAATGTAGGCTTATAACCAAGTTGAGGCTGTAACTAATTTAAGCCTCATTCAGCATTTAGGCAGCCTGGATCTTCTTATTAACATACAAGGAGTGGTTACTGATAATAGACACATTATGAAGCCCAAAGGCATCTTGGCAGTGCATGCTGAGGAACGGGGGAAATATGAGAAACTTCCAAGGAATTCTCCTGATATTTTTGCATCCATACGCATATATGTTTTTTTCCAGTGTTTTTATCCTAAGAAGGTCCTTAAAAGCAGGCACAGGCATGCTCTGTGTATGTACATCCAGGAGATATTTCCCAAATCTATCCCCTCTGCCATCCTTTCATCTACATTTTCTCTCTCAGCATGAATAAGTTGCCCAATAACTCCTGTGATTATCTGCAAGTCTCATTAAATACACTACTTGATGCCCCAAAAGAATTTATAAAAAAGAAAGAAAAAACGATTACTCCTCATGAGAATCAATACTCATAGATACTAATTACAAAATATAACCTTTTGAATTGAATCCTTTTTTTGAATTAGGGTTGCACAGAGAAGAACATTTTGTTGGTAGCCTTCTTGAGATTCTAAGAGGGTTTCGACTTTTGCCGCCGAAGGAGGAAACCGTGGCTGCTCTTGGAATCCTGATCTGGGAGAACGCTGTACAATGCTGCTTTCCATAGCGAGCTGATTCCCGCTGGCCCCCTTTCCGGAGGGAGTTGGGCAGAGTGGGGTGGTAAGACTAGAGACAGGCAGAGGCAAAAGCTGCAATGTCCTGATTCCCTTGTACTAGAAATTTTATTACAGATACTTTTGCCCGTCAAATGCAATGCTGGATCGAAATGTCACATGTTCCTTCACAGATGTTATTTCAGATTAAGCCACAGGCAGCAGGGAGCGGACATGGCACGCATTTTCCTCTTGACTCAGTAGCATCCCGTCTCCCAGCAGTCATTTGCAAAAGCAATATTACTTACATAACAATTGAGCTGATCTGATATCTTAGATTATGATGTCAAGATATATGATACTGCAGCCTACTGACTTAAAAAACAGCCCAAGAAAGAGAATGACTAGGGACAAGTTGGGATTGAAAAGGACCTAAGGGAATGTCATCTGTTATGAGAATCTTAAAAGCTTCTAATGACCTGTTATTCCCAAGAGGCTCTTGCTACTGTGACTATTGAATTTATTTTTGCTAAACAAGCTTTGCATTTAATGATAGCTTTCTTTATGGTCTGAAACTCACAAGAATTTCTTTTACCTTTTTCTGAATGAAATACTTGGTCAGCAATTCATCATGCAGACACCATTTATGCTCCCGTCACTATGTTTAGTATAATATAATAAATGTATTTATGAGTTCTTCTGTTAAGATTCTTATCTGTTTTAGAATATTTGACGGGCTGTATCTTAGAGGCTAAGTGTCATCTTTGCTATTCTAAATATATTTTATATTCTTAAACTGAAGATGTTGTCCTGAACATTTTCCTGCACAGAATGCACTGAGAAAAAGCATAGAATTAAGGTAAAGCTTTTGAAAATAACAACCATGATTGCATCACAGTGTTTGAAGGGTAACACATCCTATGAACAATTGCACCTCCCTCCTACATGGTGAGTCCTGTGACAGCAGAAGACTTGTCTGTTTATCCATGGCTGTATTTTCAGGTACATAATGGGTGGGTATTTAGTAAATACTTGTTGGATGAATAGATGGATAGATGGATGGTTGGGTGGATGGATGGATGGATATAAGTATGTGGTTTGGGGCTAGGGGCTATTTTTTCTGTGAGCCTAGCCTTAAGTCAGACTCTTTGGAATTACTGAGCTTCACAAACATTTACTGGGAGTCAGTGTCCTGCCGTCCATGTGAAAAAGTGAAAGCTTAGAGAGGTAATGAACTCTCAGGAGGATGACACTACTTTCCATCAAGTGAAGCCACTTTATTTTTGGCTTAGAAAATAAGTTAAAATTTGAAATTGCTTTCCCCCAAATGGTTGCAGTCCTTCAATCTAACGGGCCACCCTGAAATTGGAGAATAAATAAAAATGTAGAAACATCCCTGAGTCCGATTCACCGAGTGAAAGAGTCCTTCCTTTGGTGGGTATGCACACAAGGATGGAAATGGACACAAAGGCAAAATGGCAGCCACTTCAGACATTTTTCTGAAATGACTTTGGGTGTGAGTTTCTGAGAAAACAAATCACTTCCACACGGCCTTGAAAAGAACTTGGTTAGCTCAACCCCAAGGAAGGCTAAGAATAGGGCTGGGAAGCAGAAATAATGTATTATTCTGCTGAGTGTGTTAATATTTGGGCAGAAAAGGGTGGATTCTTCTTTAGTTAAGCATCATTTTAACATGTACACTATAGGTGGTGGCTTTTTTTTTTTTTTTTTTTAAACAGAAGAATGTAGCTGTCCCCTAACGGGAGCAATTTCCCTTCATATTTCTTGCAGCTCTTGTCCCATGAGGCGACAGATGAGTATGTGATAGCAATACTGATTCCAGTGCTGAGATGCCATCTGATCCACCGGGAGAGCTGGTGGATTCAAATCAGTGTCGGTGCATGCCTTCTGGGTAGCAGTCTTTCAGTGCAGGATTTGCTCTATGGATCAGAAAAACAGCTGGCAACTCGCAACATGTTATACAAAAGACCTTTTAAATGTCTTGTTGTTTCCAGCTATGATGTATGTGTGTCACTTCAAATATTTTTTTTTAATTTCTGTGCCTGCTTGATGGAGCAAAGTCCTGTTAAGCAGCTGGTAAAAACGCAATACCAGTTTAAACTGGTGTCTGCAGAATTCTGAGGCTTATAAGGGGCTAGAAATAAGCCTCTGCCTTATTGTACATTTTTTTAAATATAAAAGTTTTATCCATAGAAAGCATTTATTGGAAATCCAGTCCTGAAACTGTCTGTAAAACATAATCATGTGCTAAAAAAATATAAACCCTGCGGGTTATTCAAAATTCTTGGAAAACAAGAACTTTCACCCAGTTATTTTGCTCAGCTGCGAGATGGAGTTATTTATTTCCAGTGTATGTTGTTTGCATTTGACAGAATTTTGGAGTCTCTTCTCTGTTTTAAGTTTTTCTCCCATAAAATATGTATAATAATTCCTATGAATGTTAAAAACACATTATTGTGTTTTCTACTCAATGCTTTCAACCCCAGAAGCTAAACTTCTTCCCCCTCATTTTTTTTTAATCTTCTTTTTAATCTTTTTGTTGTTTTTTTTTCATGAGGTTTCTTTCTCACTTTTTTTTCAATATTTCATTTCCTGCCTCTGTAATCCAAGTTTCTGGTAACAGTTAGGATCACTAGTGCAGATATACCATATATGTCTAGATAAAGAGGCAAAGAGGAAACTAGCAAGATTTTTGGAAGATCTGGACGGACTAAAAGAGAAGGGATTGATATTTTCTGAGTGTTTGATAGATTTTAGTCTAGTTAATGGATATTTGGTATCAAATCGGTATCCCAAATCTGATGTGATAACCCAAATTTCGACATCAAACATTCAGAGCAGCCAATGCCAGCATGGTGCTCTCACATATATCAATTCAGTGACTATTTATAGCTTCCAAATTATTTTCCACAGCTCTCAGTTGAATACTTTGATGAAATAACTAAACAGATGTCAGCCATGTGTCTCTGTGGATGAAGAACTATGTGAAGTACTATCGTATTCAATATTTGTAGGGTGTGAGTGTTGTGACTGTAGTTTTAACAGGGAGTCTCTCGCTGCATTTGACTGCAAGTATAATTAGCTGTTGGTGTTTAGTGTGCGAAGAATTTTGATTGATTGGTTGGGCTGTGTTTTAGGTGTTGTGGACATGGACAAAATATATCACTGAGTTCATCCATCCTGTATAGCTATTTTTATATGTACTTAATATTCCAGCAACACTAATGTCCACTGTACATAATGTCCTCTAAATAAGTAAGAAAGCAATTCCTTGATGAAGGTGAGATTTAAAGGAGGAAAAAGAATACCAGACCAAAAAGGCATTTCTGGAAGTGTGTTCAGGAACATTAATTCTTGGAGAAATTAGTAGGATTGGGGGCAAAAAGTGAGTGAACCAGTTAGGGAGACACAGAGATAAGCTGTGAGCAGATTGTCTTTATTTTAGGACTCATCAGTGCTTTTACTATGCTTTGAATGCTGTAAATCTTTAAAAGGGAGAGCTAGATGCAGTGCCTCCCCCTACTTGTTAGATGGAACACCTCCCCTGCATCCAACCCTCTAACTTGTCCCCAGAGAATATTTTGAAAAACAACACTCTGTGATGCTTGCTTGGTAAATGCAGACTTAAACACTATGCTGTAGTAATCAATAAATATTACTTCTTTATAAAGTTAAACACCAACTGGAACAACTGAACACCCACATGCAAAAAAATTAATCCAGACAGAGATTGCTCTCCACAAAAATTAACTCAAAATGGATCAAAAACGTAAATGTAAGATGCAAAACTATAAAACTCCCAACAGGTAACTGAGGAGAAAATCTAGATGATCTTGGGTTTGGTAGTGACTTTTGAGGTAAAACACCAAAGACGTGATCCATGAAAGGAAGAAGTGACAAACTGGACTTCACTAAAATAGAAATTTTCTGCTCTGTGAAAGATGATGTAAAGTGAATGAAAATACAAGCCACAGATTAGGAGAAAATATTTGCAAAAGACATATCTGATAGAGGGCTGTTATCCAAAATATAAAAAGAAATCTTAACACTCAATGATTAGAAAACAGAGAACTCAATTTTTAAAATGGACCAAAGATCTTAACAGATACCTCACCAAAGAAGATACACAGATAGCAAATAAGCATATGAAAAGAGGCTCCACATCATTTGTCACTGGAGAAGGCAAATTAAAACAACAATTAAATATCACTACACACCTATTAGAATGGCCAAAATCCAGAACCCGGAAAACACCAAATTCTGGAGCTTTTGTGGAGCAAGAAGAACTCTCATTCATTGCTGGTAAGAACAAAAAATAGCGTAGCCGCTTCGAAAGACAGTTTGGCGGTTTCTTATGAAACTAAACATACTCTTACCATACAGTACAGTAATTGCGCTCCTTGACGTTTACCCAAAAAGAGTTCAAAATATGTCCACACCAAAACCCTACACATGGATGTTTATAGCAGCTTTATTCATAACTGCCAAAACTTAGAAGCAACTGACATGTCCTTCAGTAGGTGAATGGATAAATAAACTGTGGTACAGTCATACAGTGGAATATTATCCAGCACTAAAAAGAAATGAGCTATCAAGCCATGTCAAGCCATGGAGAGAAAATGCCCGTTACTAAGTGGAAGAAGCCAATCTGAAAAGACTACACACTACAGTATATGATTTCAACTATAAGATACTCTGGAAAAGGCAAAACTATTGAGACAGTAAAAAAAAGGCAGTGGTTACCACGGCTTGGAGGGAGGAAGTGATGAATAGGTAGAGCACAGAGGATTTTTAGGGCAGTGAAACTACTCTGTATACTGTAATGGGATGCATGTCATTATACGTTTGTCCAAATTCATAGAACGTACAACACTAAGTGAACCCTAATGTAAACTATGGACTTTGATAATGATGTGTCAGTGTATGTTGATTAGTTGTAACAAATGGACCACTCTGGTGGGGGATGTTGATAGCGGGGAAGCAAGGCGTGCGTGGGGACAGGGGCATATGGGAAATCTCCGTGCCTTCACGCAATTTTGCTGTGAACCTAAAACTGCTCTAAAAAATAAAATTATTTTTTAAAAAATACATAGAGTAAAATTTTAGAGATTATCTAATCCAGTGAGTTATTTGGTTTGGGTTTGTTTTTTTGTTTTGTTTTGTTTTTGGCTTCATCAATTTTTTTAAATAAATTTATTTATTTATTTTTTTGGAGGCGTTGGGTCTTCATTGCTGCGCGCAGGCTTTCTCTAGTCGCGGCGAGCGGGGGCTACTCTTCGTGGTGGTGCGCGGGCTTCTCGTTGTGGTGGCTTCTCTTGTGGAGCACGGACTCCAGGCACGTGCTCAGTAGTTGTGGCACATGGGCTCAGTAGTTGTGGCTCGTGAGCTTTAGAGCTCAGGCTCAGTAGCTATGGCGCACGGGCTCAGTTGCTCCACAGCACGTGGGATCTTCCCGGACCAGGGATCGACCCCGTGCTCCCCACACTGGCAGGTGGACTCCCAACCACTGCGCCACCAGGGAAGTCCCCCATCAATTTCTTTTTTTTACCTGTCGTTTATTGAGGGCCTACTATGGGCCAGACACTGAGTTAAGTACTTTTACATATATTTATATTGGCAATAGTCTTAGGAAGTAGGAGTTATTTTCCCTATTTAATGGGGAAGGAACTGAAGTTAGGGAGATTTAGTGACCTTCCCAAGGTTGCAGAACTAGTAAGTGGTGAAAGTGGAATTCAAACTTGGGCCAGAACTGGCTCCGTTAACCATGATATTATAACAAATAGAATAATAATGTATGCAAAAAAATGGCATATATCTGTGTATGTGATAGAGAGATGGACCAGTTTTCATCCAATTCTTAAAGAATCTGCAATCTGAAAAATTTCAAGATCAGTGAATCCAGTCTCAACGTGTAGAGGCCCAGAGCAATGATGTCATTTTCTCAATGACATACCAACTAACTGGTGAAAAAATAGGAACTAGAGCCATGCTTTCTTGACTTCCCTTTGATGATAAGGGACTACAAGATGCCACATCATCATTGACGGCCTTTAAGTTAGTTGATTTCAGAAAATGAAGGAAGACAATACTGCTGTTGAAAATCTAGAACCATTTTGTTAGTAGATTATGGGAATTTGCTGTTAAGGTCATTGTTTCATGATGGAACACTCAGAATGTTTCATATCCAAAAACAAGACTATTAATACGAAGGATATTTAAAATTATCTAAGTGTCAAGGTAAGAAAATATAATATCCAGGAAAAAATAATGTCAGACTCTGGCATTTGAATAGTAAATGATTCAACTAAAGTAGAAGTTGATTGTTATTTTTGAAGATCAAAGCATAAACCCCTCTTTATATAGAGGGGTAATAGTCACCTTTGTAGTGTAGTTTGAGATGGGACAGTACCATCTTGCCTCACTGTCCAAATTTCTCCTCTTCCATATGCATTAAATTAGATTAAGACAATGTGTTTCAGTAGCCATTTGTTTAAATGAAAATAACTGGAGTAGACATACATAGAGTAGACTCTCAAATATTAAACCCAGTGTGAGCCTAGACTTGGCATGTCTCTTTTTATTGGTGTCAGAAAATAAAAAAGATAAACTTTGATGGCAGGAGGGTCATGGAAATGGTCAGAAAAATGAAAAAAAAAATGCTTGAGGCAGGCAGTCTGAGTCAAGGCAGCAATGATGAACAGCAGTGTGTAGGGCATATGATAAGTGAGATCACCCAGAGGAAATGACCTTAGAAGGAGATGTTGGACTGTACTAAAGACAGTCAATGTTTTACCTTTCAGTATATAATCTGATATTAGGGATTGCCTCTTTACCATAGAGCAACATATATCTATAAGCTTTTCAGCTTTTATAAATTGTTCCACACCAAAAAAAAAAAAAAAAAAGTCTTGGAAAAGGAAAGTTTCAAGGAATATATCTCTGGCACTGTCCTTGAAGATCTCATCAGGTATAACAGCTGCTGTGTATGTAGGAGAAGAGGGGGAGGACTGGGAAATAAAATAACCTATTCCAGTGTGATCTCCTGAAATAGAAGATGCAATTTCACACCAAGATCCACAGCCTGGCCTTGTTTTCTGGTTGCAAATAGCAGTAATCCTTCTGTCAGCCCGACATCTTTTTATGCTCCCTTTCAATCACTCCCAGAAAAAAAAAATTCTTTTTAGATTGATTCTGATTTAGCAGCTTTCTAGCAACCATCTTGCACATTAGCTCTCCAGAACTTATCTTGCATAACTGAAAGTTTGTACCCTTTAACAACATCTTCCTATTTCCCTTTCCCCCTTGCCCTGACAGCCTCATACTACTTTCTGCTTCTATGAGTTTGACTACATTAGATTTCATACATGAGATCATGCAATATTTGTCTTTGCATGTATTTCACATAGCATAAGGTCCTCCAGGTTTATCCACCTTGTCACAAATGATAAGATTTCTTTCTTTTTCAAGGCCTAAGTATATATATATTATATATATACATATACACACACATATATATGTGTGTGTGTATATATATATAAACTTCTTTATCCATTCATCCATCAGTGGACATTTAGGTTGTTTCCATAGCTTAGCCATTGTGAATAATGGTACAATGAACATGAAAGTACAAATATCTGTTCAAGATACTGATTTCACTTCCTTTGGATATATACTCAGAATTTGAATTGCTGGATCATATGGTAGTTCTACTTTTAATTTTTTGAGGAACCTATACTGCTTTCCATAATGGCTGCACCAATTAACATTCCCACCAACAATGTGCAAGGGTTCTCTTTTCTCTGCAACCTTGCCAATACTTGTTATCTTTTGTCTTTTGGATAATAGTCATCCTAACGTGTGAGGTGATACGTCATTGTGGTTTTGATCTGCATTTCCTTATGATTAATGATGTTGAGCACCTTTTTACATATCTGTGTCATTTGTATGTCTTCTTTTGAGAAATGTCTATTTAGGTTCTTTGCCCATTTTAAAAATCAGGTTATTTGGGTTTTTTGCTACTAAGTTGTATGAGTTTCTTATATATTTTGGATATTAATCCCTTATTAGACATATGGTTTGCAAGTATTTTCACCCATTCCATAAGTTGCCTTTTCATTCTGGTAATTGTTGCCTTTGCTGTGCAAAAGCTTTTTAGTTTGACACAATTACACTTCTCTATTTTTGCTTTTATTGCCTGTACTTTTGTCATCATTTTTGATTTCCAAAAAAATCATTGCCAAGACCAGTGGCAAGAAGCTTTTTACCTATGTTTTTTTTTCTAGTAGTTTTACAATTTCAGGTCTTATATATAAGTCTTTAATCAATTTTGAGTTGATTTTTTAATATGGTGTGAGATAAGGTTCAATTTCATTCTTCTGTGTATATATATCCAATTTTCCCAATACCATTTATTGAAGAGACCATCCTTTCCCCATGTGTATTCTTGGCACCCTTGTCGAAGATCAGTTGACCATAAATGTGTGGATTTATTTCTATACTCTCCACTCTATTCCATTGGTCTATGTGTCTGTTTTTATGCTAGTAATCATATTATTTTTATTATTGTAGCTTTGTAAATTTTTTGAAATTAGTAAGTGGCATGCTTCCAGCTTTGCTCTTCCTGCTCAAGATTGCTATGGTTAGTTGGAGCCTTTTGCGGTTGCATATGAATTTTAGGATTTTTTAAAAATTTCATTAAGAATGCCATTGGGCTTTTGAAAGCAATTACACTGAATCTGTTGATCACTTTTGGTAGTATGGACATTTTAACAATATTAATTCTTCCAGTCCATGAATATGGGATGTCTTTCCATTTATCTCTGTCTTCTTTAATTTCCTTCATCAATGTTTTATAATTTTCAGTGTACAAGTTTTTCACCTCTTCGGTTAAGTTTATTCAAAAGTATTTTATTCTTTTTGATGTTATTGTGAGATAGTTTTCTTAATTTCCTTTTCAGATACTTTGTTGTTAGTGTATAGAAACACCACAGACTTTGTTTATTGACTTTGTATCCTACAATTTTACTGAATTTGTTTATTAGTTCTAACAGTTCTTTTGTCAAGTCTTTAGGTTTTTCTACATATATGATCATGTCATCTGAAGAGATAATTCTACTTCTTTCTTTCCAATTGGGATGCTTTTTATTTATTTTCCTTGTCTAATTGTTCTGGCTAGAACTTGTAATACTATGTTGGATATAAATAGTGAGAGTGGACATCCTGGCTTTATATTTAGTTTTAGAGAAAAATCTTTCAGTTTTTCCTCATGGATTCTCATATTAGCTGTGGGCTTTTAATATATAGCCTTAATTGGGTTGAGGTAAGTTTTTCTACACGTATCTATTTGAGAGTTTTTATCATGAACGGATGGTGGATTTTGCCAAAATTTTATCTTTCATTCTGTTAATGTGATGTAAACCATTGATTGATTTGTGTATGTTTAACAATCCTTGCAACCCAGAAATAAATCCCACGTGTTCATGGTGTATAATCCTTTTAATGTGCTGTTGAATTTGGTTTGCTCATATTTTATGGAGGATTTTTGCATCTATGTTCATAAGGAACGTTGGCCTGTAGTTTTCTTTTCTTGTGGTGTCTTTGGCTTTGGTATCAGAGTGATGCTGGCCTCATAAAATGAATTTGGAAATGTTTCTTCTTATCTTTTTTGGAAGGGTTTAAGAAGGATTGATATCTTCTTTGAATGTTTGATAGAGTTCACCCATGAAGGTCCTGGGCTTTTCTCTGTTGGAAGATTTTTGATTACTGATTCTATCTCTTTATTAGTTATTGGTCTGTTTAAGTTTTCTATTTCTTCTTGATTCAGTCTTGGAAGTTTGTATGTTTCTAGGAACTTTTCGAGTTCTTCTAGGCTATCCAATTTGGTGCTATGTAATTGTTCATAATAGTTCATAAGGGTCTTTTTCCCCTGAGGCATCAGTTGTAATATCTCCTTTTCATTTCTGATTTTATTTGAGTCTTCTCTCTTTTTTCCTTCGTTCTATAGCTAAGGGTTTGTGAACTCTTAGTTTTGTTTATTTTTTTCTATTCTCTATTTTATTTATTTCTGCTGTAATATTTATTATTTCTTTCATTCTGCTAACTTTGGCCTAGTTTGTTTTTCTTTTTCTAGTTCTTGAGGTGTTCCTTTTTTGATGTGTGCATTTATTTGCTATAACCTTGTCTCTTAAATACACAGCATGACATGTGCTTTTTATTCTCTCTGTCTCTTCTCCTGTAAGCACAGGCCTCTATTTACTTATGAAAACGGCGAGTCTAATTTAAAAAAAGTTTCTTTGAAAATGAAATCAATATGCTTATTTTTTTATTAAGATAGACCACTTAAAGTTCTAACTTTTCGTACTTTTACTTCTCAAGTTAAGTCAGGCACCAATTTAAGTTCACATAAATAAAGTAGGCCCTCAATAAGTATTTGCTAAATACTTTTTTTTTGCAAGTAGTATTTGCTAAATTAGTGTACCCAGTTCTGCCACTGCTATTTAGAGGAAAGTTAAGATGAGAGCCCATGTTTTTCAAATCAGATGATTATAGTTAGAAATAATCTTGTCACATTTAGAGAGGAAAGTAATTTGTAGTGGAGGATACACTCCCAAAGGCTCTAAGTTCCAGTGTAGTTTATCAAATTTATGAACAAACTTTTGTTTAGTTCTCTCTGTATAGAAAGAGCTAGCTAGTGCTAAGATTATAAGTCAGTTTGAAAAAATAGCAAGAGGGCTTCTCCGATGGCGCAGTGGTTGAGAATCCACCTGCCAATGCAGGGGAAACGGGTTCGAGCCCTGGTCTGGGAAGATCCCACATGCCGCGGAGCAACTAGGCCCGTGAGCCACAACTACTGAGCCTGTGCGTCTGGAGCCTGTGCTTCGCAACGGGAGAGGCCACAACAGTGATAGGCCTGAGCACCGCGATGAAGAGTGGCCCCCGCTTGCCACAACTAGAGAAAGCCCTCGCACAGAAACAAAGACCCAACACAGCCAAAAATAAATAAATAAATAAATAATTTTTTTAAAAAAGCCCTGATCCAGGGAGATCCCACATGCAGTGGAGCAACTAAGCCCATGAGCCACAACTACTGACCCCGTGTGCCACAACTACCGAAGCCTGCCTACCTAGAGCCCATGCTCCACAACGAGAGAAGCCATTGCAATGAGAAGCCCGCGCACCGCAAGGAAGAGTGGCCCTCGCTCGCCACAACTAGAGAAAGCCCGCACACAGCGACGAAGACCCAACACAACCCAAAATAAATAAATAAATTTTTAAAAAATAGCTAGAGCCATTAAATGCTTATAACTTAGTCCAGAAAGAAGAAATGAATAACACTGAATTATTCAGCACAGCCTTTAAGGCTTATTCTCACCCTACTCTGCCCTCCCATTCCTGCTTACTCTTTTAGCACACAAGACCATGTTGTCACTGGATGGAAACACTTATGCTCTCCTGTTGCCTTTCTTTCCTCGTGCTAACTTGGCCCATTTGGCCAACCTTGGTGCCGTTTAGAGCGATAGGAAGCTGAGGAGGAGGTTTTGAAAAGAAGCTGATGAGTTGAGGGATGGACATGTTGCGTGTGAGGTGCTAATGGAAAATGCACATAAAGGTATTGAGTGACAATTGGAGAATAGTATTTAACAATTTGGTAATCACATGTGGACTAAGGGAGAGGAAATGTTTTAAGCCTAGGTTACTGGAAGAAAGATGACAGATAGTAGGAATTCAGTGATAGAGCGGATTTTGAGAGAAAGGTGATGAGCTCAGTTTTAGATTTGTTGCGTTTCAGATGATAATGAGACGTTAAAACTGACATCGTTTATGTGATCTTCAGAATGAAGGTGAAGGAGGGATTGCAGAACTGCTCCAGATTGAAGGAGATTGGAGAGACATGGCAGTCAGGTGCAACACAGGATACTGGAATGGTGCTTCTGCTGTAAAGGACATGATTGGGACAATTGGCAGACTTTGATTGGGGTCTTTGGACAAAGGGTATAAAAGAATTCTTCGGACTACTCTTGTAATTTTCTGTAAATTCAAAATTGTTTTAAACTAAAAAGCAGAAAATAAACAAATATGTAACCTCATTTTGGGGGACCAAAATTGGACACTGTCAATATATCCTAAGATATATGTAAGATATATAAGATACACGTATCTTAAGATACATGTAAGTATTCGCAAACTGGAACCCAATAATTCCACTCTGAGTCTGTCTCCTGAAGGAATAATACTATGCATTATTTGAGACAGCATTATTCTTAATTGCAATACTAGAAACTATCAAACATCCAAAGAAATGATAAAATAAACGCTGGCCTGTCTGCTTGATAAATACGCCTCAGCTGTATTCTAATTTGATATATGTATGACTAGACAGCAATGTGCAAACGTCTTTGAGTTAATATTAAATGAAAAAGTAGAATGTAATCTGAGATATTAACTATGATTATTATTTTAAAATGTAGATATGAAGTACACCAAAATAATATGGAGCTTTCAAAATGATGGAATTTTTGGTGATTCTTCCCTTTCCAATTGCTCAGTTTCTCATAATGCATTTGTATTGCTTTTATGATTTTAAAGATACTTTAAATCAGAAGGTCAAGAAGTAGTTAGAAGCACACAAACTCAGGACTGATGATTTATTTTAAGGATTATTTGCCAGAGTTTTAACCCCAGTGGCCAAAGTCTTTGAGGAAGAGAGTACAGAGAAGGGAGATCAGAGTGGGCCAAGAGGAGCCATAGAGTATTCCTGCATTTGGAGGAGAGGGAGGTGGTGTGTAGAGTTGATAGAGGATTGACTAGAGAAGAATGTCCTGAAAAGTGTGTTTGTGCTGGTGGGGCTGAGAGACAGTGGAGCTTCAGAGTATCACCCCCTGAAAGAGGCCAAGGAGAAAATAGGCTGAATGCAGACTTGGCTCTTTGCTCACTGAGCATTTCCCACCAAGCAGCCTTCAGTAAAGACAAACTGGCTTTTATAACTCCACACAAACACATGCGATTTTTTAAAGTTAATTCTTATGGTTTGCATTGTGATATTTAAACATGGGAAATGAAGTTTAGAAACTGCAACAAAAGGGATTTGAGCCATGATAAAATACTTGTAAGCCTCTCCCAATGACTTTGGAGGAGACGTTGCTCTCCTGTGTCAGAGAAGGTTCTGGACTGCCTTTTCAGAGCATTTTATCATCAGAAAATGGTTCACTTCATAAGGTTTATAACCTTCCATAAAACTGCAGAATATTTTACTCTTTTTTCATTAAGCCACCTTTGGAATCATTTTGGTCCCTTTATAGTCTCTTATTTAATCTGTTTTTTCATGGACTAGAGGGAGAAAAAATTCTATCAGTGGTCAAAATAGTAATTAGATAGTATAAGTCACAGCCTAATGGCTTAAAGGCACATGTACTTACTAGTTATCTCCCCCATCTGCCTTCATCAGTGAATTCTTTTAACCCGCAAACACATCTTTACCTTCTTCTTAAACAATGGAAAAAAGGAATTACCAAAATGTACATTTTCCCAATTACAAGAGTTACTAATGTTTGTACTTTTTGTCTATTAAAGCATAATTCCCATGTTGCAAAAGCTCTTTTACCAAACTCTGAGGAGAGCATGAATTAATTAATAAAACATCAAGAGATTTTATTTCCTATATTGAAAAATCTTACATTTGCATAAAATCAACAACCAAATTTTTCAGAAATAAATTTAATCATAAGGAGAGGACCATAAAAAAAAACACTGCAAGATAAATCTTAAAACCCATTCAGGTTTAAAAAGAGGAAAATATCATTTCTACTTATTCCTGAAGGATTTTTTAAAAAATCTTTTAATTAATGACAGCCCTCAGGGCACTGAGCAATTGTTAATTAAAACAAGGAGGAAAGGGAGAGGAAGTAGGCAAGAATGCTGAGATGAACACGTTTCCTTTTCTCTGCAGGGGAATAACATTAGTAAGCCAACATTAATAAATATGAATATTTTTGAGAGAAAGTATATAAAAATGTAAAAAAAAAATCTTAAACTCAGCTTGGCACACACTAGCAGGTGCATAAATTAATTGGGGTTCCTCAAGAACTATAAACCCCAGGGTGTCACCTTTTGTCTAATTGAGTGGTGGTAGTGATCTCCCACCCATGACAGGATGGAGAACTGCCTTTTTGGTACAAGCTGACTCCTGTCAGGGGATAGTGCCTGATCAAAGGTCTTGTAAGGGATTTCATTCACTTTCATTCTAGGAATGGGCCGGCAAGCACATGGGCAACCACCGTCATTATGAAACATTTCTTAAATGCTTAGAGTTAGGAGCTAGACTCACAGGCCATTCAATTCATTGCCCTTTCTCTTTTCCACCATTAAATTTTTACTTAGAAAAAAATAATTATCAGATCTTTTGGTTCACCCCCCATGCTTACCTAATTTGGCAGGTTATTAGTGATAACAGTTCTCAGTCCTTCCCTACCACTTTGCCCTGCACCCCACATGAAAAAGGCTTTTATCTTTCTCCTGCGCTCAGAAATCTACTTAACAAGCTGCGCTTTAGAAGCCAAGAACAAAAAGAAATGTAAGAAAATCTGTTTCTCACTTTATTTGGAAGGTGACAGAAGCCAGAATCCATAGGCTATATGTTTAGCATGAATAAAGTCGTTCTTTGAAATTAGGAAAATCTGGGATCGTTTTCCCCCATTTTTTCTATGACCCTAGTTTTACATAATCTTATAGGCTTTTTATCATAGTTGTTTTTTCAAACACAGAACTCATTCCCTTAGGTTTGGTGGGGTTTTGGACGGGGGTGTGGGGATAGGGGTTTTTTAAATTTTTTTCGCATTTCCTGTGTGCATGCATCCATTTGATGTTCTGCAAGCTAGGATGTCAGGGTCAGCTCATGGGGGTCAGTGTCGTTTACAAAATTTCTCAGATGCCAGCTAAGATCAGTAGCTAGGAGACAACTTTGAATTTCATTTGCCGTTTGTAGTCAGAATACATTCTTCACCACAGATAAGACCTTGCCTCCGTGGTGCTCTATCTCTAAGAGAACAAAACTATATTTCGTACAAAATACCAAATCTCTGCTTATTTTAGCAATACCTTGTCAAGCATAGGTACCAGGGCAAAAAAAAAAAATTTGTTTTCTCTTTTCATTGCGTTAATCATTTCCGTTGGAAAACTCCTGATTTTTCTCAGATGCCCTAAAAAGCTTTGTCCATTGCTTGTGCTAATATAGTAGCTAAAGGAGGCACAGAGGAAAAATATCTACAACCATCTATACCGTGTAGTATTTTGCTGTTGTTGTTCTCTTCACTTGTTCATGGTATCTACTAATGTTTCATTGGGGGCACTGATTTATATATTATTTAAAAGGAAAAAGAAAACTCTTAACTCTGCTTTTCAAAGTGGACCTAAATAAGAATTGCCAGGAGCAAATCTTTTCTTCATTCCCCTCCCCACAGTCACAAATCTGAGGATGGGGCCCACGAATCTATATTTTTAATAAGTGGTCGTCATGCACATTCAAGTATAAGAGCCACTGACAGGCCAAATGCTTTTATACGGTAACATGATTTTTAATCATATATATGTAATATATATTATATAATAGGTTTTATTGATATTTTCTTTATATGTAAAACAAGTGTATTATTAAATATATGTGGTTATGATATGTAATTGCAAATATATATGAAACTCTATTCAAACTCCTATCTGTCAGTAGTAGCGGGTACATCAGACTCAGAAATAATAACTCAGAGTCAAGGTCCTGAAGATTGGGCCCTGGCTGGAGGGCAGACGGCAGGGTCAGATTACAATGCCAAGATGGGATCTGTGAAGGAGGAAGAAGAAAAGGTGGAGGAGGAGAAAGAGTAGGAGAAGGAGAAGGAAGGAAGAGAGAAAAACCAAGATACCAGGTCTGGAAGAAGACTTCAGGTGGGTCAAACTCAGGGACCTTCCAGCCAGTCCCAAACATCACTAACCACATGCCAGGTTCCAAATTTTGACTTACCTTCCCCTACTGGGATTTTTAAACCAGGGGCTGGTATTAGAGGCGACCTATTTACAGTTAATCTCAAACCTACTCTCCAACCACAGGGAAAGTGAAACCAGCATCCCTAGGAAACAAGGATGGTGGACTGTTCTAATTCAGACTACACTTTACTAAAGTTCTGAAACTCAAGAATTGGTTTTTGCCTCCATGTGACCCACAAAGAGATGTCAGTCTCTGAATCCACCCACATTCATTTGAGAACTCATTGACTAGAACTTCGAAGTAAATTTTAATGAGTACCCAATGGGGATTAGGGGTGGAATGGGGCTGGAATTATTTTTAACTCTAGTTTTGTTTCACATGAGATAGGTGGTACCTAAATTTTCCAGAAAGCTTTAAAGAAGCTTTGATCTCTCAAAGGTTTCCTCAGCCCACTTCAGTCTCATTGGTTTTCTCACAAAATTGCCTCTGGGATAATGCATTTGATATCAACAAGCAGGAACACAAACTTCCAGATGCTTTTGCAGGCTCATACACTAGCTCTCTTTAGACTTTTGCTAATGAGAACTTGCTCAAGAAGGAAATTAGTGAGCTGTTTCCAAATTGCCTGCCTTCTAAGATTTGTGTAACTGTGACAGATTTATTGATGCAGCTTGGAGAAGGGTTTTAATCTTTTTTTTTAATGTTCATTTATAAATATAGGAACCTGTACTTTTCATAAAAGTATATCCAGAGACCTTTTCAATATATTGATGGCTTAGGGGCTTCCCTGGTGGCGCAGTGGTTGAGAGTCAGCCTGCCGATGCAGGGGACACGGGTTCGTGCCCCGGTCCGGGAAGATCCCACATGCCGCGGAGCGGCTAGGCCCGTGAGCCATGGCCGCTGAACTTGCGCGTCCGGAAAAAAAAAAAAAAAAAAAAAAAAAAAAAAATATATATATATATATATATATATACGGCTTAAACTAACAATACAAATAATGTTTAAATACACTTATAAGTAGCAGCCCCACACTTCACACCTTTATGTTTGTACAAATTAGACTTAATTGTTAAACCTGTGAAAATGTCATGGTATTGGGGAATTCGGATTTTGTTTCCTTGTATCATTCAGGATTGATGTATTTTATATTTTTAAATAGGTAAATACATGAAGAGAATGTTATGCACTGAAAGGGCAGACCCTGTTACTTATCACTCTTGCTATGATAGCTCTCTCATGCCCTTCCTAGTGTTGCAGAATGGGGCACGAGAGGATGGTCATGTCCCAGGTCTCGGGCAAGTCCCTAGGATGGACTGCTAAGTGAGGGTCCTTGGCTTCGCGCAGGAAGGAATTCAAGAGTGAGCCATAGTAAGTGGAAGCAGGTTTATCTAGAGAGATACACATTCCGTAGACAGAATGCAATCCATCGGGGCAGGGGTGGTTAGTTTTTATGGCCTGGGTAATTTCATACATTAACAAGTGGGAGGAGTATTCTAACTATCTTGGAGAAGGGGCAGAGATTTCCAGGAACTGGGCCACTGCCCACTTTTTGGCCTTGTATGGTCACCCTCAGAACTGTCACAGCACCCGTGGGTGTGTCATTTAGCATATGCTAATGTATTACAATGAGTGCATAATGAGGCTAAAGGTGACTAGAAGTCGAATCTTCTGCCACCTTGGGCCTAGTTGGTTTTAACCAGTTTTTGTCGTGTCCTCAACAGCTGTGTCATTCTTTTAATGGTTGTGCCCTGCCCCCGTCCCTCCTGTCTCACTAGTAGAGCTTCCCGAGTTACTTCCTACCGTTATAGTCTCTGCTTCCTCACCTTTCCTTCCCTCCACAGCTTGCTTCCATTCTTCTAGTTCTGAGCTTTCCAGAGACCTCCTAATGACCAAATCCAGGGGCACCTGTTTCCACTTGTCTTTCTTGTCCTCACCTGTTTTCACTTGCACCTCTGGATCACTCTCCTTCAGATGCACCCATCTGGCCGCCATTCTCCTCAGCTCGGGTCACTCCTTTCCATCGTCACTAATTTCTCTTCCCATGTTGACTTGTCTAAGAAATATTCACTGTGTTTTCCTTTATTTTCACACTCACAATACTTCCCAGATGTGTGGGTATTTTCCCACACTAACAATTCTATGACACCAGCTGGGTGACCTACAATTCAACTCAATTCTGACACTAATCAGAGTTAACACAGACCTCACTGGTTAAGGGCTCAGTCCCTCAAGACTGCCCCCACTTCCGATGCTAGTCTCAAGTAGTGTGTCTCAAGGTTACCCACAACTTCTATATGACTTGGCTACAAAGACGAGGTTCCCATGGCCCTCCCTCCTCAGGTTTGATAATTTGCTAGAGTGATTCACAGAACCCTGGAAAACAGTTCACTTACCATTGCCGATTCCTTACAAAGCATATTTTAAAAGATGGAAATGAACAAGCACAGGAACTTCCATCCCGATAGAGTTGGGGTGCATCACCCTCCTGGTGTCTGGATGTGTTCACCAATGAGGAAGCCCTCCAAACTAGTAATTCAGGGGTGTTTAGGGAGGCCTCATCATGTAGACATGATCAATCATTAACTCAATCTCCAGCCCCTCTCCCCTCCCCAGAGGATGGAGGTAGGGCTGAAAGTTCCAAGCTTCTAATCATGCTTGGTCTTCCTGGTTACCAGCCCCGATCCAGGAGCCTGCCAGGAGTCACCTCTTAGAACGAAAGATGCTCTCTTTTCCCATCACCCAGGAAATTCCAAGGGACTTAAGTTCTCTGTGTCACAACCAGGGTCAAAGGCCAAATATTAGCAGGAACAGGGGCCAAAGACCAATATGTATATATATTTTATTAGTTCACAACCCTTTAAAGGCTGTTATGCTTTCATAGGCATCATGCCCATCTTCTCTCTGCCCCAACTCCCCCATATTCCACACATGCAGATATATAGTATCACGATGGTATACCATTTATACTCTGCTGCTTTTTTATTCTCTTCACTGTGCATGATTATTTACTAGTTATTAATTAGGCGTAGCAGTTTGCAAATTATTTAAAAGCAAAAATTAAAAGAAAAACACTTCGAGGTATTTTTCAAAGTGGACCTATATGAAAATTGTGGGGGGCTCCTTAAAAATGCATTTTTGGTCCTCCCCCACTTTACCGATCTGGAGGGGAGGCCCAGCAATCTATATTTTTGACAAGGATGCCAGTGATTCCCTGCACATTCGAGTACAAGAACTACTTGTAGGTGACATTTTTTTATAAGGTAAGATTTTTAGGGAACCAGAAACTGAGGAGATGTCTCCTCATTTTCCCTCCCCCTGCCCCACATCCAACAGGTTCCTAAGTAGTGTTGATTCTGTATGCTCTCTCCTGTACCCTTCTCCTCTGTTCCATCCCCTCTTTTGCTCTTTTGGGGCCCTAATTCATTACATTTGGTACTTGTGTCTCCAACCTACCATCCACAGTGTCTTGGTTAACACCAAAATCTGATTGTGTTTCACCAACTTAAATTATTCACTGACTCCATAATGTTTATAGACTGAAATTCAAAGTCTTTAACGTGGCTTACAAAGGCGAGCCCCCAAACTCTCATTCGTCCCCGTATATCACGCTTGACACGCTCCACTCATAGCCACACAGAACAGCTTTCATTCTGTGAAGCCACACTCTCTCCTGGTGTACCTTTGGCCATGTCTCCACACTCACACCCCCCGGGCCACCCCCTGGCCCCCCACCTCACCACTGCCCTTTTCCACTTAGGGAATCCTGTCCAGCTCTCGGCATCCAGGTTTCCTTCTCTTTGACATGTGACTCCCCTAGGCTGACCCAGATTTCTCTATGCACCCATGCACCCTGTACAGCCATCAATCCGAGCTCTTTTCACACCACATTGCAGCTGTGTGCTTGTGTCTCTGCGTGGCCATTTCTCATCCAGGGGCTAAGGGAGCGAAGAGACCTCAAGGACCTGGGCCAGGTGGGTGCCGAGAGCCAGGAGCGAGTCAGAAGCAGCATTAGTCCCAGAAGTGAGTGCTCATTGAAAGAAGGAAGAAAAATTTGGGCCAGGAAGGATTTTTTTAATTTAATGAATTTAATTTTTAAAATTGTATTCATTGTGCCCACACGAGACCAAACATAGGCTTAAAGTAAAGCAGAATGTGTTTCAGTTGGACATAAGGAAGGGTGCCCTTACTGCAAAGTTGATGAAAGACTGAAATAGAATAGCAAGAAAAGTTATGGAGCTGGAGTCTCTTCTAGGCTATCTTTCAAATGAGAACCGGTAGAAGTTACCTGTTCGTGAGCCATGAGCTTGGGGAAGATTTAATTTACATTCTCTGATCTTTCCATACCTCTTGAATAACGTTGAATTTCATTGTTAAATGTATGCATACTTCTGGCAATTTCTTAAGGATAATTTTCTAGAAGTGGAATTAATAGATTAAAAGATATAAGCATTTTGAATGTCCTTAATGTATATTGCTAAATCAATTTTCAGAAAACTCGTATCAATATTCCCTCTTCTGAAAAGTGAGAATGGTACAAATGTCATTTTATTTTTTATTTCTTGGTTAGCTTCTCAGATATTTATGTTTATTAGCTATTTGTATTTCTTGGTTTATAAATTGACTGGTTATTTGGGGATTTTTTTGTCGTTGTTCTTGCCCATTCCCCTCCTGAGATCTTAGCGTTTTTCTTATTTATTCGAACGAGTTCTGTATTGGTAAAACATATTAACCCTTTCTTTTTACATCTCTGGCATTTTCCCCTTATTTGATATTTGACATTTAATCGTATTAATGTTGTTTTGACTTATGAGAATGTGCCCCAATTACAAATTCACTCAATACAGTGCTTCAGTATGCAGATAAGTACAATGTGTTTATCTGTGACTTTGCTTGTCTTCCCTACAAACTCTCACCCATTGGATAGGTAGGTAGAAATGAACTTTTAGGGCTTTTTAAAATTTTTGAATTGTGTCTGAGCTAATTGTTTAGCCCTTTTCGGCAGTTTTTGGTTTGTTGAGATAACTGGGTAAGCTCTCTTATTGCTGACCCCCTTCCCCAGTTCTGATCCAAGATGGAGTTGAGTATACTGGTCACCTGTTTGTGGGGGACTGGAGAGCCATTTGGGTCCACATGGTACCACCTACTCTCTGTCTCTCTCTCTCTCCTCAGCCCAGCCCAGTGGTGCTGCCTGGCTGGCTGGGCTTTCCCAGGCTGGTTGTCGTAGCGCACTCCGCCACATTCTTCCGGGCACAGAGAATCCACCCCTAGCCTCTGCTGAGAGGTCTCTCGCCCTCACCCCGGTGCCAGGCTTGTAGGCTCTCAATTCAGGTCCAAGACCTTGGATGGGGCAGGTCCCAGACACACCACATGGGAACCAAGAAGTAACCAGAAAAGCTCCACTTCCAGTCCTCCCTGGGCCTAACCAAACGCACCAGCCGTTTCCCCCAGTGCGGCTGCCCCTGGGTTGGTAAAGTGCAGCCTGAGAGGCTGTCTCTTTCTAAAGGACTAAATGGAGTCGGAGACAGAGATCCTTCCTCCTTCCAAGTCCCCCAGATCATAGGGTCTCAGCCAGGACACACACTTCGGACCGGTTCTTTTCTTCTACCTTCTCACTTCCCTCTTCCATGCACAATCCCTCTGGCTTTTTATTTCTAACTTCCCTTGTGCCAAACATTTTTCCAGCACAGAGCAGCAAGCCTCCTGGCCTCAGCCTCAGGGGCAGAAGTGGTGTCTTTTCCTTACTCTGGGAGAACTGTAAGATCTGATCAGCCATGCCCAACCCTTGATATGTAAAATTATGACTAAACAGATGGAGGCATTTAGCAATCCTCACTCTCCAGACTTTCCAGCCTGGCTTGAGAGAGCACAATCTCTTCCTCCCCTGCTCTGGGCAAGTCAGTCTGGTGGCTCCACCCTGGAAGGGCCAGGCTGCAGATGGGACACGAGTAAGGGGGACATTAGAATGCATCTGTTTGATCTTGGCAAAATATTGTCCTGGTTACATAAATTTTCAATTTTTATGTTGTCGTGTCTCACATTGCTTTTACTCTTGGAAAGTTCTTTTTCATTGAAATACCAGGTAAATATTCACCTGTAGTTTCTTTTAGTTTTTAAAGATTCGTTTCCTTTTTTAAAAAGTCTTTAGTCCATATAAGATGTATTTGAGTAAATACTATGAATTTTTAAACTCCAAGTAGTTTTATTTTTTAACAGTCAGTGTTCTAATAGCCCTTGATATATTCTCTTCCTTGACTTCACAAGCTGCAGTTTTCTAATATTTCAGTTGTTCTTCTTCCTCTCTGCTCCCGAACGTGGACATTCTCTAAGTCTCTGTCCTTTTCCCTTTTCTTCTCAACCCTCATTCCCACGAAATCACATATATACTTTCAACATCAGCTCTCTCCAATATGTAGGCACTAAAAGATGTTCAAAAGGCTGCAGGCTGTGTTTCAAACTCTCTATTGGACTTTTTAACTAGGATCTTGCCCCAGCCTTCAAACTTAGTGCATCCTACCCTTATGCTCCCAAACCCCAACCTGCCCCTGCACCTGCCCCACCCCCACCCACCTTCCTCGTGTCTGTCAATGGGTCACCAGCCCCACTCCCCAGACTCCAGAACTCCCACTCACACCGACACTTCCCAGCCATCCTGCACCCCTCCCTGCCACCCTCCAGTCAGTTTTCAAGCACTCAAGGTCCTTCCTATGTGGCATTTGAACTGTTAGATTCTTTTGTCCCTTGAAATCTTGCAGGCTCTTTGGAGCTTATTTGAAAGATAGTCCTTTTCTGGAACCTTCACTCTGTGCTCCCACCACATCAGAGCAATCTCTGATTTAACTAAGTTCTCACAGCATGTAGTACTTTTCTGATAGTACTCATCTCACTTGACCTTGTATTATAGCTATTCACATAGGTCAATTTCCTTTATATTTTAAGGGTCTGAGGTGTAGGACTTCTATGCTACCAAATAATGATATAGAAAAAGGAGTGATACTTTCTGAATAAAGTTTATATTTAAAATTAGGAAACGTGCATAATGAGGATTGGATTAATTCATCATACAGAATTCATAAAACTAGAAATAATTTAGGTTAAGTTTATGATCGGCCTTTCGACAGTGACATGCACTCTCTCCACCACTCCTTCCCCGCCCTCTCTTCCCTTTTCCATGCACAAACTGAAGGACAGAAGCCACATCATCTTTTGTCTAATCTGCAGTTCCAGGAGAGTACCTTAAATGTTACAGATCCACAACACAAATTCGTTAAAATAATTAACAGTTGAATGGATGGATGGATGAAAGCAATGGTCCTCTAAAACGAATATGAAATTTATTGATACAGGACCATGAAATACACATTTGTATGTGTTCTCCTCTCTCAGAAGATGCCTTTCTTCTGATTTTCAGTGAGGTGGTGTGCTCACCCCTGGCCTGCCCCTCAGCAGGTCAAGGTTATGAGCAAGGAGACTGTCAGCCTAGTCCCCCTTCATCCCAAGTCCAGCTCCATGCATGTAACTAAATTTAGGGTGAATCTCATGCTGCTTATCCTAGGCTCCAAAATATTACTTGTAAGAAATGACTAGAGCCATAAAATAACAGGGAATAGGGGAGCTCACTGGAGGTGTGGATAACAAAACATAAGACAGCTTTCATCTATAAAGGGCGAAATAATCCTATATAATCAAAATTATGTGAACCAAAACCTCCCCCACTGTGTGTCAGAATGGCCCGTGAGTCGGCCTGTGCTTCGTTTTGACTGCCATGGGCATATAAATTTCCAATCAACCTCGATATTAACTCTGTGTCACCCAGCTAGGCAGAAATTTAGTCTAAGGGATGTTAGTGTACATACAGACACACCCTCTTTAGTTAAGGGAACCAGCCCTCCACAAGCGACTTGTAGACGTTGCTAATCAGAAAGGCCTCAGAACAAAGGTAAGTGGCATAAATTCCTATTTACTGAATTAATATTACTGGTTCCCTGGGTGCTTCTCCTTGGAAGCACTTCTAGCAGTCTGATTTGGGATTTTTATCTGGCGCTGTTCTGAGACTGGGGCTTTGGGACCTATATTAATTTTAGATCCTAGTCTGTAGAGATTAATCAATGCTCTGAACACTAATGTACTGGTGAAATAGTTTTCCGGAGCAAAAGTGCTTGCTTATCTGATCTGTCCTCTTCGGTATGAATTCCACCTTAACATTCCATGTTAAGGACGAGTATGATTAATTCATTACCCAAGATTACAGCAGTATGCTAAAAGCTACCTGGAGGCATTTCTTTTGGTGTGAAATATTAAAGATTCAACATTTACATCAGCGCACCTAATTCATATTCCTGAGACTGTGGGCTGAGATAGGAACTTGGAAATAGTCATTTTCTACATTGGTTTGTTAAAATGTTTCAGAGGATTACTGCTTTAGCTACCTCTTTGATAAGAACAAGGAGAACTCTTTTCAAGAAGACTAAAATGCAAAAACAAAAAGCCATAGTGTCTTTTATTTCTACAAAGTGTTATAGATCAGGTTTTGACAATAGTGGACCATGAAGTACCTGAACAATAATACTAATAAAAACTTATCTGACAAACAGAATGACTAATACTGTATGGTCGCTCATAAATAGAAGCTAAAATATAGAAGCCCATAGGGAGTAAATGTGAGAATACGCTATATTGTTGGCCATTTCCAGAGCAGGAAACAGAAGTTTGGTTAATGCAACTGAATTTCCAAATTTCTCTGAAGTGGCTTCAGAAATGTATTTTAATGCTTAGATGTAAGCTAGAATGTGACTGAAATTCACTACCACTTCAAGTAAAATAACAATATAAAATAATGATGCCATACTATGAAGAATTAACTTAGAGAAATGTCTATTTAGGTCTTCTGCCCATTTTTCTGTTGGGTTGTATGAGCTGTTTGTATATTTTGGAAATTAAGCTCTTGTCAGTCACACTGTTTGCACACATTTTCCCAGACATACAGATGGCCAACAGGCACATGATAAGATGCTCAACACTGCTAATTATTAGAGAAATGCAAATCAAAACTACAATGAGGTATCACCTCACACCGGTCAGAATGATCATCATCAAAAAGTCTACAAATAATAAATGCTGGAGAAGGTGTGGAGAAAATGGTACTTTCCTACTCTGTTGGTGGGAATGTAAATTGCTGCAGCCACTATGGAAGACAGTATGGATGTTCCTCAAAAAACTAAAAAGAGAACTGCCATTTGATCCAGCAATCCCACTTCTGGGTATATATCCAGAAAAGATGAAAACTCTAATTCAAAAAGGTCAGAATGATCATCATCAAAAAGTCTACAAATAATAAATGCTGGAGAAGGTGTGGAGAAAATGGTACTTTCCTACTCTGTTGGTGGGAATGTAAATTGCTGCAGCCACTATGGAAAACAGTATGGATGTTCCTCAAAAAACTAAAAAGAGAACTGCCATTTGATCCAGCAATCCCACTTCTGGGTATATATCCAGAAAAGATGAAAACTCTAATTCAAAAAGATATACGCACCCCAATGTTCATAGCAGCACTATTTACAATAGCCAAGACATGGAAGCAACCAAAGTCTGCATCAACAGATGAATGGTTAAAAAAAGTAGATAAAGAAGATATATATATATATATATATATATATATATATATATAATGGAATATTACTCAGCCATAAAGAAGAATGAAATAATGCCATTTGCAACAACATGGGTGGACCTAGAGATTATCATACTAAGTGAAGTTAAGTCAGGCAGAGAAAGACAAATATTATATGATATCACTTATATGTGGAATATAAAAAATAGTACAAATGAACTTATTTACAAAACAGAAACAGTCTCACAGACATAGAAAACAAACTTATGGTTACCAAAGAGGAAGGCGTAGGGGATAAACTGGGAGTATGGGATTAATAGATGCACACTACCATATATAAAATAGATAAACAACAAGGATTTACTGTATAGCAAAGGGAACTATATTCAGTATCTTATAATAAGCTATAATGGAAAAGAATTATTAAGAAAAATATAGATATATATGTATATATATGTAACCAAATCAGTTTTCTGTACACCTGAAACTAACACAATATTGTAAATCAACTCTACTTCAGTTTTAAAAAAAAAGAATTAACTTAGAAGCTGGAAGAAGTACACAGCTTCCAGCTCCTGCCCCTTTGCTCCTGTGTCTGGTAGAGAAGACCAGGATGGTTGAGCTGACTTTCAACTGTGTAAACGTGGCCAGTGGTCTCACTCCCACCTTTGGGTAGGTAGGGAGGGATGTAATCGGCATATAGTTAGATGGTGTTTCCTTTTCTCGTTTTAAATCATAAAGTATACATTTAGAAGAATGTATAAAATATATTTGTCAAATGTTAAGGAAGATGTGAAAGCAAATACCTGTGTGACTGCTACCCGTTCAAGAGCTAGATTCATGCCAACTCCGCCTATGTGCACCTCCTCAGTCCCCCAAAGTGGTCTTCATTAGAAATACTTTCTAGAAGCTTCAAAGGAATGATGACTTAATTCCCCTCTTTTAAACCATGCTCCCACTTCAAGTCCTTGCTGAGCTAGAGATAGTATCTAAATGGGGCAGCAGTGAGTAAAAATAAAACCATGTATTCTTTGCTGAATGGCAAAAATTCAAAGATTTACTGAAAATTAGTCCTTTTAGGAATAGTCTTTGGGAGCAAATCATTGTGAGACCACAGAGAAACCTGTGTAAGGTATATACATCAGGAGTATATTAGAGGAATTCAGACAGAGCTAATGTTTACCAATTCAAATTCCCAGGCAATTATTAAGCACCAACTGAATGCAAGACAGCATACTAGGTGCTCTGGAACATGTGAGTAGTGGCTATTAAAATAACCACTACTGGCTAATAAGTTTCTGTGGACAAATACATTAAAAAGTCTTTTTCTCAAAGAGAAACTTTCATTTCTAAAAGAGGTATGTTGCAGAAAATGATTCCCCAAGTTTTTTGACAGAAGATGGCTTTTTTTGGAGGACGAATCAAAAAGACATGTTTTATAGACACACTTAGATAAATTCTGTCCAAGGATATCAATATAGATTATCAATCAAGTGTTTATAGATCCCCAAACCCAATTTGAAGTAGGCTAGGACATTAGAAATCAGAAAAAGATTTTTCTAAAGTCTGAAGATCTTTTGAGTCATCAAGAGTAATCTGCAGTATGGTTGGGGCATTGCTGCCCCATTAGAACAGGTGGCCTCTTCCTTAATTCAGTGCCATTGGCAGCATACTTGGGTAGAAGGAGCCTTGGCCTGGTAACCTGACATCAAGTGACCTTGCACAGGTAATCAACCTTTTAGGTCACCAGTTTTCTCATAGGTAAAATAAAGGGTTCAGATGGGATTATTCTAAATTACCTAAATCAATGTCCTCGATTGCAGCTCAATATCAGAAAAACAAACAACCCAATCCAAAAATGGGCAGAAGACCTAAATAAACATTTC
>NC_041223.1:17616347-17617163 GCF_002837175.3 Physeter macrocephalus | reverse complement strand
GTCAGAATGACCATCATCAAAAAATCTACAAACAGTAAATGCTGGAGAGGGTGTGGAGAAAAGGGAACCCTCTTGCACTGTTGGTGGGAATGTAAATTGATACAGCCACTATGGAGAAGAGTATGAAGGTTTTAATTTTCTTTTTAACAGCTTTATTGGAGTATAATTGCTTTATAATGGTGTGTTAGTTTCTGCTGTATAACAAAGTGAATCAGCTATACATATATATATATATATATATCCCCATATCTCCTCCCTCCTGCGTCTCCTTCCCACCCCTCTAGGTGGTCACGAAGCACCGAGCTGATATCCCTGTGTGATGCAGCTGCTTCCCACTAGCTATCTATTTTACACTTGGTAGTGTATATATGTCCATGCGACTCTCTTACTTTGCCCCAGCTTACGCTTCCCCCTCCCCGTGTCCTCAAGTCCATTCTCTACATCTGCATCTTTATTCCTGTCCTGCCCCTAGGTTCTTCAGAACCAGTTTTTAAATTTTTTAGATTCCATATATATGTGTTAGCATACGGTATTTGTTTTTCTCTTTTCTGACTTACTTCACTCTGTATGACAGACACTAGGTCCATCCACCTCACTACAAATAACTCAATTTTGTTTCTTTTTATGGCTGAGTAATATTCCATTGTATATGTGTGCCACATCTTCTTTATCCATTCATCTGTTGATGGGCACTTAGGTTGCTTCCATGTCCTGGCTATTGTAAATAGAGCTTCAGTGAATATTGTGGTACATGACTCTTTTTGAATTATGATTTTCTCAGGGTATATGCCCAGTAGTGGGATTGCTGGGTCATAT
>NC_041223.1:17615420-17616201 GCF_002837175.3 Physeter macrocephalus | reverse complement strand
TGCTTGTAAATTTTGGAGATTAATCCTTTGTCAGTTGCTTCATTTGCAAATATTTTCTCCCATTCTGAGGGTTGTCTTTTCATCTTGTTTATGGTTTCCTTTGCTGTGCAAAAGCTTTTAAGTTTCATTAGGTCCCATTTGTTTATTTTTGCTTTTATTTTCACTTCTCTAGGAGGTGGGTCAAAAAGGATCTTGCTGTGATTTATGTCATAGAGTGTTCTGCCTATGTTTTCCTCTAAGAGTTTTAGAGTCTCTGGCCTTATATTTAGGTCTTTAATCCATTTTGAGTTTGTGTTTGTGTATGGTGTTAGGGAGCGTTCTAATTTCATTCTTTTACATGTAGCTGTCCGGTTTTCCCAGCACTACCTATTGAAGAGGCTGTCTTTTCTCCATTGTATATTCTTGCCTCCTTTATTAAAAATAAGGTGACCATATGTACGTGGGTTTATCTCTGGGCTTTCTATCCTGTTCCATTGATCAATATTTCTCTTTTTGTGGTAGTACCATACTGTCTTGATTACTGTAACTTTGTAGTATAGTCTGAAGTCTGGGAGCCTGATTCCCCCAGCTCCGTGTTTTTTCTTAAGATTGCTTTGGCTATTCGGGGTCTTTTGTGTTTCCATACAAATTGTGAAATTTTTTGTTCGAGTTCTGTGAAAAATGGCATTGGTAGTTTGATAGGGATTGCATTGAATCTGTAGATTGCTTTGGGTAGTATAGTCATTTTCACAATGTTGATTCTTCCAATCCAAGAACATGGTATATCTCTCCATCTGTTTGT
>NC_041223.1:17613826-17615303 GCF_002837175.3 Physeter macrocephalus | reverse complement strand
AATGCAAGAGATTTCTGTGCATTAATTTTGTATCCTGCTACTTTACCAAATTCATTGATTAGCTCTAGTATTTTTCTGGTAACATCTTTAGGATTCTCTATGTATAGTATCATGTCATCTAACCAAACCAAAAGAAGTAAGCTTTACTTCTTCTTTTCCGATTTGAATTCCTTCTATTTCTTTTTCTTCTCTGATTGCTGTGGCAAAACCTTCCAAAACTATGTTGAATAATAGTGGTGAGAGTGGACAACCTTGTCTTGTTCCTGATCTTAGAGGAAATGGTTTCAGTTGTTCACCATTGAGAGCGATGTTGGCTGTGGGTTTGTCATATATGACCTGTATTATGTTGAGGTAAGTTCCCTCTATGCCTACTTTCTGGAGGATTTTTATCATAAATCACTGTTGAATTTTGTCAAAAGCTTTTTCTGCATCTGTTGAGATGATCATATGGTTTTTCTCCTTCAGTTTGTTAATATGGTGTATCACATTGATTGATTTGCATATATTGAAGAATCCTCGCATTCCTGGGATAAACCCCACTTGATCATGGTGTATGATCCTTTTAATGTGTTGTTGGATTCTGTTTGTTAGTATTTTATTGAGGATTTTTGCATCTATGTTCATCAGTGATACTGGCCTGTAGTTTTCTTTCTTTGTAACATCTTTTTCTGGTTTTGGTATCAGGGTGATGGTGGCCTCATAGAATGAGTCTGAGGGTATTCCTCCCTCTGCTATATTTTGGAAGAGTTTGAGAATGATGGGTGTTAGCTCTTCTCTAATTGTTTGATATAATTTGCCTGTGAAGCCATCTGGTCCTGGGCTTTTGTTTGTTGGAAGGTTCTTAATCACAGTCTCAATTTCTGTGCTTGTGATTGGTCTGTTTATATTTTCTATTTCTTCCTGGTTCAGTCTCAGAAGATTGTGGTTTTCTAAGAATTTGTCCACTTCTTCCAGGTGTTCCAATTTATTGGCATATAGTTGCTTGTAGTAATCTCTCATGATCCTTTGTTTTTCTGCAGTGTCAGTTGTTACTTCTCCTTTTCCATTTCTAATTCTGTTGATTTGAGTCTTCTCCCTTTTTTAAATTGATGAGTCTGGCTTACAGTTTATCAAATTTTTTTATCTTCTGAAAGAACCAGATTTTAGTTTTATTGATATATGCTATTGTTTTCTTCATTTCTTTTTCATTTATTTCTGATCTCATCTTTATGATTTCCTTCCTTCTGCTAACTTTGGAGTTTTTTGTTCTTCTTTCTCTAATTACTTTAGGTGTAAGGTTAGGTTGTTTATTTGAGATGTTTCTTGTTTCTTGAGGTAGGATTGTATTGCTATAAACTTCCCTCTTAGAACTGCTTTTGCTGCATCTCATAGGTTTTCAGTCATCGTGCTTTCATTGTCATTTGTTTCTAGGTATTTTTTAATTTCCTCTTTGATTTCTTCAGTGATCTCTTGGTTATTTAGTAGTGTATTGTTTAGC
>NC_041223.1:17600792-17613517 GCF_002837175.3 Physeter macrocephalus | reverse complement strand
GTTACTGTCAATTTCCCCTTTTATGGCTGTTAGCATTTTCCTTATGTATTGAGGTGCTCCTATGTTGGGTGCATAAATATTTACAATTGTTATATCTTCTTCTTGGATTGATGCCTTGATCTTTATGTAGTGTCCTTCTTTGTCTCTTGTAATAGTCTTTATTTTAAAGTCTATTTTGTCTGATATGAGAATTGCTACTCCAGCTTTCTTTTGATTTCCATTTTCATGGAATATCTTGTTCCATCCTCTGACTTTCAGTCTATATGTGTCCCTAGGTCTGAAGTGGGTCTCTTGAAGACAGCATATATAGGGGTCTTTTTTTTGTATCCATTCAGCCAGTCTATGTCTTTTCGTTGGAGCATTTAATCCATTACATTTAAGGTAGTTATAGATATGTATGTTCCTATTACCATTTTCTTAATTGTTTTGGGTTTGTTATTGTAGGTCTTTTCCTTCTCGTATTTCCTGCCTAGAGATGTTCCTTTAGCATTTGTTGTAAAGCTGCTTTAGTTGTGATGAATTCTCTTACCTTTTGCTTGTCTGTAAAAGTTTTAGTTTCTCTGTCGAATCTGAATGAAATCCTTTCTGGCTAGACTAAACTTGGTTGTAGGTTTTTCCCTTTCATCACTTTCAATATGTCCTGCCACTCCCTTCTGGCTTGCAGAGTTTCTGCTGGAAGATAAGCTGTTAACCTTATGAGGATTCCCTTGTATGTTATTTGTTGTTTTTCCCTTGCTGCTTTTAATATTTTTTCATTGTATTTAATTTTTGATAGTTTGATTTGTGTCTTGGCATGTTTCTCCTTGGATTTATTCTGTATGGGACTCTCTACACTTCCTGGACTTGACTGACTCTTTCCTTTCCCATATTAGGGAAGTTTTCAAGTATAATCTCTTCAAATATTCTCTCAGTCCCTTTCTTTTTCTCTTCTTCTTCTGGGACCCCTATAATTCGAATGTTGGTGCGTTTAATGTTGTCCCAGAGGTCTCTGAGATAAACGTTTCTTGTATTTTCTCCATTCTATTTCCAAGATTTGGATCATCTTTACTATAATTATTCTGAATTCTTTTTCAGGTAGACTGCCTATTTCCTCTTCATTTGTTTGGTCTGGTGGGTTTTTACCCTGCTCCTTCATCTGCTGTGTGTTTCTCTGTCTTTTCATTTTCCTTAACCTACTCTGCTTTTGGCCTCCTTTTCACAGGCTGCAGGTTCGTAGTTCCTGTTGTTTTTGGTGTCTGCCCCCAGTGGCTAATGTTGGTTCAGTGGGTTGTGTAGGCTTCCTGGTGGAGGGGACTGGTGCCTGTGTTCTGGTGGATGAGGCTGGATCTTTTCTTTCTGATGGGCAGGACCACGTCCAGTGGTGTGTTTTGGGGTGTCTGTGACCTTATTATGATTTTAGGCAGCCTCTCTGCTAATGGGTGAGGTTGTGTTCCTGTCTTGCTAGTTGTTTGGCATAGGGTGTCCAGCACTGTAGCTTGCTGGTCATTGAGTAGAGCTGGGTCTTAGCGTTGAGATGGAGATCTCCGTGAGAGCTTTCACCGTTTGATATTACATGGAGCCAGGAGGTCTCTGGTGGACCAATGTCCTGAACTCAGCTCTCCCACCTCAGAGGCACAGGCCTGACACTCGCCTGGAGCACCAAGTCCCTGTTAGCCACACGGTCTTTTTTGAGGGAGGCCCTGGTTCTCTTCAAGCTCAGCCAAGGGAAGCTGCAGGGAAGGCCTCCAAACTCCAGAACTCCACACTCTAGAGGCCCTCCTTTGGACATGTTACCTATCCCCTTTCACGCAGGTCCTAAACAGAGGCCCCGTGATCTTTTTTTAAGAGTTAAAATATTTCAGACAAACTGGCCTTGACCTCAAAGTAAATGATCTAAAGTAGAAGAAAATCATGCAACAAACTTATGACATTTTAATGTTGTATCTTTTTTTTTTTTGGTCCTACTGATTGTTTAATCAAATGTCAGCACCTTCTCCCAATCTCAGAGAAATCAGCACCCAGTGGAATTTTCTGTAAGCCAGTGTGTTGTTTTACTGGTCATTCCTAGAAAGTGTGAGATGAATTGGAACCAAATTTGAGCATGTTTTAGCAAGGCTGAGTGTACTTGTTTACCAGATTGCTCTTCCCTGTACATAAATAATCAGTTAAGCCTTATCAGACCCTGAGGGTAATTTGTCAAAATAACGTGTGTTTTTCTATTTCAGTGTTAGCTCCCATTACATATTATTAATAGATTATTAACTTAGTATAAATAGCCCATTCGGTTAGATTTGTTTGTTTTCTAATATTTTAATGGGGCAAGAGAAAGTGATCTTAAACTACTGGGCAATTATACACAGTACACAAAGTTTAAAGCATAAAAAAATCTAGCTCATCTCATAAGCTGACCTAAAAGGGCATTATTAATCAATTACAAATTATGAACTCCAAGAAATAATATTCTAAGTATAATACAGTAGCAGTATCCCATGGAGAATATATTTGGAAAATATGGAAATGGAAATTAAAAATATGAGTTTGACTGCATCATTTAGTTAGAACAAAGGAATAAAAGCACCATGTTTCCTCTGCTCTGAGTTATTAGAAGACCTCTAGATATTCTGGCCTTTCAGAAATCCTAGTCCTACCTTAGCTGGGAGAAGAATGGAAAGTGTAATTTTGCATTTAACTGAAATATTCAATTACTATTTTTCTTTCTTGGGAACTGTGGTCTGAGCATCATGTGCTTTGGGGACAAGAAAATACCAGGTCAATTAGCAATAGAGGTCTGCTTTTATGCTAGAGTCATGACTTTGGGGAATAAGGAGGAGATCAAGATGCATTTTCACACTTGAGCACAGACAAGCAAGACAGATTGCCCTGGGATGGTTGATGGCTCTGTAAATATAAATGTGAAAAAAAAAGAAAGAAGGAAGGAGCAATGACATTCCAGGAGTGGAATGCAAATGCATTTTGCTTTGTTTATGAGCACAGAGCACCTGGCACTAATACTATTTGCTTCTTTGGATAAAGATCACTAGAGTATATTATTAAGAGGAAAATATCAGAGAAACTACATGAATCAGTGGTCTGAAATGAATTAAGAAAATATGTTGTGGGGAATTCCCTGGTGGTCCAGTGGTTAAGACTCCACGCTTCCAATGCAGGGGGCATAGTTTCGATCCCTGGTTGGGGAACTAAGATCCCACATGCTGCGCAGCACAGCAAAAAAAAAAAAAAAAAAAGAAAGGAAAGAAAGAAAATATATTGTGTTTACAAAGCTTTCAGCAAGTGATCTTTCAATACTTCAACAACAAGATTGTCCAGAGGCTGTGAAAGAAGAAATGAACACTGTGTTAGTCAGAGTTCTCCAGAGAAACAGACCCAATAGGATATATGTGGAGCTTTATTATGAGGAATTGGCTCATGTGATGATGAAGCCAGGAAGTGCCACGATCTGCTCTCTGCAAGCTGGAGACCAGTGGTGTGATTCAGTCCCAGACTGAAGGCCTAAGAACCAGGGGGGCCAAAGGTGTAAATTCCAGTCCAAGAGCAGGAGAAGAGGAAATAAGACGTCCCAGCTCAAGTAGTAGTGAGGCAGGGAAAAAAAAGGTGCGAATTCTTCTTTCCTCTGCCTTTTGTTCTGCTCAGGCTGTCAACACATTGGATGCTGTTTACTCACATTGGGGAGGGCAACCTACTTTATGGAGTCCACTGGTTCAAACGCTCATCTTATCTAGAAACACCCTCACAGGCATATCCAGAAATAATGTTTAATCTGGGCATCTTGTGGCCAGTCGAATTGACACGTGAAATTGACCATTACAAATACCAAGAAGTGAAATTCACATTCCAGTGATAGTATAAACCAACGAATGTGGATAATAGAATCTGGACCCTTCTAATTTGGACTCTGATTTGCTGCAAATTTCTCCTTCCATAATGGCATAAATAGGAAAATCTGTAATTTCAGTTCTAGAGTTTTAGCCACAGGTCTCTTTCCTGAAAAGAAAGAAAGAAATGATGTCTGTTTTATACATTGAGGGACCATAATCACACAAATAATTTATAAAGTCACTTGGGGTGACTAAGCATGGGGTGCACTGGTGAGCAGGTCAGGCTGAGGATAACCCAGAATCATCTGGAAATAAATGGTCATCATACTAAGCTCTGAGCTTAGAGACCTGATTAGTATGTTATCATCATTTTCTAACAGCATGACATATGTTTGCTTTTTAATTGTTTGGCAAAATAGATTCTACGTTGAAGGTACAGTATAAAAAGCCGAAGTGTCAAATCTGGGATCTTTAAAAAACCGGGCATTGATTTCTTGGGTTGGTTCTTAATGATAAAACCTGGAGCTTGTTTGGAGGAGGGGTTGCAGCACTTGTGTCATCACTCATTTTTCAACCTGTTGATAAACTTGACTGTGACTGTAGCGAGTAAGTTGAGTCCTGGGTCTGTGTTTTAGGAGATGCTTTTATAATATATTAAATTTGCGTTCTGATACTACACATGATTTCTATCACTGACTACAAAAGGAAAAACATCCTTATTGTGTGCTGGCAGGTTGTCTTGTTATATCTACAATTGGAGATAGATGTAAGAAAAATTATTCTTTGAGATTTCTTCCAGGGTTGGTGAAAATTTGAATGAGAGCCTTCATGGAAAACAAAACAAAACAAAACAGAACAATCTTGTGCAGAACTGTTAGCAGTTTCAGAAAGTGAACGTTTTACATCCTTTTGAAGATAGAGGAAAACTGCTACTGGAAGTCAATTTAACATGGACACCCTGTTTATAACAAAGCCATCTGCCGTAACTCAGCATGAGCAGCCTTTATTGCCTTCAGTCATCTAGTAATCAACAGAGTAGAGATCTCCTGGAAATTTGAATATAATTTTTAAAAAGTGTGTACATCAATCTCTATTTTTTTTTCTCTTTGTCTTCATTATAAAACTTGAAATGAGTAACTCAAGTTAAAAATAATCGCCCCTAGCTCACGGCCTTGGCGCCGTCTTCTGAGAAACCTCCCCGCCAATAAGAGCCAAGTGGAGGAAGAAGCGAATGCACAGGCTAAAGTGCAAAAAAAGAAAGATGAGGCAGAAGTCCCAGGAAACTGCCAGCTTGTGTACTCTTGGAAGCCACAGGAGCAGAAACAAGGAAAGCCAGAGGCCGGGGATGCTGGTACCAACTGTTGGACTGCATGCCGACTGCCTAGAACTTGTCTCAGTGGATCTAGAACATCCATTGCCTCCACCACCTTTGAGAGACCCACCTTGCTCATATCAAAATGGTCCCTTTGGTCCTTTGCCTTGGACCTGTGGCTTTCTGGGCCAGTTCTGTTCTGAGTTGTGGCTGCATGTACAGCAGGTACAATAAATCACCTCTTCTGCTGTCTTAGCTGAAGAAAAAAAATTGGCCCCTATATAACAAAATCACACATAAGAACGAAGCTAGATCATTAAAAACATATACATGTTTCAACACTATAAGTTGTGGAACGACATTAAAAATTTTTGAAAGTAGGAAAAGAAGAATTATCTGTCTCTCTAATCACTATTCACACTTTAATTTCTCTTAATTTTTATTGTTTTTGATAGATGTGATCAAAGTATATACGCTTGTCTCTATATTTTCCAATAACACTATAACTTGAGTTTTTCTGGCTTGCCACTAGTATTCATAACCATTTCTTTAGTGGCACCCGAGTGGATTAATGCATTAATCATTTCTTTGTTGTTGAACGTATAGGTTGACATAACCAAGCCTCTTAAGATGCATATTTAAATGAGAATCAGTCATTACTGGAAAATGTACTGCATTTACAAAATAACAAAATGAATATCCTGCAGCCAAGATACCACAACAAGCGCTCTCCCTGTCAGGTAGTTTAGCGTAAGCAAGCATATTGCTTCACATTCCCACGGCACCTGCTATTCTTGTTGGATTGATATGAATTGCATTTTCTTCTGTCAGGCTCTGTTACCAGCTGAGGAGTAAAGAAGGAGGCTTTTTCTATCTCACATTTTATTTTTGTTTTCCCTCCCTTTTTGAAACTCCACTATAGTACCCTACCTTCTTCGCCCTTCCCTTACAGAATCTTTCTCCACTATGAAACAGCATACTAAATACTTACAGTCTTAGTATGCTGTAAGTATTTTCACATTAAAAAAAATATATATATATATATATATATATTTTTGTGTGTGTGTGTGTGTGTGTTATGCGGGCCTCTCACTGTTGTGGCCTCTCCCGTCGTGGAGCACAGGCTCCGATATTTTTAATGTGAAAAAATTTGGAGGTAAACTTGGCATTGATTTTTCTGCCATACATACACGCATGGCTCTTGTGGAAAATTAAAGATGGAGCCTATGCCAGCCAGGTAGCTGGGCGCTCTTTCCTGGGGTAATGCTGCTGGCCTGGTCCCACCAACGTGAATGAGAGGATCTAAAAGCCTGTGTCCATCAGTTTAAGGCAATAGACAGTAAATTACTTCTGTGAGTTGAAAGCTTTTTAGGGCAACCCTTCTCAAATATCTTACAGAAGAAACAGATCCTGCCAATAAAAGTTTGGGCGTCACTGAATACTATGGTCGTCTCGCAGAGATTCAAGTTGTGAGCGGTCCTACAGTGACATAAAAAAAAAGCCCTTCTCATTTAACCCAGCATTTACCAGATTTATTTCACGCAGGAATTCTGTTTTCATGTCAAAACCAATTATTTCATTTATTGTAGAACTAGGGAACCTAAAACCTGCAATAGAGAGCATGGATATAGTGTAATTCCGTATTTTGAGTTGACATTTTTTTTAAAAATGACAGCTTTATCCTCTCATTGCTTCATTTTTATTCCACAGTATTAAGCACCTACTGTTTACAACCCTACAGGCACCTTTGACAAGGTGATTTATCATTGAAAAGGATTTTTTTAAAAAATGACAGCTTTATCCTCATTGCTTCATTTTTATTCCACAGTATTAAGCACCTACTGTTTACAACCCTACAGGCACCTTTGACAAGTTTTTTAAAAATGACAGCTTTATCCTCTCATTGCTTCATTTTTATTCCACAGTATTAAGCACCTACTGTTTACAACCCTACAGGCACCTTTGACAAGGTGATTTATCATTGAAAAGGAGAGGAGAGAATTGTTTATCAGCAACGCCTCCCTGTTGGATGTGCCCTAGGGAATGAGGCTATAAACGGAGCTCTCCCCACCCACCTTCAGGGTCTCTTACCTCTCTTTAGGAGAGTTTTAGATTATTAATCATGAAGAGGAGGACTTTCCTCTCCTTTCATCCATCCCCAAGGGGAGCGCCAGCTGCTAGGTATCACACCCAGCATTGCTTTCAACGCAGGGGATTAAGGGGCACTTGACAAGAGGATCTATTTCAAAGAGCTGGTAGAAGATGATCAATGATCGAGGAAATCAGAGTTGAAGAAGGGACATCGGTGCCTTGAAATGTTCCCTAGAGCTCTGACCCCATGAGGGTTTTAACTAAATGGCTACTTAGTTTATTGGATTTACCCACGGCACATATTTAAATGAAATGAATGGAGGAAAGAACCTCTAAGCTACATGACAGAAAAATGACGAAAAGCTTTTGAAGGTCAGGGAACATCGAACAATCACTTTAGACGAGTGGGCAAATGAAATTCTTCTTGGGACCTTGCAGACCTGATGGTACTATCAATTTTAAAATGGATATAGTGCTTGAGAAGGCATATGTTTCATACTAAGTGACTATGTACTGAATAATAATAGCTTTGGGTCTCCACTTGAGAACTTAATGAATGAGTTACATGAAATGTTAATATCATTAATACCAGAGGAATTATTTATTTATTACTGTCATCACATAATACAAAGCAGAGCTTCCAAAATCCTTGGCAAAAAAAAAGAGAGAGGGAGAGTTCTTAATCTTGTTTCAGTGATTCTCTTGAACATAAGACAATCCAGCAACACTGATCTGAAAGGAAAAGGTATCTAATCATAGAATTAAATTTATATCTCCCAATTTTTTGTGTTCAATTGTTAGCAGTCTCATCATCTCTGTATCATCCTGCGTAGCAGGAAACAGTATTTGAATTTTCTTAGCAAACTGGACAGACAAGAAGGGGCTTGTATCTCATGACGTGATTTTAAAAACAAATAGGATATTTTCCCAGTTCAACTTACACATTTTACTGTAAGATGAAAACATCCATTCATACATCATAATGCACTAAATTCCTAAGTAACTTGATGAGGTGGCATTCTCGGTGTTTGCGAGTGATATGTTAAGAAGCCTTAAATTGAAGAAGGTAATAATCTCTGAGGGGGTGTGTGTGTGTGTGTGTGTGTGTGTGAATGGATAGATAGACATGTCCTTTTCTATAGTGTATGTATGTGTATATATGTGCATGTAAACATAGTGCATTAGTTTTCCAGGGCTGCCTTAACAAAATACCACAGACTGGGTGGCTTAAATAACAGAAACTTATTTTCTCACAGTTCTGGAGGCTGGAAGTCTAAGATCAAGGTGTCAGCAGGTTTGGTTTCTTCTCCTTGGCTAGCAGATGACCATCATCTCACTGTGACCTGACCTGGTATTTCCTATGTGTGGTCGAATCCCTGGTGTCTCTTTTTGTGTCCAAGTTTTCTTAAAAGGACACCTGTCAGATTGGATCAGGGCCGTCCCTAATAGTCTAAATTTAACTTAATCACATCTTGTAGGCTGTATCTCCAAATACCAGCACATTCTGACGTACTGGGGGTTAGGGCTTCAACATACAAATTTGGGGGACACAATTCAGCCCATAACACATAGTGTATATAGAAATGCGTAACGGGGGGGAAACTTCTATTTCTATCACCAGTGTTTATATTTTTCCTGGACCCTGCCACTGTATGGGCGCCACCACTCATGCTGCTCAAGTGAGATGCCAGTGGAAGAAGTAGTAAATGCATTTCCTTCCTAAAATTGAATGGCTACCACCAATCCGCCAGAAAATCTGTGTGATCAGCAGTAGATGAAAACTGTGATTCCAGAGAACCTTTTGTATTCTTTCCTATTAAAAAGTTGTGAGAGCTCTGGGGGTTCGGGGGGGACTCGGCGGCCTCAGGTGGAGGCGGGAGCCCACAGGCATCATGGACAAAGGTAAAGAAAACTGCATCTCGGGACCTAAGACTGCAGTTCCTCTTGGTGATGATCCAGAACGTGTTCCCATGACTCAGCAGTTTCCTTCTCAGAATCTGGTATCTGCGAACAGTGCTAGGCTCAGTGGGTCTTCTGCCCTTCAAATTTCCCCCAGCTCATTCCTTCCCCAGCATAAAAGCTTGTCTGCAGCCAGAAACCAGAACAAGAATCTGAAGCAGAATCAGTTGCCTAACCAGTGTCACCTGTCCTGTCTACAGGTCACTGAGTAACAGCCCCCCCCCCCGCAAAGAAAGTTGTGAAATAATTTACCACCTAAACATGGTTAATTAGTAAACGGAGATTAAAAACATAAATATAATTTGAAAAGAAAACGTTACCTTGAGATGGGGCAGAAATTCTAAGAAGCATACGGATTTAGCTTTGGAACAAGCATTGTAGCACTTCCTTTTCTGATGGCTCCTTTTTAAGAAACTAAAATATCACATGGAAATGTTAATAATTTTTCATCCACCAAAAAATCCTATTTACCTTTGTTAATGATTTTAGAAACAGTTTTGACCTTAGATTTATTTAAGCATGATACAATCATAGGGTTCTAGAGCTGATAAATCTTGAGCAGTTCTAGGTTAGGGATTCTAAAACCCTGCTATTCCATGAGAGACTTCACTGTGGGAGGAATGCTGGGCCTGTGGGACTGAGTTCCTCTCTTGCGTTTGTTTCAACAAGAGCTGTTCCGCTCTTACCTACATGCTTTGAAACATTAAAGAAAACCTCTGACATAGTAGTCAGTTCCGATTGTGCAGTCAGGAAACTGAGGCCCAGAAAGGTTAAATGACCCGCCCAGGGTCACACAGTTAGGTTTCCTGATTCCCAGATCAATTTTCTTCTAACCATGCCAGTTACTCAAATACTATTTGATAAATTCCCGTGCCATCCATACAAATGGGATTTCTCTGTGGTTTTGCTTGACAGGTAAAAAAGTCAAGGTTGAGATTATGGTCATTTAGGGATATTGACAGAAAGCCAGGATGAGACTAGGTCTCCTGATTTGTCATCCCTGTCATTTTATTTTTTGGTGAATATCATCTTAAGTGCTTTTCTTAGTTCTATATTATCCACAAATGAAATTTTGTTTCTTCTTCACTGGCGATTTTTTAAGTTGATCTAGACTGAACTCAGATTCAGGAAACTGCTCAGATGGCCGGGCTTTCTCTAGCTCACCAGAGCACACGTCTGTTTTGTTCAGCACTTTTTGAGACTTGTATTGCTTTATTCTCTAGGTCTAGGACTGCTTTCGATACTGCCTGCATGTGAGGTACAATGAAACCTACCGAATGAATCAAATATGCTTGAGCAAATGTATTGCCGGGGAAGTGGCACCACTTATGACCCGGCAAAGTAGCTACATATTTTATTATGTTTGTTTTAACTAAATGTTTCAAGAGACATGAGCTTTACCTTTGGTTCTGCTACCTTGGCATGCTCCCCCCCACCAACCCCTTTCCTGTTTGAAGACCTCCTTTTACTGGACTGTGAGTGGGAAACAGAACAGGGAAACCTGGACAAGATTAGCATATCCTAAAGAGGAATTCTCCTAAGCCTCGCCTTGTTAACACTGAACTCAGAATGTCTATCTTTTTTCCTACCCTAGACAACTTGGAAACTCCTCCCACTGTAAAAGCAGAGAAAGTTTTACTGAAGGCAGTCATTCATTTAGCAAATATTTTTGAGATCTACTCTTTGCTAGGCATTAAGCCCCATGACAGGAAATCCTGTGTGATTTATCAGTAACAATTCGAAAATGAAATACCTCAAGCAATGAAAATAAAATTGACATTGTAAAAAAGAGGGTGGGGCTAGATGCAACAAGATTGGGAAAACGATGATGGTTGAAACTCAGTGATGGAAAGTTCATGGAGACTCATTGTATTGGTATAATGAAAATGAATCATTCATTGAATCATGAATCAAATTCAACTTTGTGCACATTTGGAAACTTCCTAAATAAAAAAAAAAATTAAACATGTTATTTAGTTGGTGACGTCTGGGTAGGTCCAAGACCAGAAGACAATAGCAGCAATGAGACTTGAGAGGAAGGAGTCAGATCAGAATAATTTTTTTAAAAGGGGAAAAAATGAATACAAATAAGAGCCCAAACAGACATTGGAGGACCCTCGCTAAGGGTCCAGCTCCTGTAGTAAGATGAAGCTGGTGGCTTGAGGCAGAACCAGGCTATAAAGTTGTGACTTTGTGTCATTTCTAGTGCTGAGCGCATGTTTATGAGTAAGATAACTGCTCCATAATTTATATTCCATTCTCTTCAAAGTATTTGATACTTCTTTTCTTTCCAGACTTTTTTTAATCTCCTAAAAATCAGAGGACCGATTTTTCTCACCTTTTGAACCCAACTAATTAGATCAATAGTGGCACATACTAGATACTTAAAAATAATTGTTGAATAAATGTTTTTTATGCCCCTATTTAGAGGTTCTTGCTCTCATTTTTTCTGGAGAGCAGCCTGAATGGTGACCCCCATCATCATCTGTAGGTATGATTCTGGAAACCCATATGGCTAGGGTGGGTTCGCGGGGACCCACAGAGAATACGCCGCAGTAACTGTCAGACTATAGCATCCTTTGCATCTAACCTCCAAATTAATTTTTTTCTTACCATGTCTTTTTCCTTTCTGGTTCTTGGACTGATGATATGACAATGCTGAATCACAATGTCCACGTGTTTGATTTTTGACAGCAAGCCAGAGATTTTCTCTGTGAAAATTTAGCAACTCTTAATCCCTTTACACTAGGTTGTGAGCATGTCCAATTGCTGACATCATTATGTGATGAGTTTATGATTACTGGGCAGGGAGCCTCATAGGATATTCTAACGTGGAACTTGAATTAAATGACATTTCTATGATTTTTTTAGCAGACTCTTACAAGTCAGTCTGTAAGATTTACGGAATACTGACTATGCAGAGCCCTATTCAATGCTCTGAGTGCATGCAGAGAAATAAGAGAAACAGGCCTTTCTTGCATAGGACTTAGCATCTGGTTTGGAATTTTAAGCCTGTCTAGTGTCAGTCAAAATTATGCCCTCTCCTTGGATGCTGTTTTCTTGTGTTAATTCAAACTGTGATTAAAATAGGTTGATAACTGGTTTATAGCCTCCTTTATAGAGTTTTCATTGTAGCTCAAGAGCTAGAAATAGCAATTTAATTAGAGACTCACTGTCATGCATTTCATAGTGATAAATGTCTGGTGAATATTTAGACTATTAGTGAAGGTGAAATATTTTTGGCTTTCCTTTAACTTATTTAATATTCTCCTTTTCTGGAATCTATTTCCCAAGCAGATGTCAAACTCTTATTTCAGATGAAAATAGAGCCAGTGATGCCTTATTGTGAGGCTAATTCTAATAACCTACTATGTATTAAAAGTTCACTGCTACATCTCTTCCCTAGAAATCACCAACAGTAGAAAACTTTAAAGAGAAACATTCTCTTTGCTCCTAAGTATTAAGGGCTTAATTGATGTATAACAGTTTTATATATATATATATATACACATACACACACACACATAAACACATAGGTGTCTATATAT
>NC_041223.1:17585421-17600766 GCF_002837175.3 Physeter macrocephalus | reverse complement strand
AGTTATATATATATATATATATATATATACACATACACACACACACATATAAACACATAGGTGTATATATATACATATATAAATACATCTATATGAATTTTATTTGAGAAAGACATATTTAAAAATCCACCCATTATGCGATATTTGGATTTAATGTATTTCTTTTACATAAATTTATATTGCGCTACGGAGTATTTTTAGCATTTTATTCCAACTGTTTAATTAAAAGAATTTGTGTCCAGGGGGTAATATTTCAGCAGGAACTGGTACCACAGCCACTCTCTGCTTAGGCTTTGCAGCAAGGGAGTAAATACTGGGTCACAAATTTAGTAACTAGGGCTCTGCCTGTGGCTTTGGCTCCACCAGAAATTGCAGCAACCTCAGGTCTACGGAGTTTTCGCACACACGCACACACACGTGCAATGTCCAGAGTCCCCGTGTGATGCTCACATGTGCTTATACATAGGCTTCTCTGCAACCAATTAGTCCCCTCTGCTCTCTTCCTCTCTGTCTGCTGCTGTGCCCCTAATGCCCTGAAGGTGTGTCTGAGCTGTTCTCAGGACTGGGAGACCAGCTCTACCTCTGCCCAAGCCATGGGTGCCGCCTCCTGGGCTGTCTGGGCACTGCCTTCCCAGCAGCCGAAGGGCCTGTCCTCTCCTTGGTCCAGACGCAGGCCTATCCTGCCCACTCAGCTACATGCTGCCCAAACCAAGTTCAACAATCATCCTGAAACACTCTACACCTCCCACCCCCTCCCCGACACAAAACAACAAAAGCAAAAACAAAAAACAGGACTACATTCCATAATGGAGAGCCTTCAAAGCTCTCAATGTCTTACCAAAGTTTTTGTAGAACAACCATATAATTTTTACCTGCTGTTGTATTTTAGCTCCGTCACCTTAAGATTGATGCATGAGTCCTAGGGGAACTAAAGCTACAGTTTTTGGTATCCAATTTGAACTGCACAGTTCGGTATTTTCCTATATTTGAAATTTAAATTGAGAACACATCAGTCTTGGAAATGCGTCCTTTCATTGCCTTATCATCACCGGAGTCTGTGTGCTGTGCACAGGAGTTCTTACTTACCCTCTGGGCCCTTCTAGGGTGACTGCCCCAGAGACAAGAGTGTGGGCCTCACTGGCGTGTCATGGCGAACACGGCCCAGTGCTGCCCTACGAACAAGCCCTTCAGCCCAGCCCCAAATCCACACTGATTTTACACACTAACCAGCCAGTCTGCAACTAAGAAGAATGGGAAATATTTTGTTGCATACATGTACAATTCAAATGGGGTTCACCTTGTCCTGTTTCCACCTTTCCCAAATATCCTGGGCAAGCTTTCAAGCTAAGGACTACTTGGCAACTTATTCAAAAAACTGGCTGCCTTAAATAAAGATTTTTCTTAATTCCAAATTTCCTTGAGGAAGACTCTGTCGTTAAGTTTTTCAGAATAAAAATTATATTTACTTTATAAAAGAAATATTTACTCTATCATATGGATAATGTATTTGCCTTTAAAACACTGGATATAAACAGTTCAGAAATTAAACATGTTTCCTTACAGGTTTGAGTTTTGCTAGTTGTGAGAATTTTTTTTCTTTTGATGAATCTGGGTGTTTTCACCGAGGAAAACCCAGCTCCCTCCAAATCCTGTTTATGAGAAAGTCACTGGCCTGGACATGTTTGGGTCCCTTGAGAGGACATTTCTTCAGAAGTGGAAAGACTTGTTCAAGAAAAAAATCTGTGTGTCTAAATTTGTTACATTCATTTTCATATTATTTCAACTTCGGTAAGAAATGCCTGGGTAGAAGGAATTTTTGTTTCATGGGTAGCTTTTGGACTTATGGCTAAAATGAGTCTCTGAGTAATAAATTTCATGGACTTTTAAACGTACGTTTCACTCGTTTTAAAGCAAAACTTTTTTTTATTGAGATATTTTGGTAAAGCCCTACAGTCTCAGGGGAAGGAGCCAATGTTGTATAAATTGCCATTGATAAATTCCCTATAAAATATATAGTACTATAGAAATAGTTATGGCTATTGACAAATCTTAGCAGGTGTGATTTATAATTAAGTCCAAATGATAGGCATCTCGCTGTACACAGAAGCAGTGCCCCTTGCCAAGGCCCTGTCCTTGTATATCTCCTTCTTCTCTCAGTATTAATTCTTGCCCTGGGGGCTTCTCAGTCTCTCACAAAAGGACCTTTTGTCAAGCTATCACACAGGCACCTCCAGGCATACCTGAATCCTAATCTGAACGAAACTCTTGTTCAAATGGAGACCCTACTCCATATATCATACAGGTCATCCTGTCACCATAAGCAGTTGAAATATTTGCCAGGCGAGTAAGTGTGGAAGATCTGAGCTATTAAAGAGCATCGGTAATAATACAGTGCTGGCTTTGCTGTGTCTTTGTAAATAACGATCTTTATAGCCTTCTTCTTAGTTGTCTGTATCCAGAAAGGTAGAAAGTGGTCTTGACTCTCTTCGGAAGAATGAGTTTGCAGCATCAGCCATTTATGATCCTAACAAGGCATTTTGTATCCCCCTCATCTTAAAACCAAGGTTTTGAGCTTCTTCCTCAGCAAATATGATTCGTTATATACTTTGTGTGACTAGAACAGCTCTAATTCATTTTCTGTTGTGCTAACCGTATTTGTTACCTTTTAATAATTACAGTCAAACCCTCTTTGGAATAATCTTTTCCCTTTTGAAGATGCGTACTGAGTTTTCACAAATTAAAAAAAAAAGATCGGTTCCAGCCAGCAGCATCCCTGTCTTTGAATGCTTGGTTTGGTCATCCATGTTCAGTAGCAGACCGGAGCCTTGTCTCCAAGATCAAACCACTCAACATGGCTGTTGTGTCTTCAGTTATTTCTAAGCAGAAATTAAATAAGAGCCTTATGTTCTGGGGGCATTATTTTTTATTCCCATCATGGTTCATAATTCTTCAAGGTAAAGACACAGAAGCTTTGTCCTACGGCTTCACCGTCAAGGGCTTTGGGTTTCTACGCATCTCCCACATGCTTTATTTGTGTGTCTTTTGGGGAGCCGTTGAGTTTTTTAAATTTTATTGTTAACGGTAGGAAAAGGCTTGAACAACACTGTTTAGTTTTTCGGGGCTGCTGTAACGAAGTACCACAAACTGGGTAGCTTGAAATGACCGAAATGTTGTCTCTCAGAGTTGTGGCAGTTAGAAATACAAAATCAGTGTGTTGGCAGGGCCATGACCCCTCTGAAGCTTCAAGGGGAAGGTCCTTTCCTGCCTCTCCCCACTTTTATTTATGTCCCACCTGCTTTAGACAAGTCTATCTCACTCTGCTGTTCTCCCCATCTACACGAACGTAAAGGAAGCGTGGATTCTGTAAGAGTTGGAATTCCTACAGAGAGATGTGCCATCTAGATTTAAAGCAGAGCTTCTATATTCCTGATAGCTGTAATAACAAAATGATGGTGAAATGGTTGGTGTGAGCTCTTTCCCAGCATATTAACATTATGTCTGCAAGGCAGAATGTCTCCTTTCCAACCCTGGGAACTGCTTACCATCCAAGTTGCCACCCCAAAAGTAGCTGGGAAGCAGGAAGAGGTGCAGCTGAATCACCTCCTTGCCGCCGCCCATTGCATCACCTGCTGCCTTAGTCCATTACTTGGCTGAGAAGGCTTCTGAGAATTCCTTTTCTGCTTGCCAAAGGAATAGTATAGCTACGTAAGAACAATTTCTTTCCTACCCTCAGACCCTAGTATTAACCACTAGATTACATGCTACTTTTCAGGCCGTGCACCACTTATTTATTATTTACTTGCGAAAAAATTAAAACTTGGTTGACCTTCAGGATCGGGAGGAGGACATAGGGGAAGCGGTGCTGAGTTTAATTTAATGTTCTGTAACAAACAAGGGAAGAAGATAGAGAGATACCGATTTTGAGGGGAATGTTAATTATCTAAAGCTTAATTACAGATAACATCATGAGGAGAATACATAAAAGGCTTGAAATGCAGCCAAGGCATTTCCCTAAGAACATTAAAAAAATGATTGTTGTTTACAATTCACAAATCGCACAGACATAAAGCTGAGATGGGAAAAAGAGAGTCAGGCTTGAAGTAAGAAGCCAACCTGCTCTTTTAAAACCAGTTCAGAAGAGAAGTGATAATATTGCAGTTAGCTCATGTTTTAAAAGCAAATGAGATTCTGTACATGTTTCCCCTTTAAAATAAAAATTAACAGATCACTGGCAAACACACTGAAGTAAAATCCTAGGAGACGACACAACCCAAATAAAAATAAATAATTTATGAGGTCTCAAAATGGGAACTACAAATAAAATAGAATTCACAGACATTTATCTCCATGTAAGTACAATAGAAATAAAGGAAGTAAGATTTTTACATTCCTGTCCCTTCATTCCTGAATCCAATGATATGAAAATCTACCTTTTCACTCATACGTAATTTTCATTCATTGCAGCAAAGAATGGCTTATATTTATTTAGTCTCCTCTTTAGAGATGCTTGTTGGTCTTTTCTGTACAATTGGTATCTATTAATAGTCAATTACCTTTAAAGGTGCGTTTCAGGATAATGGAACGTGGCATTTTGCAAGAAGTTTGCATTTAAGGAGGTTATAAGAAATGAGTACCTGGCAGTCCCTATTTGCCTAAAGCCAATGAGACATGATGTTCTTGGGAAGGATGCAGTTTTGGGTTCCAGGGCCTTGGGTGTGGCAGCCAGGGCTCCTGGTTCTGGCAGACTGGACCTCAATGGTGTTGCATTAGCTGTTACAGGAGAGGTATTGGGGATGCTTCCAGAAATAGTAGAGTTGCAACTAGAGGTGTCAACACTTGGTACTTTTTCAAAGCAATGGGAATGTAGTGAATTTTTGTGTGTGTCTGAGGGATTTGTATACATTTGGGTGAGCGACAAGAGAGAGCAGGGTTATCACAGGGGAAAGAGGGGGAACAATGAACCCATTAAGTCACATGTTTACTAGGAGAACAATTAGAGATGCGGTGATGCTGGCTTGCTGAGTGTGGAGAGAAGAAACAAAAAAAAATTGTATTAACATGCTAAACGTTTATTGAATGAATGAATGACGAAAGAGATTGGAGATCTCTATTTGCTGACAGCTACTAAGTAGAAGTTGTTTTGTCCTGTTTCTTCCTGTAGTTTTTCTTTTTTCTCGCCTTAATTCCCTTTTCTTTAGTTGAGGAGAAATTCATATAAAATAAAGTTCACCGTTTTAAAATGAAGGATTCAGTGGCATTTAGTACATTCACAATGGTATGCAACCAGCACTTCTGTTTAGTTCCAAAACGCTTTCTTCATCTCAGGGTTTTTAATTCAGAATGCTTTCAGCAGCTTTTCCAAACAGGGCTTTAGAATTCCGCAGATCATTTGACAATCGAAAATAGCCCTTGCTTGTCTGGCAGAATATCAGTCTGGTTTCAGGGACTGACACAGGAACCTTCGAAGTGAGGCCCCACTCAGTAAAATCATGGGACGCCCCCCACCCCGTCTCCAGCTGGGGGTCCTGGTGACCCAGTGCTGTCCTTGGCAGCCATCAAAGCAGCGATACAACTGCCCCAACCTGGCTGCTGCTCTCACGTGAATGGGGAAGGACCCTCGGCCCACCTCTACCACAGCGTCCGTATCCTAAGAGGGTGCCCGAGTCATCTCGTCTCTATAGCCCCATCTCTTGAGGAACTAAGGGGTCCCGGACGCAGAATCATCAGAACCTCCCCAATGCTACCCCCAGCCCCCATCCTTTACCCAGTAACCAATCAGGGCTGCAGGGGTATCCAGATAAGCCTCCTTGAGGAAACTTCTCTGTATCCTGGGCCTTCTCCACAACATTTGGGTCAGTCTTTGCTTCCATTTATTAAAAAAAAAATTTTTTTTTGGTTACATATAATTGACATGACATTATATTAGTTTCAAGTGAACTGCCTCCATTTATTTTTTTTATTTTTTATTTTTGCGGTACGCGGGCCTCTCAGTGTTGTGGCCTCTCCCGTTGCGGAGCACAGGCTCCGACGCGCAGGCCCAGCGGCCGTGGCTCACGGGCCCAGCCGCTCCGCGGCACGTGGGATCTTCCCGGACCGGGGCACGAACCCGTGTCCCCTGCATCGGCAGGCGGACTCTCAACCCCTGCGCCACCAGGGAAGCCCTCCATTTATTTTTAAAAGAGGCTTAATCTAGGTTCCTGTCAAAGCTGTCCCCCTGATCCCATGTAGTCATGCAGTAAGGGTTCTGGGCAGCCTGCCTTGGTGCCCTGGCTCCCATTGGCGCTGTGGGCCAGGGTACCAGCCACTCCCTAGCTCAAACTACATTAGCTTTCACTGCTTCATAGTCTTTTTCATAAAAATTTAAATAACACTTTAATTAAAACTTAAAATTGAAAGTCAAACAAATTAAGAATTTACTTAAATGTATTAAAAATAAATTTTAAATGAAATTAGAGATTTAAGTGTGAAAAACTCGTGTCCGAGGAAGACATTTACAACTGTGTCTTCAGGAAGCTGTTGATGGGTTTTGAATGGCCTGGCTGCTCTTCCTTAGACCTAACTACAACTGTCCTTCACTATTTAGGTCCAGTGCTTCCTGCCTGGTCCTCAGGTTTCCTCACAGAATACCTTTTCCCCTAAATGCAGTGGCTAGGAGTGCAGACTGGGGTGGAGAGTGAAGCTGAAGAGGACCTCTGAGTCACTCCATCTGGCCCTCCCTTTCGAGCACAAATGCCTGGGCCGTGTGTCCTTACGTCCACAGCTGGCTCCTTCGCAGATAGTTAGTGGGAATCTCATTTCCCACAGGCCTTTTTGGGTCTGTGATTACTCACTCTGTACCTATGATCTTCTGGTCCAATTATAAATTCTTGGGGTTTTTGTTTTGTTTATTTGCAAGGTTTTCTGGCATATAACAAGCATATTGCAGAAGGCTGGAGTGAATTTTGCTCATAGGTTAGAAACTGCAAGGAAAGGGGCCTGAGTTAACTGGATTACTTGTTACTATGGAAAAATGACTAGTTACAAATGTTAAAAAGAGAAAGTAATTTTTCCTCGGTTCTAAAATCAGAACTGCCTTCGTCAAGAAATTGTTATTTAAGCCTGAATTAGAATCACATGGAGAAATGAACTATCAGTTTCATTCTTTCTCATTCAAAGATGTAAAGAAGTTCGTGGATGATTCCACAGACACAGCCCTTTTGAGGTCTTTTAACGGAGACATGTAGTGTTACTTATCTTGTGAAAATTGCTGAACGATCATCCCCTGTAAAAAAATTGAATGAGCCTGCATGGGTATATCCAGAGTAGGGAGCACAGTGCAGGCTGTGTTCCTCTCCAATCTGGAAGTTGGTTCAAATTAAAACCCGGTGACAGGGCAACGTTTAAGCCCTTGTTTTAAATAGGCCCATGTGGAAACAAATGAAAACCAACCAAATGAGAAAAGCAAAGGCTATTTATTCAGAGCTTGCTAGAGCATGGGAGTCAGCGCCATCACTCGCATTTGGACAGACTCAAGGCAGCCAGAGGAGTGGGAAAGCTTCATGGTGGTGGAATGGGAGGCTGCAGGTGTGCCCTGATGGAGGCTGTGACATGGGGAAGCTGCACGTGACTAACTAGAATCCTGTGTGATTGATTAGAGGTGCATAGAAGCAGGGACAAAAATTAGAAAAGCTGTCAGTTATTAATCAAGTCCCAGCCATTTTGAGCCCATTGTTACAGGGGTGATTGTTTGGCTCCCTGGATTCTTACGAGAGGTAGTGGTCTGGCTTCCTACCAGACTAAGGTATAGCAGGCTGACTTCCTGGGCTGGTTACTATAGATGATGGGCCAGGTGCTGCAGCCTGTGGGTCAGAGCTCTATTTTTATACATGGTCTGACCATTGTCTGTTTGTGTATTCAGTCTCTCATCATTCAGCTGAGTTCACATGTGCTCACCTACCTTTCTGGAGAGCACCTTCGTCCACTTTGTACTTTGAGCCTTTCAGCCGGCCAGGAGCAGGTTCTACGGTAGCCAGTCTCGCTAAGAGTACCTCCACTGGTGTTGGGTGCACTTACCAAGCAAGGGCTCCATCATCTGTGAGCAGAGCTGCTGCCTTGCTGCTCTTCCAGGCACGGTGCACCATCCACTGTGCTCCGGACATAACCATCTTAGACGTAAGTGGCCCTGTGCTTTCTTCACAGAGTTACAGTAGGTATCACATACTGAATGCTACTACATGCATCGTGATAAATATTGAAGTATATTTTCTCACGTATTCCTCACAGAAAAACTATGCAGTAGGTAGATACTACTGTTGTTACCATCAATGTGTAAGTGGTAAAACTGAGACTGGGAGAGATTAAATAATTTGTCAGTGGCCACATGGCTAGCAAGTGGTGGGGCTAGAATTGGAACCAAAGTGGCTTTAATCCACATTGAGCCATTGTGCTACCGTGGGAGTGAAGGTAGGCAAAATTTGCCTTTTCATGTGCTGAGCATCTAAGAAGGAGAGTCTCTTCAAACAGTGCTTGAATAAGTAAAGGAAGATGCGGTTATCTTCTAAAGTCTCTACGGAAAATTCATGACAATGATTACTAATCAGTCAGGGCTCCTAGAGTTTCCCATGGGGCCAGCACTCCAAGGATACAAAGAGGTGTAAGAAATAATTCTTGCCTTCTTTTATTGTCTGGCAGGGGAGCCCAAACTGGAACACGGGAAACTATTGTCAAAAAATTAAGTGCTATCCTTTGCGTTATATAGTGAGTAAAACGGGAACTAGAAAAATGAGAATAGATAAGGGCCGAGAGTAGAGAAGATTTCATAAAAATGGGTAGGACTGAGCTTTAAAGGGCAAGCAGAGTAGACAGGCATGGCTGGGGATGGAGGACGTTCCAGAGAAGGCTTGGCATGCTCATGAGTATGGCCTGGGCAGGATCAGAGACTACCCTGAGTGACTAGAGGGTTGCAGAGCAGTGGGGAGTATGTATGCATAGCTGTAACGGGAGAGGCAACAACAGTAGGAGGCCGGCGTACCACAAAAAAAAAAAAAAAAAAAAGGAAGAAAGAAAAGGGGTGATTTGAGTTGTCTCCCAGTTTTCTAGCCAGGGAGACAAGAGGAGGAAGACACTGTAGTGAGACCCCGTCAGGAGGGAAGATTTTGCTGCTCCATCTCCAGCAACAGCTGGCAGGCAGCCCTTCAAGTGTCAAGTCCCACTGGGCGTTGTCTCAGCAGAGGAGAGCCACTTGCACAAGATGGCACCCACTCCTGGGTGGCTGCATCCAGTGACTGACGAGGGGCTGCTAAAGATTCGGCTCTCCTGCCCCAATCGGCTACAGCTTGGAGGAGTCATCCCATTGTCAGAGCTCCCGCTAAGGTGGCCGAGGCTTCCATCGCAGCTCAACTTCTCAGTCTGTCCAATTCTGCTTTTCTCTCTCCTCCCTTTCCATGGGTGCTGATCACAGTGAAACCCTAAGAAACCTCCAGGATGCTAATTTCCATCTCAGAGCCTGCTTTCCTGGGGAACCCAACCAGTGACACTAAAAGCATGGGCATATCATGGATAGAAAATGGGGAATTGAAAATTATGCTGCTTTGGTGGTAGAAAATACATTGGCACATTCCTTCCTAAAAAGGAGCCTCTGGTAATGAGATGTAAAGAAGTTCGTGGATGATTCCACAGACACAGCCCTTTTGAGGTCTTTTAACGGAGACATGTAGTGTTACTTATCTTGTGAAAATTGCTGAACGATCATCCCCTGTAAAAAAATTGAATGAGCCTGCATGGGTATATCCAGAGTAGGGAGCACAGTGCAGGCTGTGTTCCTCTCCAATCTGGAAGTTGGTTCAAATTAAAACCCGGTGACAGGGCAACGTTTAAGCCCTTGTTTTAAATAGGCCCATGTGGAAACAAATGAAAACCAACCAAATGAGAAAAGCAAAGGCTATTTATTCAGAGCTTGCTAGAGCATGGGAGTCAGCGCCATCACTCGCATTTGGACAGACTCAAGGCAGCCAGAGGAGTGGGAAAGCTTCATGGTGGTGGAATGGGAGGCTGCAGGTGTGCCCTGACGGAGGCTGTGACATGGGGAAGCTGCACGTGACTAACTAGAATCCTGTGTGATTGATTAGAGGTGCATAGAAGCAGGGACAAAAATTAGAAAAGCTGTCAGTTATTAATCAAGTCCCAGCCATTTTGAGCCCATTGTTACAGGGGTGATTGTTTGGCTCCCTGGATTCTTACGAGAGGTAGTGGTCTGGCTTCCTACCAGACTAAGGTATAGCAGGCTGACTTCCTGGGCTGGTTACTATAGATGATGGGCCAGGTGCTGCAGCCTGTGGGTCAGAGCTCTATTTTTATACATGGTCTGACCATTGTCTGTTTGTGTATTCAGTCTCTCATCATTCAGCTGAGTTCACATGTGCTCACCTACCTTTCTGGAGAGCACCTTCGTCCACTTTGTACTTTGAGCCTTTCAGCCGGCCAGGAGCAGGTTCTACGGTAGCCAGTCTCGCTAAGAGTACCTCCACTGGTGTTGGGTGCACTTACCAAGCAAGGGCTCCATCATCTGTGAGCAGAGCTGCTGCCTTGCTGCTCTTCCAGGCACGGTGCACCATCCACTGTGCTCCGGACATAACCATCTTAGACGTAAGTGGCCCTGTGCTTTCTTCACAGAGTTACAGTAGGTATCACATACTGAATGCTACTACATGCATCGTGATAAATATTGAAGTATATTTTCTCACGTATTCCTCACAGAAAAACTATGCAGTAGGTAGATACTACTGTTGTTACCATCAATGTGTAAGTGGTAAAACTGAGACTGGGAGAGATTAAATAATTTGTCAGTGGCCACATGGCTAGCAAGTGGTGGGGCTAGAATTGGAACCAAAGTGGCTTTAATCCACATTGAGCCATTGTGCTACCGTGGGAGTGAAGGTAGGCAAAATTTGCCTTTTCATGTGCTGAGCATCTAAGAAGGAGAGTCTCTTCAAACAGTGCTTGAATAAGTAAAGGAAGATGCGGTTATCTTCTAAAGTCTCTACGGAAAATTCATGACAATGATTACTAATCAGTCAGGGCTCCTAGAGTTTCCCATGGGGCCAGCACTCCAAGGATACAAAGAGGTGTAAGAAATAATTCTTGCCTTCTTTTATTGTCTGGCAGGGGAGCCCAAACTGGAACACGGGAAACTATTGTCGAAAAATTAAGTGCTATCCTTTGCGTTATATAGTGAGTAAAACGGGAACTAGAAAAATGAGAATAGATAAGGGCCGAGAGTAGAGAAGATTTCATAAAAATGGGTAGGACTGAGCTTTAAAGGGCAAGCAGAGTAGACAGGCATGGCTGGGGATGGAGGACGTTCCAGAGAAGGCTTGGCATGCTCATGAGTATGGCCTGGGCAGGATCAGAGACTACCCTGAGTGACTAGAGGGTTGCAGAGCAGTGGGGAGTATGTATGCATAGCATGAGATTGGCTGAGAATTATTATTTTGAGGACCTTGAAAGCCAAACAAAGAAAACTGGAAGGTATACATATTATGAAATAGAGAACAAATACAGATTCTTTAAATAAAAATAATAGAATAAAAGTCATGGTTCAAGTGCATTAATAATCTTGTCAGTGGTATGTGAAAAGTATTAATAGGGAGAAACATGAAACCCAAAGGAAACATGAAACCCATGAAACCATCTAGGAAGCTGCTAGAGTAACTTGTGGGTGTGAGCTTCTGCATGGGGCAAAAAGGGAAGGGAGATGGCCATGGGTTTAGAGAAAAAATATATATATATGTATTTGAAACACTTTTTGGAGGAAGAAGCAAGAAGCTTGGTGATAGATTTGATCAAGAAAAGGGGTGGGGCTTCCCTGGTGGCGCCGTGGTTGAGAGTCCGCCTGCCGATGCAGGACACACGGGTTCGTGCCCCGGTCCGGGAAGATTCCACATGCCGCGGAGCGGCTAGGACACACGGGTTCGTGCCCCGGTCCGGGAAGATCCCACATGCCGCGGAGCGGCTGGGCCCGTGAGCCACGGCCGCTGAGCCTGCGCGTCCGGAGCCTGTGCTCTGTAACGGGAGAGGCCACAACAGTGAGAGGCCCGCGTACCACAAAAAAAAAAAAAAAAAAAAAGGAAGAAAGAAAAGGGGTGATTTGAGTTGTCTCCCAGTTTTCTAGCCAGGGAGACAAGAGGAGGAAGACACTGTAGTGAGACCCCGTCAGGAGGGAAGATTTTGCTGCTCCATCTCCAGCAACAGCTGGCAGGCAGCCCTTCAAGTGTCAAGTCCCACTGGGCGTTGTCTCAGCAGAGGAGAGCCACTTGCACAAGATGGCACCCACTCCTGGGTGGCTGCATCCAGTGACTGACGAGGGGCTGCTAAAGATTCGGCTCTCCTGCCCCAATCGGCTACAGCTTGGAGGAGTCATCCCATTGTCAGAGCTCCCGCTAAGGTGGCCGAGGCTTCCATCGCAGCTCAACTTCTCAGTCTGTCCAATTCTGCTTTTCTCTCTCCTCCCTTTCCATGGGTGCTGATCACAGTGAAACCCTAAGAAACCTCCAGGATGCTAATTTCCATCTCAGAGCCTGCTTTCCTGGGGAACCCAACCAGTGACACTAAAAGCATGGGCATATCATGGATAGAAAATGGGGAATTGAAAATTATGCTGCTTTGGTGGTAGAAAATACATTGGCACATTCCTTCCTAAAAAGGAGCCTCTGGTAATGATCAAGAGACATCCACAGCACCATCGCTGTGGATCGTGAATTGTATCTTCTTTTTTTCAAGAGATGAAAATAAAAATTGCTTGATTTTTTTTTTTGCTTGTTTAGTGAAACAAAGTATATATAATCAACCATGTAGATCCCTTAATACCTGGTTTATACTTGTAAAAATAGTACTTCATACATACAAGATCAAACCTATCTAGCATGCATAATTATTTGATGTTTTATGTATTTTTTAAAGCCAATTAGAGAAAGTAAAAGGGTAGACTATCTTCATAGGGAACCGTGGTGTTTGGCAGTCAGGACTGTCTTCCAAATTTTCAGAGAAAATTAAAGTCATGGTTTAGACAATTATTTAGTGATGTGGAGAAAGTTTGTTACATATTAAATAAAAGTGAAGATTTAAAGGATGTATCGCATGATTCCAATTTAGAAACAAATAAATATATCTTTTCATCCACATGTGAATAAAGACTGAGCTGACATGTTGACATCAATATGTCAACAGTGATTATCTCTGAATGATAGGATTGTGGATAACTTTTCTTTTCTTTTCTATGCTTTCTATATTTTTCAAAAATTCAAGAATCAGCATGTGTGAGTCTATTAGCAGAGATAAATTTTAATGTAACAAAGGTTAATCTCTAAATTTTGCGTACAGATGTAGCAGAAATATCAATATAGAAGAAGTTAGGAGATTTCACCATTGTGTAATGCTTTAAGTCGCCTACATAAATATATTTTTTTAACCGCAAAAGTTGTTTCCGTTACAATTATTTGAAAACTGTGGCCTCTGACGTCTCTCACTTTCCTAGAAATTTCATAGGTTTTTTTTTTTTTCCTGTTTTCTTTCTGTTCCAAAAAATTCTTCTCTGCTGTTCTGAAAATTGTAGTTTCAGAATGAAAAAAAAATATTTCTATTTCGTTTTTGGAAAATGGGGCCTTTTCTCAAATTAATTGAAGTGGCTGAACTTCTGAGTTCTTTCTGAAATTACAGTTAATCCTTATTTGAACAACAGAGACCAAAACTTTTCTTCTTCAACAGCTTTTCTTCTTGAGCTTAAAGTTCAGAAATATTGTTCTTTCTTCATCTAGCAAACCACGTTGTTTTACATCTCATCCATGTCACTGGGAGACTTTTGGCAAAATCAACTTTTCTATGCCTCTTTATCCACTCTTTAAAATGGAAAAATCTGAGGTGGATGGGTCAGGCAAGTGCCAAGTCGCTGTTCTGAAGATAGAATCAAAAAGAGCAATGGCACCGATACATGTGCAAATGAAAATAACATAAGTGTCTATGTTTATTTTAATCATAATTGCTCTCTTCTACTAAAAAAAATCAATACATATGTAGCGGGGAACTTTCAGCTTTATTTATTTATTTATTTTAGTCAAAATTAACAGTAAGGCAAAGATTATATTATCCTACTTAAAAAATTCAAAACATTGCACTTGTGTATTATGAATTCAGTAAAATTTTAAAACAAGTGATTCTCTTGCCAACATTTGATAATCAAAGTGTGACGTGGTAAACCATTCTTCAAAGTGGCTTTTGTTAACTTGCAATAGTTACGAAGTGACAACTCCTTGCTGATGGCACTAGACTGCCCTCTTCTTTTTTTTTAGACTGCCCATTTTAAATGCCGCTATTGTAAAAACCAACTATTTTTATGTTTAAATGTTCCTTTTACATAGTTAGTATTCAAAGAATTGACACAACTTTATTGTCTGTATTTTATACCATAAGCATATTCCACATTGCTCGCATAGTTCCTTTTTCATTTAAATTTTATATTTATCAAAGCAATGCATGTAGATAGTTTCAGTAGATCAATGGTGCTATACGCCTGATAAAGAAAACAAGTGTTCCGTGCCTCATCCTTCCTCACTCCTAACTTCCCACTCTTGAGAGACAACCACATTCAACTCCTTTAGATACTTAACCCCACATGAGTACATAATGAGATTAACTGGATATATCTCTATTTTTAAATTACAGCCATTATTTATTGACTTCCGTTTTCCCAGTCTTAGCCTTCTTGCCCTCCTCTTACACACACATTTCTTCTTTCCATCGTACTGCCAATGAAGTTTCAATTACAGTTTTTATTTATATCAGTGTTATCATGATAACAATCATGTGAATACTATTCCACAGCTGAGCCCTGTAGATTACTCTAATATTATTACCTGTCTTATTCAATGTTTTGTTTTCTCTGGAGTTAATAATTCTCTTGATCTCTTAACTTTGTTTCTTTACATAGTTTTCCTTGTACTCATCACTAATTCAACCCTAACTTTTCCAAAAGAACTATAAAAACTCTTCCTAATGTTGTCAAAAAGTAAAATTGCTTCCACTTTTTTTCTTTGGGAGCACTGTTTCTGGACGTCTTGCTCTTCTGTTCTAACCCCCATGTTTGCTCTAGAAGTACCATCACTATTATTCTGGGAACTCCCTTCATTTCTTTCCTGTGTCAGATCTCCTGTTTCCTGGATCCCATATCTTTCTCTTACTTGATTTACTCTCTCATTTGGGTGGAGCGCATTATTCGGTGGCTTCCTGAGAATGGTTACAATGGGGTAAACTGTTTTGACTTTTTTCTGTCTAAATGACTTTTTTTAAAATATAAATTTATTTATTTATTTATTT
>NC_041223.1:17575569-17585328 GCF_002837175.3 Physeter macrocephalus | reverse complement strand
GTTGTGGCTCGCAGGCTCTAGAGCGCAGGCTCAGTAGTTGTGGTGCATGGCCTTAGTTGCTCCGCTGCATGTGGGAATCTTCCCAGACCAGGGCTCAAACCCATGTCCCCTGCATTGGCAGGCGGATTCTTAACCCCTGCGCCACCAGGGAAGTCCCTAAATGACTTTTCTTTATTATCACACTTGATAGTTTAGATAAGCATTATATTCTAGACGGCAAATGATTTTCTCTAAGATTTATTGAAGTCTTTGCCCTATTGTTTTAAGTTTTCTAGTGAAACTCTTATTCAGGGCCATTCTGATACCCAGTTCCTTACATATGATGTAGTTTCCCCCAAAAAAAACTGTTTTAGGAAGTTCTCTATAACCTTAAAATTTTACAATGCTATGCCTTTGTATAAATCTTTTCTATTTATTGTACTGGGAACATTGTGGGCCTTTTCAATCTGTAAATTCCTGTTCTTCATAAATTCTTGGAATTTGTTGTATATAAATTCATTCTCTCTCCTTTATCTGCCTTTTGAAACTCCTCTTAGTTTGATGTATGATCATATTTGATATGCTATTCTAATTTTCTTATCTCTCTCCTATTTTCCATTTCTTCAGGATTTTTTTGTTTGTTTATTTGTTTTACTATCTGGAAGATATACTGTATTTTATCTTCCAACTTTTCTATTGAGATTTTTAAAAATTATTATTAAATTTGCTTTCATTTCCTTTTTAATTTCTAAGAGCTCTTTCTTATTTTCTAAATACCCCTTTTTTGCTTCTCAACTTTAAAAGATATTAATGATAGTCTTTTAGGAATATTTTTCTGCTGCCTGAATTAATCTGTTTCCTTGGAGTTCCATCCTCCACGTTTTGGGGTTTTCTCACAGTCCCATGATGTTTGATGGCCCATTCATATCTGAGTGAAGGGCTAAAATTCTGGTCAGAAGCTTTTTGTATACAAACGAAGCTTGTGTCTGGCCAGCGGACCTGGACATTGCTTTGGAAGACTCCAAATAATTAATCAGGCCCCCGCCTTTTGTTGATCAGTTTCCCCAGAGAAGAATCACCTAATCTCTCCTGCCTGGAGGTGATAAACATGGTTAACAGTGTTCTGAGGAGTAAAGGGAGCACAGGGAGCGGGGGCTGGTAGAATGCACTCTTTCCTCTAACTCCATGTTTTCACCATCCTGTCTCCTGGCCATCTTCAGCCAGAGCCTCTGTGATTCATCCTCTCTGGAGAGTAAACTGGCTTCTGCTGGGAGGCGAAAGGGAGGGTGCCTGGATTCGTAGGCTGGGGGAGGGGATCCAGGGGCCCCACTACACTTTATACAACTAGTTCTTCACTTTCAGCTCCAGGTACCTCCAGCAGGTACCTGTTGCCTTCAATTCCTAAGGCCTTCTGGGGTTCCGTGGTGCAAATCACAGGGTTTCTTGTTGGCACCCTGCTGACAGCCTTGCGTTTTGGGTCTCTTCTCTCTGCTAAGTCTGTTACCACCTGTCATCAGCTGTCCACGAATTTAATCAACATCTCTCGTCTGCTCTCTCATTCTGTCTTAGCCCTTGTGTGTTTATAGCATTTTTTGTTATTAACTTTATTACCTTTATAGAGATATTTGGACAGATAGCAAATGTGCTAACCTGACTTAACTAAAATTTCTCTCTCTCTTGAATTTATACACTGATTTTCCATACCAGAATCTCCTTGAATTTCGTTCAGTATCACAGTTGTTCTCTGAAAGATGTGAGGGGCTATTCCACGGGGGGAAAGGGGGCTCCATGGTCAAGGAATGGTGCCTAACGGTCATTTGGCTCTTGCTTCTACTTCCCTTTGGGACCTTTGTGAATATTATGCTCTCGATTCTGATTTAATTTCCAGTTATGTTTATTATACATCCCCAGTGATACTCTAGGACCCCTTGAAGTTATATTCTATGCTTCCTTGTATAATATATTATGTTCACTGTAGTATATAATAACGTCTATCTAGATACCTGTCGCTCCTGATTAGAATGTAAGGCTTTTGGGTAAGGAGTGTGGCTTATTCATCTCTGTATCCCAGCACCTGGCAGAGTCACTGGAACATCACAGGGATCAATAAATGCCTGCTGATGGGTGAGTGGGTGAGGGGCATGCTTTCTAATACAATCCATAATCCCTTTCTCACTGCATACCTGTGAAGAGTTCCTGAAAGCACAGTAGATGCCGTAATACCTTTCAGCTGAAGTCTTCGTGTGCTCCTAAATGAAGAAGACGGGTAATACTGGGAGTTTTTTACGAGACTAGGACAGGGATAGGGTAGGGATTTGGGGAAGGGACATAACGTTCTCCCCTTCTCCACACCATGCCCATGCCTGCCCCCGCCTAGTACCTGTCCCCAAGGAGTACCTGCCTCGTCATCCCATGCAAACCCTTTGCAGCCCCCAATCAGAAGGTGGGTGGGTCTCCTGCTCTGAAGGAGAGGAGGTGAGTTTCTGACAGTCCTGCGGCAGACCTCAGAATTCATTTTCCCAGACAAATAGTTTCATAAATAGTGACCTAGTACAAATGGTACTGTTAGTAAAATACTTCCAATTCAGTATGAGTTAAACTGATTTTAGGGGTTACCCTTGAAAACTATCATTTTTTTAAAAACTGATTCCTTGACCCTCGCTACCCTACGGAAGCACGAAATCTCACAGTGGTTTGTAGGTGGTGCTAACCATCATAATGGATTTTTTCTTGGCATCTCTAAGAACATATTACCACCATAGTGGTTGTGTAATGTTAGTAAAGGAAAAAAAATTTTTTAAATATGCAAAAAAAAAAGAAGAAAGCAAATCTCATCAAGAGCCAACATTTTCAAGTATTAAGTAGGAAAAGTTGAGCTGGTAATGTCCCCATTTTCCAAGAGGAGACGGGAGTTGAGTGAGCACCTAGCTCTGACCTTCACATGACCTTGTGCATGACCTTAACTCCTCCAAATCGGTTTCTTCATTCTTAAATTGAGGACACCAACCAATCTTCTCTGCCCCAGAGGTAAGGGTCAAGTAAAAGGTGAGATTACCTGTGTGTAAGCATTTTGTAAAGTGAAGGACATTTTTTTTTCCTTCTCATCATTATTATTCCCCTGACTCATTTCCTGTTGTGTCCCTGAAGGTGGGTGGCACCTGTGGAAGCCTTATATTCCACTGGCATTCCAGTGACTGGAATTGTCACTGGCTCAGTTTCTGTTGGTGCTTCTGGGTAACCTTGCTCACTCCTGCATGGAAGGATAGACGTGGGTCAGACAGGATGCCAGGCTCCATGTTGCTTTTTCTTTCCCCCTCACCAGTCCTGCCTGTTCTTAGAACTGAGTAGCCCCTGATCATTCTTACAAGCGCAGGAAGATGCAGGGTACCTCGGTGTGTCCACCTTTACACGCCGACACATTCCGACTCCATACCTCATTCATAGTTTTGAGAGTTGCCTTGAATCAAGGCAGACCAGAGCGAAGCAAGGAGTAAGAGGCTGCGGTCGGTACGTCGAGGCTCCGACCGCAGCATGTTCTCGTCAAGGTTGACCAGCTCTGCTGTGCTGCATCCTTCACACTGATGAGCTCAGAAGAAGGTATTTGCTCCGAAGTATGTCAGTTAAACGTAGTAATTATTTCTCTTGGAAGGGAAAAAGGCAGTAAGCAGTGCGTGCTCACTCACCAACCTTATAGCTTGTGCTCCCTGATCACAACAATAGATTTGGGCTGATTTCCTATTCTCAGGCAATCAGTGATGGGAGGAGAGAGAGCCGTTAGCGGAGTGCCCTAGTTGACCTTCAGCTAAATTTATTGTTCCTTTCCCCTCCTGCCTTTCAATATAAGAGAGAAGGCAGTTGAGTAGCTCTCCATTAAAAAAATAAATAAAAGAAGAAGAAGAAGAAGAAGAGGAAAGAAAACAGGTGCATGGCCAGAGCTGTCTAGCAAAGGGATTTAATTGATGGTGACAACAGCATTCTTAGTCTGACAGCTGTTTCGGTTGTCCCACCCCTTGGTGTCAGCAAATAGGAAAATAACTTATTAGAGCTATTCATGTCAGACATATAGTCCATAAATATTTGTTGGGCTATAAGTACTGAATACTGCTTTAAGTTATTTTTATTTTTTAAAATATTTTTAAATATCCAAAAATATTAAAGGCAAAGATGCAATCTAATTCGTTATGGCAGTAGCTTTGCCCTGTGCAAATAAAGCACTGATGCCAAATGACAATCAGCAGGTTTCAAATACATAGTTTTGCTATGTCAGAGATGTCCTATCCAAAGAAAAGATGTAAATCAGAAATATTGAAAGCTCAATGCAATGGCATCCCACATAAATGTCTCTCAGTCTGTGCAAATGAGTACCAGTAAGTACAGTTTGAAACTTGGATAAAAGTACATTACTGTCCAACAACTGGTATTGAAAATAAAGCTACTGACAACTAGAGCCATTTGGGGAGATTGGATGTTCTCTCGTTATAAGTTTTGGAGTGTTTTCTATCACTTGGGGAAACCTTAGAGGTGTTTTTCAGCAGTGCTGTGTAAGATGAAATTCTCCGAACAGTCTATCTCATTGTTATTGCAGACAAGTTCAGCATGAGTAGTCAAGAAGGGAATATAACTGCTAAGGGCACTTGGTGCTAATGGGTAGTGGAGTAGCTTAGGTGAACATAAAAAGCAGTTAGGAAAGGTGTGGGACTGGCCACAATTCATCTCAAGTAGAACCCAAATAAAGACAAAAACCATAAACATAAATCATGGCATTCTCTAGTTAGTTCAAAGGGAGATAAGTTGAGAATTATTTTTGTTAAATTCTTTGACCCAAAATATGGGAAATCCCCATATAGTTAAGTTCTTGATGTCAGTTGACTGATATAAATCTATTTCCTGACACTGTCTACATATAATGGTCAACTCTGTGAACTTTCTAAATTTACTACTAAAGGCTGAAATCAAGCTATAGATAAAAAGGAAATCAATATTCTGTAAGTTTTTATGAACGCATTATGTATGCAAAGGCAACATATTTTGTTTTTATATGATGTTTGATATATAAAAATTAATCTATTTATAATTTATATGTGCTCAAAGGAACCCATTACTCAACTTAAGAAAGAGAACTTTACTAATATTGTTGAGTTTGTCTGGAAGTTCCTCCCCCATCCTTATCCCTCCACTCCAGCTAATGTTATTCTCGTGTTTTGGGTTTCTTTTTTAAATTTATCTACTTTGTCATTCATTTTATCATTTTCTTTATGATCTTCCACATCTGTATGCATTCCTAAGTGATACATTATTTGGTTTTGTACTTTATAAAATATTTTATACTGTATATGTTCCATTGTTACTTATTTTTTAATTTAGTTATTTTTATCTATATTACACAAACACATAAGGAGGCAAGTAGTACCACATCTTGATACATAAAAAAAAAAAACAGTTCCCACCCCAACATCTACATCCAATTTCAGCCTTTTTAATGGATTTTATAAATACTTACCTCTATATCTTTAAATAACACGACGCTTACATTGTTACTAATAGGTTTTTTCAGTTTTAGAAAAATGCCTATTTTCTTCTCACTTTGAAATATCAAAACTTAGCTCTTTCATAGACATCCCATCTCCCCACATGCATACTCACACTTCTTATCTTCCTCACCCTCCCAGTAATCTTATATCATATTTGGTTATATCGTTAGTCAGAGCTTATATAGTGATGACTATGTGAACACCATTCACAGCCTGGCCATGTGGTACATATGATTACTTTTTATTTTCTGTGCATTTTCTGTTGCATTTTCCTTAGAATTAATAATTAACTTATTTTTTCATTCATTTAGTTTTCTATGTGCCCATCATGAATTCAACTCCCAAATTTCCCCCAGTTATGTAAATCTCCTTTCAAAATGTTCAAATTTATTAGTTTATTCTTTTTACCTTCTTGACGAAATCGTCTTACCTGTTCTAATCCTGACTGTCAGCAGCTATCATTAGGGACCTCATTCTAGGGACTGTCATTCTAGGGAATTCATTCAAGGGACTGCTGTTGTTTCTCTGTTGCAGTAGATCTCCTGTTTCCCGGGCTCCAGGTCTTTCTTTCTCTTGGTTTACACTCTTGTTTTGGTGGAGCACGTGTGCCAGTAGCTTTGTGAGAAAGGATGCATGAATGATAAATTTTTGGTTCGTGAACATCCAAAAGTGTCTATGTATTTTTTATTTATTTATTGTATTTATTTTTGGCTGCGTTGGGTCTTCGGTGCTGCGCGCGGGCTTTCTCTAGTTGCGGAGAGCAGGGGCTACTCTTCGTTGCGGTGCGCGGGCTTCTCATCACGGTGGCTTCTCTTGTTGAGGAGTACGGGCTCTAGGCGCAAGGGCTTCAGTAGTTGTGGCACATGGGGTCAGCAGTTGTGGCTCGTGGGCTCTTGAGCGCAGGCTCAGTAGTTGTGGCACACGGGCTTAGTTGCTCCACGGCATGTGGGATCTTCCCGGACCCGGGCTCAAACCCGTGTCCCCTGCATTGGCAGGCAGATTCTTAACCACTGCGCCACCAGGGAAGTCCCGCAAAAGTGTTTTTATTGACTGGTGACAGATGTAGGTTGGAAATCATCTTCCTTTGGAATTTTGAAAACATCAACTTCTAGTCTTGCTATTGAAAAGTCTAAAGCCTTTCTTGATCCTTTGTATGGAATTTTGAAAACATCAGCTTCTAGTCTTGCTATTGAAAAGTCTAAAGCCTTTCTTGATCCTTTGTATGAAAGCTGTATTTTTCTTTCTGCAAGATTGTAAATCTACTTTTTGTTGCAAATGGTCTGAAATTTCATGACAATGTGCCATTCCAAGATAGGGGCTGTTTTCATCCATTCTGCTGGGTACTTCTTGAGTCTTTCAATCTGGAAAATCATGTTTGGTTCTGAAGAATTTCCCTTCACCTATTCATTAATAGTTTTCTTCTGTTTAATTTCTCTGACCTCTTCTTATGGGATGATTATTATTCAGGTGTTGGATTTCCTGGTCTAATCCGTGTGTTTTCTCATTTATTTCTCCTATTTTCCATCCCTCTGTCATTTTCTCTATTTTCTGGGAGTTTTCTTCAACTTTATCTTCTTATCCTTCAAGTTAGTTTTTCATTTCTGCCATCAAGCTTTAACTTCCTCCAAGAGCTCCTTTTTTTCTTAGAATTTTTCTTTTGTGTAACATCCTGTTATTTAATAGATACAGTGCTTTGCATACTCGAGGATTTCAAAGTTTTCTTCTTCTAACGTATTCTCTACATGCTCCAAGTTGTTTTACTTTCCTTTTTGCTGCAGTAATCTTTGTTTTTCACATTTAATGCTTTCCTCAAAGCCTGGAGATCCTTTTCTGCCTGTTTATGTTTGAGAGTGGTGTGCTAAATAGCATATTAGAATCCTAGTTGCATGTGTTAAAGATATCTTTCCCAAGTTCATGGTTTGTCTTTTCACTTTCTTTATGCTATAGTTCCATGAGCAGACTTTCTTAATTTTAATATAGCATATTTCAACTTTTTTTCCTTTAGGTTTTTTGCTTTTTTATTTCTTATTTAATAAATCCCTATTGATCATAAAGATATTTTCCTCTATTGTCTTTTAAAAGTCTCATACTAATAGTTGTTCTTGTCACATTTAAATCTTTAATTCACCTGGAATTAAATATTGTGTGTGGTGAAAGATAGGCATGCAATTTCACTCTTTTCCCGTATGGATAACCAACTGCCCAGCACCATTTACTGAAAAGGCCATTCTTTGCTCACCGATAAAGAATGTCATTACTCAGGTTTGTGGTTGGGCCCGTTTGGGGCTCTCTCGTCTCTTCCATTGTTCTAATTGTCGAGTACTTTGTCAATACTATGTAGTTTTATAATAAGACCTGATAGGACAGGCTTTCCTACCTTACTCCTTATCTAGAATAGGAATATGAAAATAAAAGGATAAAACCCCTCCTAATGTGAAGGAAATGAAGGGTTTGACTTCAGTCATCCATTCACTCATTCATCAAAAAGTAGTAAGTACCAACTATGTTTCAGACAAGCTCTAGAAATTGAAAAATAAATGAGACACAACCCCTGCCCTAAAGGAGTAAGCAACCTAGGAGGGGAGACTAATAAAGAATTACATTTTAATTCTGTTATAAGCAAGAATAAAGAATGCATAAGATGCTGTGTGTGTGCACAAAGAGAAAGGAAGTGATTACGCCCAGGAATAGTCAGGAAGGTCTTGACAGGTTTGACCAATAAAGGGTAGAATCAACTTGGTCTCAGAAGATAAATTGGCATTCAATAGGAGAGCGGGGGAAGGAATTACAGGCAGAGGAAACTCCATGGAGACATGAAAGTGCATGATCTGTTTCAAAATAAAGGGTCAAGCAAAGGGGGACATAGGTTAGAAAGGAGGTTAAGGCCAGATGGGGAAAGACACTGTCTACCCAGCTGAGAGGTTTGAACTTTACCCTGTAGACAGAAATAGACTGAGAGGGTTTGAAGTAGGAAGGTAATATCACTTCTGCTGTGCATTTGGCAGTGGAAAAACCAGAGCTTATTGGGGTGGGGGGTGCGGGGAGACACTATGTACAGAAAGGCCAGTTCCAGTTAAGTTGTCTGGGGGAGAGATGGTGACATCTGAACTCAGGCAGGAGAGAAGGAAATGGAGAAAAGGTAAAGACAGATCAAGAGACATTCGAGAGGAGAAAGAACAGGGCATGGTGAAAGTGGCTGTCCCTGGAAGGGGAAGAGTAGAGTAAATGACGGCCAAGTTTCGAGCTTGGGTAACTAAGTGGATGGGGTCATCACTGGCTGACCTTTGGAAACAGAAGTCTCTGTGCTGGAGGAAGATGACAGGGGTCTGACAGAGGAGAGGGATAATCCATGACTTTACATTTGATCATGTCAAGTTTAAGGGGCCCCTGGACATCTGTGTGGAGAGATAGGGAGGCGCTTGGCGCTTAAGAGCTGTCCCCCATCAAAACCCTGAACATGCCCAGTGTCCTTCTCATTCCCTGAATAACCTGGATCCTCAAATATACCAAATCCTTTTCCCACATCCTGCAGTTGTTAAAGACAGATTTTCCAAATGAATATACTTAGAGTTTCAGAGTATTTATCCTCTGTGCATTTTCAGCCTTAAGACAGCTAGAACGATAACTTACTCTGCTTTTCATGGGGAGGGTGGTTGCTCAGTGACTCTCTGGGGACTTAGTAATACTAATTTTCAAGAGGTGCTGCCATGGGAAAGAGTCTCCCTGATGGGGACATCCAATTCCTCAACTCTTACAGAGTCTCTGCCACCGTGTCGGGAAAGGAGGTGTCATTTAATCCTGCACCTTGCACCTCACTTGCCACAAAGTTTCTGCCAGCATCCTTTAGAGTACTTTGGGGGCCCAGAATTAATCACGGACAGAATGATACTGCCATGACAAAGAGGACTCGGGTGCAGGAAGCTGAAGGCGTTTTGTGTATTTAAATCATAGGCTATTAATAAAGGTGTCTATTTGTCTCTCTTGTGATTAGAGTGTGAGGATTATGTTTCCAGAGGAAAGTAGAATAATTAAAAGAGGTTGATTTCTAGCTACTTATAAAACGCTTAAATTTATGATGTTTTCTTTATTTCTTGAAATATCAATGGTACTTTTCTTTTTTTTTTTTTTTTGCGGTACGCGGGCCTCTCACTGTTGTGGCCTCTCCCATTGCGGAGCACAGGCTCCGGACGCGCAGGCTCAGCGGCCACGGCTCACGGGCCCAGCCGCTCCACGGCATGTGGGATCTTCC
>NC_041223.1:17544124-17575226 GCF_002837175.3 Physeter macrocephalus | reverse complement strand
GGCACGAACCCGTGTCCCCTGCATCGGCAGGCGGACTCTCAACCACCACGCCACCAGGGAAGCCCTCAATGGTACTTTTCTAATGATTGCCATTAATATTAAATTTTAAAAGTGCACTGACATCCCACAGGAATAAATTAGACGGTCACTGCCCTTGCCTTAGACACAAACTTCAGACACAGTGTGTGAACATCATCTACCACTTCAGGCTTGAACTCATCAATGCTGTGCTGTGGATACAACAAATTTTCAGCTATAAAGTATGGAGTGGTTACTACAAATCCAGGTCCATTCTCACTCTGGCCAACACTAAGGATATGTCTGTTGCCTTATGGTGTGGGAGTTTAGAAGTACCCATATTGTTTGGCGTGAGCGACCCATCAGCTGAGCATTATAAATCCTTTTCTTGTACCATTATTTACACTGGGATATATTGGTTAAATGTGATTCACATCGTCAAGAGAGATGAAACCAGAAAACATTAAGATGTATCTGTAGGCTGAACACATTTATATCCATCACACTCTACTTTAGACTTATTCCTAATCAAATCACCAAAAGGACAAAATGTTATGCAAAGAGATCAGGAAACCTACTCTTTAAAAATCTTGATTGACAGTTCCTCTTAAAACAAGCCTTTTTCTCCAAGTTTGGCTGCTAAGAGGTACATGAGTGCTCTGATATCAAACAACATTGAGTCATATTTAAACTTTGCCCTTGTTTTTTGAGTTTGATGAGCAGTTGATCAGGAGGGGTAGGCGTTTTGAGAAAGACTCCCGAGCAATTCCTGGCAAATTCAGTGCTGGGTTCAACCCTCTTGCAGCAGCTTGCTCACATCTCCAAAATAGCACCTCCTACCTGGCTTTACAATGTGTCAATATATGGTAACACACATCTCCATCCTAGAGTGTGCGTGTGCGCCATCGTGGCAGATGTGGGGCTCATGCATCAGTGCTTCATCAATGTTGGGGCCTCTATGAGGATCTCAGAGTGTGCTAGATGCTGGGCCTCCCGCATGCTGACTCACCTGCTGTCCAACTAGCCTGTTATGGGTTGAACTGTGTCCCCCCAAAATGCATGTTGAAGTCCTAACCTCCAGGACATTAGAATGTGACCTTACTTGAAAATAGGGTCATTGCAGATGTAATTAGTTAAGTAGGTAGGATGAAGTCATACTGGTGTAGGGGGTTGGAGCCCTAATCCAGTGCGACTGGTGTCCTTATAAATTTGGGCACAGACACACAGGCAGAGAGAATGCCATGAGAACACAAAGGCAGAGATCAGTGATGTGTCAATAAGCCAAGAATGCCAAAGATTGCCAGCAAACCACCAGAAGCTAGGAGAGAAGCGCAGAACAGATTCTCCCTATGTCCTCAGAAGAAACTACCCCTGCTGACCTCGATCTCAGACTTCTAGCTTCCCGAACTGAGGCAATAAATACCTGTTTATTCAAGCCATCCAGTTTGTGGTTCCTTGTTATGGCAGCCCTAGCAAATTAATACATAGCCTGTATCCTAGAAAAGAAGCAGGGGAATGACAAGGTTATTATTATCAGTTCATAAGAACAGAAATGACAGCTTTCTAACAGAGCAAAATTAATCATTTTTGGATTGTTCACTTTATAGCCTTCTGATTCTTAAATTTGTAATTGTCATATGCACTATTACCGCATATGGAGTGAGAAAAGGTCTGATGGAAATGTGTTCTTAAATGAGTGATGTATATTACACTGATGGATGGTTGATGGATATATTTGAGAGAATGAGGCCCTGTTATAGTAAAACAGGCTCAGAGCTATACATAATCTAAACATATTGGTACCAAGGGCCCAATACATAAAGCTTCTGCTTTGGTATTAAACTGATGCATGTGTTATAAAGATACTAAAGAAAAATGTGCACATATAATCATAGACCAGTTTTTCATTAGTAAAGAGGAGATGCATGACCTCATGTATTTTGCTCCCACATAACTATGATCACAATTGAACATGAAATATTGATACTACTGGAAGGTGAAGTTGATAATAGGATATTCTGTACTCTGGAGGCTCAGGGGAGAGGATGGAAAGAGCACACATTATAGAGTCAAATAGAGCTGGGTTCTAGCCCCAGTTCTACTATCTCCTAGTTATATGACCTTAAGCAAGTCATTTAACCCTCTAGGACTCTGTTTCATAACCTGGAAAGTGAGGATAATAATACCTCTCCAGAGAGCTGACCTGAGGATCAAGTAGGATAATATCAGTGCGGCGACCGGCACAGTGCCTGGTAATATGCTCAGTGATAATGTTCAGTAACTAGTAGCGGTAAATTTCATGTTCACCCTTGCTATTACTTGATGTGACAGTTCTGCAGTCTGGCACAAATCATTTTGGGAGGTCCATTTACTGGAGTCTAAATGGTAATGATCCTGGTGAGGCCTAGCAGGATCACTGAAGTTACTACTAACCTTTCCCTTTTTCTTTCCTCCTCCTTAACCACAGAGAGTACCCAGATTGGCAGCTGAAGCCCTAGAGTACACTGGCATAGCGTACACTGGGTTTGAATGAGCCCCACTTAAAGTTAATCCAGGTGAACCTTCAGTCCAAAAACAACCCCTCATTCTAAAGGACAAATTAAAAGTAAAATCGACTCTGTATTAAAAGGAAAGATGATTAGGAGGTAAAGTTTTAGAAAATTGAGACTGCACAGCAGGCTCTCCTTAACTTCAAGGCAGTCTTTCTTTAACTCACTCAAATATAGGCGATGCTTTTAAACTTGATTCCAATCAGTGTAGCCTTTGTATGTAGTCTCTGAAGGAGGTAGGCAGTGAGACAAGGAAATACAAAGCAGGGAAAAGGCCTCAGGGAGCAAAATATATTTTCTGACCATCTCCAGTGCATCCCTGGGCAACCTTTTTCTGCAAGGGAAGTCAGTATGCTCCATCTTGATTTCCAGTCAGCAGCCTGGAAATTATTCTGGGTAGTTTGGGGTTTAAAAGAACAATTTTGTTGAGAAGGAACCAGCCAACAGACTCACGTGGTGTCAGGGCACCACTTACCGAAGGGCTGTGTAGTCAAGCTTCTGTTACAAGTGCCTCTTGTCCTCACCAAGCTCCATGCTTCTGTCCCCTTGGTATCTGGACTCTCTAAGTTCAGCATTGCCATGTGTTTTCCTAAAACGAGGTTAATATTTTCCGATTTGAATTTAGTGAATTACTGCAGGTAATATTCATCTGTTCCCGTCTACCAACCCTCTCTACCGCCATGTTCCCTGTTGTAATCACCCATTAATCAGCCTTGAGTTTGCCAATAGGAAAACTCCTCCACAAGGCTAGGAACTTGAGGGGATTAGAACAAATTAGCCTCGTGACAGGTTCAGCTTGTTTGGCAAGCCTGGAATGCACAATTTGGTGGGTGGAAAAACATCCTTTAGCGAAAGGGCTACAGCAAAGCTGTTGGTGTGAAATGTCCATTTGTCTTGAACAGAGAGATACAGAATGCAATCTGAACAGCTTCTTCACTAATAGATAAAACATAATTTGGATAGTTTTTACATCTAGCACTCTAAAACCAGGGACATTTAGAAAGTTTAAGAGTTAGACGAGACCTTAAGCATATCTAACCTAAGTCCCTCGTGTTATAGATGGATAAACTGAAATCCACACTGGGAAAGTTACCATGTGTGAAGTGACACAGAGCTAAAACCCAACTCTCCTCCTTCCTAACTTAGGAAATTGATCCAGGTTACCAGTGTAGGAAATAGATCATTTGAAGTGTGCCTAGGTTCTAATGTTGCCTTGCAAATAAGTTACCCATCCACTAGCCCAGTGAGAGAGGAGGTCCAGACTTAATGGAGCGTCTCAGGGCTGTGCCTTAGTCTCTTCCTTACTTTGCCTGGAACAGGGCACTTGCTCAGTATCAAAGACCTTCGAAGTTCTTGCTTCCGCTAAAGGACTTCAGGCTCTGTCTTCACCTGCTGGAATCTGAGCTGCCAGTCATCCCCAGCACCTAGCACGCCTTGAAGGGGGGGGGACGTTTTCAACTCCTAGAAAACTGGCTCGTGGTTGTTTCTCTCGCAGAATAGCAAGTGGTAATGGAAATGGGCAAAGATAAAGGAGTTTGAAATGACAGAGCCAGCTGAGGCAAAGGAAATGCTCCTCTGATAAGAGACTTTCTTAGCTTGGGCTGCTATAACACAGTACCACAGTCTGGGGGGATTCAACAGCAGACGTTTATTTCTCACAGTTGTGGAGCCTGAAAGTTTAAGATCAGGGTGTCGACCTGGTTGCATTCTGAGTGAGGGCCCTCCTCCTGGTTCACAGATGACCATCTTCTCCTTGTATCCTCACATGGTGGAGAGGAAGGAAGCTCTAGTATCTCTTCCTCTTCTTATAGGAATGCTAATCCCATCCTGGGAATCCTACCCTCAAGACCTCATCTAAACCTAATCACGTCCGAAAATCCCCACCTCCAGACACCATCCCGCTGGGCGTTATGGTCCCAACATGTGAAATCTCTGGGGGTCACAACGTGCGTTCCATAGTGGCAGCTTACAGGCAGCATTGTGAAACCTTCTTCCCTGCAGACCTTCAAAGAGAGTTAATTGCCAGTACTTATTTGTCTTGATTATGAAAGTAAAATTCTACCTGGAGTTGGAGGAAGGAACGGATAACACCCTGAAGTTTCTGCCAAACTTGAGATTGAACTTCTTTCATTTTAAAGGGTAAGATGGTTGGGGGAGCAGGGGCCCCTCGAGGCCACCAGCAGCTATGGAGGAAGGCACCTGGTCAGGGCATCGGGGCTGGTGAAGAACATTGCCAGCCCTCCCTCTCATCTCTCTCTGTCTGGAACATCTGGCTGCCGATTTCAGGTTTCTCAGAGGTGGAGGCAACATTGGTTAAATAAATTTACTTGACGCACACAATCAATAACATGCGTGTACATCCTTAGGGTCCCTCCATCCTCTCTATCCCCATGGCAGTCGGTCGGTAGCCTGTTACTGGACCTCTGCTCCTTACATTCTGCGATGTAGAATCGCTTATTTACATGCCTGTCTCCTAGGAGACAGGAAAGCCTCTGAGGATAGAAATGACACGATAATAGTTCATGGATCACAACCTTTATTTATTACAACCTGCCGTCCTTTGTGTGATTTCACTTCTGGAGAAAGAAATTCAACTCGAATATTTTCAGGATTTGAATGGAATTTTAGAATGTACTCGTGCACATTTAGATTTTAAACGTTTCTTAGAATACAACCTTGCTAGCACCCTGCCCAAAATTTCATGAAATTTGTTTGCAGGTGGATTTGTGACATTTACTGCTGAAAGAAGTAGTCACCAGGCTATTAGAGGCACTAGGAACCCTCTTATATGTCCATACGACGTCCGCAGCTTTGAGAGCCAACATTCTACCTACCGTGGAGGCCACACTGCAGCATGCAGTCTATCCCGGCCAGCAGCTTGCTTGGCACAAGCTTGTCCGCAGTTGGCTCTCCATGAGCATGGCCCTGTACTTACACAGCCCAGACGCTGACCTCTTTTCTTACGTTGTGCACCCCGGGCAGGCACCTCACTTGCCCCACCCTAGTGTCAGCCCTGACCTGTGTTAATTTCCAATTCACGTTGAGCCTTCTGTCCTCATCTGGTGCTACATCTCAGCATCATCTCATTGTCTACAGCAGTGATTCTCCAAGTGTGTTCCCAGACCAGCAGAGCCAGCATCACTTGGGAAGTTTCTGGAAATTCAGTATCTCACGTCTCAGCTCAGACCTGCTGGAAACTCTGGGGGTGGAGACCAGCCATCTGTGTTCCCCTCTGGGAGATTCTGATGCAGGCTTGTTTGAGAAAGGCAGAGGCTGGTGCTAATTGTTTTTCCAGTGTCTGTATAAGAATCTCCCACAGTTTCTGCCTCCCACTCCCTCAAGCATCCCACAGACTGTTGCCTGCAAACAGCTGGAAGCAGCGCCCCGCCCCCCGTCCAGGCCTTGTTCAGCTTCCCAGAATATGGTGACACCATCACCAGCATCAGATCCCTAAGCTCCCACGTGTCTGGAAGGGAGGTCCAGATATATAAAGAATAATGAGGGGAGAAAGAAAAAGAAGTTTAGCCTTACAATCTTAATCTTTGGATTAAGATTCATACTCCAAAGATTACAAATCTTAATCCAAAGATTAAGAATGGACATGATGCATGACTTCAGATATCTTAAGGACCATGATGTAGAAGACTTGAAATTATTTTTTATTTATAGGTTAGAAGCAGGAGCAATAAATAGAAGTTACAGGGACCAAGATTTGTGCTGAATAATAAAGAACATCCTGATACACACAGAATGGGCTGCCTGCAGCCATAATGGTTTACTATTGTTGCTGGTGTTCAGGCAGAGGCCACAGGACTCTTATCAAGGCTATGGTAGAGCTGCTTCCTGATAAGGCAAGGGCTGCCCTGGATCACCTTCCGGTTTCTGCTGACATTCTATAATCTTAGTGCCTTACAGATAATAGATACTAACACACATAGGAAGGAAGGAAAGGAGGGAGGGAAGAAGGGATAGTGGGAATAACCCCCAAATTATTTATGATTATTATATTTGATTATAATTTGATGTTATATTTGATTATAATTTGATGTTATATTTGATGTTACAAATGTAACATCAAGTTCACCCTCCTACTATGTGCTGTGTTGGTATGGTGTTTGTTACTCTTTATAGTTAATATGCATCTGTTAGCCCATGTAGAATAAGATTGGAGAAGCAAAGGGGTGACTCAGTGATTTATGCAGCATGTGCAATGCGCTCCATGCACCAGGCACCAGCAAAGTAGGGGGGAGGATGCAGGAAAGACTGAAGATGTGGTTTCTGCACTGAGGTTCTCGGGCTGGTTTGGGACACAGCCGGGTAGACAGGTCCCTAAAAAGGGAGGCCCCAAATGGTTGAGAACATAGAGGAGGGCTGGGCTCAGAAAGGTTCGATGGTTAATCCCAAGGCAGAATATTAAACACACTAACTAAACTAAATTACTAATTCCTATCACACTTGAGAAAACATTGCTTTTAACTATTAAATTAATGTTTTTTTAAAATAAGAAGGAAAGGTAGGTTTAAGAAAGAAGGAGAAAATTGTGCAGTAGTTTAAAAAAATTGTTGGCACTAAGGAATAGTTAATATTTTAATCATTACAAGTTGAGGACCTATATGGGAAAAGAATCTAAAAAAGAGTGGATATATGTGAATGTATAGCTGATTCACTTTGATGTACATCTGAAACGAGCACAACATTGTAAATCAACTATACGCCAATAAAAATTAAAAAAAAAAAAAAGTTGAGGAACTTACTCGTGGTCTCCAAAAGCTGTAATTTGTCCTCAGTTTTGCAGCCCCTGATGTTTGGGCCACTCCAGACTCTCAGGGAAAAGCACTTTAGGTTTTTAGAAAGTTTGGAAATCAAATGCAGATTCATCCACAGTTCCAAATACAAACTGCATTTAAGGATGGTCAGAGTGCCAGTAATAATTGTTTCTTTTGTAAAAATCTACCTGGTTAGGAATCTTTTAGCTTCATTTTTTTTTTTTTTTTTTTTTTTTTTTTGCGTTACGCGGGCCTCTCACCGCTGTGGCCTCTCCCGTTGCGGAGCACAGGCTCCGGACGCGCAGGCTCAGCGGCCATGGCTCACGGGCCCAGCCGCTGCGCGGCATGTGGGATCCTCCCGGACAGGGGCACGAACCCGTGTCCCCTGCATCGGCAGGCGGACTCCCAACCACTGCGCCAGCTTCGTTTTTAAGGAGCATAAATTCCTGTCTTAAAAATTACGTGTGTGTGTGTGTGTGTGTGTGTGTGTGTGTGTGTTTCACTATATAGCAAATGTCTATTTAGGCAGAAAGGTCAAGGAAGTGATGTGCTGATGAAGTGAACATTCTGGAAATGAATTTTCAGCACACTAAATGAAAATGTCCATTTCACATTCACCTCCCAGCACTGAGCGGCATCAAACAGACTTTAATCTCTGCTGACTTGGAGGCATATTGCCAGTCCTTCCCTTCCGCCAATCCACGCTTCTGGGCATCAGTCTTGGTTGTACAGAGTTGTGGTCCAGGAGATCAGCCTGAAACTGTCTGATCTCACCCTGTGACAGCCCTGGAAATTGCACTTTTTGAATCACTCCCTGATAACTCTTTGTTGGCTTCACATTTGCCCTTTTCCCACAAATGTCTGGTCAGAATTGGGTGGAGAGATGCCTCACCACTGGGTTGTTCCAGTGGTTGAGATAACATCGGTTGAGATAACATCAGACTGAGGATTGTTCTTCTGTGATGACTCAGCCTGTGCTTCTTCCACCCTGTCCTTCGTGTGCTTGTCACTCTGTGAGTGTTGTTCATGGGTGGCTTGGGCCTCAGGCTGCATCACAAGCAGGAGAGCAGCTCCCAGCTCAGTTCCCACAAGGCGGGTCCAGGGCGCCATCTTTGTACACAAAGAACTGCCTATTTTGCTTCTGTTTCATTACCTTTAAAAGTCTTTCTTCTCTAGCAATGTTATATGTGCTGAATTTATTAAGAGGGAAAGAATGGAAACATTTATAATAGTCATTCTCTCTCTCTGTTCAGATAATTTATCCAAATATTCAGGTTAATTTAAACAATCCCTTTGTCCATGATTTCTATACTACAAATAGTTCCCGTGTACCAGTACATTCAAAGCTGAGAGTGTATTTTTCACAGAGCTGATGTTGCTTTTTTCTCCTTAGGCCCCCACTGTCTTTCTAGGCAACCAGCTGCATGAACAGTATTCCTCTCTCCCTCTCTCTGCTCCCCTCCTGCCAATATCCCATCCCCACATCCCTCTATTCACTTCCCACTCAGAGGCCAGGTGCTTTTTGCCTGCCTTGCTAATCTCTCTTGTATTTATTCCCCTGTCCCTACACCCCTGCTATTATCCTAGCCAGGCCTGTGGTTTTTGGAGCTGAAAACAACCACCTGGCCCAACCTTTTGCTTTTTATAGAAGGAAAATGACCTAGAGAAATGAAGTTAATGGTCTGGGCTTTAGGATGAAGCTTAGCTAGGACCACCCAACTGCCTCTCTCCAGAATTACACACCATTGCACAGCCAGTTTCTCTCCATTTCCATCCATCTTGTGCAGATTCCAGGCTGTTCTTTCTGAAGCACTGCTGCTAGACCCCTCCTCAGCTCAGAAACCTTCAGTGCCTCCAGAATAAATCCAAACTTCTGAACCTAGCATTCAACATCAAGCTGACTTTATTGCCAATCCTCCCTTTTATATAGACTTTGGTACCAAGCCAACTGACCTGACCGTCCCTGGGTACTCCTCACCTGCCCTAGGTGTGCTTTTACTCCCATACCTATCTGCATGCGGTTTGCAAATCTGGATCCCACACATCCTTCAGGGCCATTGTTGAGTGTCCTGCTTCCCAAAAGGCCTTCCCTGATCCCCCCCACCCCCAGCCCAGTTAAAAGTAATCTCTCCACCACTGTAGTGTCACAGCTTTTCATCCATAACCCCTTCTGTCACCCATTACCTTGTATAACAACTAGGTGAATACATGTTGATGTTTTCTGCTGGTCTCAAGCTTCTTGAGAAGAGAAGACCCTAGTGTGCTGGACTTTTGCATCACCCAAAACCCTTTTGCACATAGCATTCACTCACCTAGGATTCAGAAAGAAACCAACGTGTTCATATATTTTTCAGGTTATCAGCCAGTATACGTAGAATGCTATAATTTCTCCCAGCCAAATGTTAATTTTTTATTCATCTTTTTTGTTACATATAGTTGAGGTGGATAACAGTTATGTTATTTTTTTGTTATGATACACAGCTTAACTGTTATGATAAACGACGTCACCCACTTGAAAGCATTTTAAATCAATTATATACTACTGGATTTATTTGACACAAAAATATAAAACATCAAATAAATAAAAATTTTCTTCTAGACCAAGTCTCACTCCCCTTTCCACAGCCCTCCCCACTCCACAGCACCCCATTCAGGCACAAAAGACTAAAATAATCCTAGAAACTCAGCAAACATGTACTGCCATCTTGTGGACAGAGACACACCTACATGGAATGGTCCTCTGCTTTCCCAGGCAGCCTCTGCTTAGATGCTGCATGATTAAACCAAAGGAATTAGCCTCTTCATTGATTAAAACGTTTGCCCAGAAAGTGGTTAGTCGAAGCCAGAGAAGCCTTTGCTAATTGTTCTTTATCATTACAGAACCCTAAAATGGTTGTCAGAAATGTGCACACAAATTATCTTAATTCTCTCATTCCTAACATCCAGGAAGAAGGGGGTTGGTGGGGGATAGAGGGTGGACTTGGGGAGAGTCGGGAAAAGGTGACGGGGTGATTTTTATAGGCTTTGCTTCTTGAAGCAAAAAAACCCAAGATTTGTATTAATTAATGCATTAGCAGTTAGCTTGTTTGCACCCCAAAGTACACAGTTCACTGCTGATGATTCAATAGTCTTCTTGACAGATTTCTCCCAAACAAGTTGATGTCGAAGCTGAAGAAATGCATTTTTCTCCACGTGACTGTAAAATCGATGTTTCACAGAAGGGACAACCAGAAGCCCATGGCATGGCCACTCACATATGGGAATTCAAATTAATTCCTATGAAACGGGCATGAAATAGGGAGAATGAAATGAAACGTTAAACACGAGTCATCTCACTTTCTGTGGGAGGAGAGAACCCCACCCCTACAAACCTTTCTTTCCTTTGATTTTTACTGGTACAGTGATCTCCTATTTCAAATGACTTAGGTGCTCAGAGTATTTTCCTTCTGTATTAAATATAGTCCTTATTCAAATACTGAGCCAGGCCATATCTACAATGTGTTCATGCTATTATTATGTCTCCAGGGTGCTTTACTGCCTACTATTTGGCCTGTAACGAAACTCGTATGTGGCACTGAACTTGTCTTAAAGAAATGATCTCTTATATGCATAAAATTAGACCTGAAAGGGAATCCGTACACTTCAAGCAAAGCTGACTCATGTGGGTGACACTTTCCCCAGCATGTGCCGCATCTCTCTGTTCCCTTCCCTGCTCAGGCTCTCTGGGGGTCAGAATTGCCAGTGTTTTGCATTTCTTTCTTTCATCCTCGCCTGCCTTTGTTAATCACTCCAGGAAGGTTGTTCAGATATTAGCTGTCAGATAAGGCCATGCCCAGCCGACAGAAGAGCATGCATATTAATTTATTTATTCACTGAACTAAAATTTATTGACCACTTACTATATACCAGATTCTCTGGTAGCCATAGGGGTATAAAAATGCAAAACCGCTCCCCTCTAACACACCATTGTAAAGCAGTTATACTCCAATAAAGATGTTAAAAAAAAAAAACACCGCTCCCCTCCAGCACCTCAGTCTGAGAGGGAACTAGTAAACTGTTACAAAACCACCTGAGAAGTGCAATGCCAGAGATATAGAGATGCAGTGACAAGGAGCTTGCAGTTGCCAGATGTAAGGTGCACCAGAAGGAAATAAGGGGTGATGGTCATGGAAAAGGAGAGGGAAACCATATGGTAGAGAAACTTTGGTCAAGACTGGAATCAGACTAATTATGAAAGCCTTCCATTAATCTCAGCTACAGCGATCAAACCCTGAGCTAAGCAGTGGGAATGGACAAGAGGGGACAGATACTCAGCTCCTAAAGAGCTAGAAATAGCAAGAGTTGGTGACAGAGTCTAGAATCTGAAGGCACAGCGTTGACGGTGATCCCGTGCTTTCGTGAGTATGTGAAGCACGACGCCATTTTAATGAGTGAGGCAATAGCAGTTTCGAGAAACAAGTGGGAAGGTTGGACGGATGGCAGTCCAGTGTCCAGAAGCCAGAAGTAGGGAAGTTTCAAGGTCACCGAAGAGGAGACCTGAAAAATATTTATGGACTTTCGTCATTAGACTGTGGCATAAACCAGAAGTGAAAGGGTTTGAGGAATTAATAGAAACAAAGATAAACCAGTAGTTCTGTACTTTGACTGCATATTAGAATCAACTGAGGATCTTTAGGAGCTACCAATGGCCAGGCTGCATCCCAGACCAGTCAAAGCTCCCCGGGGGGTTAAAACGTGCCTCCAAGGAGAGACCAGTGTTATAGACTCTTCCTTGTAGAAGCTGCAATAGAAAAGAAATGAGCGAGATTAAAGAATACCGTGTTTCTAAGATGAGAGATATTTGAGAATAAACGAAGGGGGCAAATGCTAGTTGAGACAGAGAAAAAGAAACAGGAAAGGGAATCGTTGGTGGTGAAAACTCTAAAAGGAAGTGAGAAGAACAAGAGGGTATGTAACATTAGCTCTGGACAGGAAAGAAAGATAACTGGAAGTGAAGTTAGTAAGAAAAGATGGGTGTACATACGATTAAGTATGTAGGTAGAAGGGTGAGAAGAGTTTTCATCATCAACATGTTAGTAATTAGATGCATCCTCAAACAGATCAGTTTGAAATATCTCCTGCTGTGAATAAACAAGCTTGTTAAGAAAACATTTCAGGAGACTCATTGCCAGAAGTCTCGGGATGGGGGCGGGCAAGGTAGATGCACAGGATCCTTCAATCCTTTTAGTTTTTGCCTCGTCTGTATTTTCCTAATTCTCACCCTGCCCCCAGTGTTGAACTCTTCTCGGTGCACAGCAGATCTTGCAGAGGTAGGTAGTGTTCTCTTTCTATATCCATTACCATTTTTGTCTCCTTCACCACCTTCATTAATAGAAATTTTCATGAGCGTGTGACCATATTAGGTTTTGGGAGAACCCATTTAGGCCATATTTTGCCCTCTGTACCTTTGTGATCTGACAGAGAACAGTGGTATAGATGGAGGAGCTAAACATCCAACACGTGACAATGCTGGCCAATGATGAGCTCAGTCAGTTTACTCTCTGTCTTTAGTGTGTGTGTGTGTGTGTGTGTGTGTGTGTGTGTGTGTGTGTGTGTGTGTGTGTGTGTGTGTGTGTGTGCTGTTTGGGATACCAAATCACTTTATTTAGAGGGAAATGCACTACCCAGGAGAGGAAATACATGAGGCGGTTTTGGCACAGTTTATGAAAAAGGTAACCCAAAGGAGCATCACAGTGCCAGGTGATGGAAGAGAACTCACAGCCACAGCTGCGGGGCAGGTGGGCTAAGGCAGACTCACACTCTCCTGGGCACTGGCCACAGGCTGTTCTCATGCTGGATTGGGGCACCCATCTGATTCAAGCTGATCACCCGGCCACCCAACTCAAGAACGGATTTTATCTGTAGTTCAGGTTCTTTTTTAGTTTGCAGTGTTTGAAGAGCCCAGCCCTGTATTTGTCTCTGTGTTTTGTCCCATTAACAGTTTTGCCAAACAGACCAATTGTTGTTCCTTTTAAGGCATTACGTTCTGACATGTGGGCTGATAATATTGCGTAGAAACGTGTCTTTCTTCTAGCTGCCTCCACACTGTTCTCATAGCATCCTCGGCCGTGAAGGATAGCATGCTGTCCTCTGTCCCCTTCCCCTTTCTAACCAGTGAAGCTGCACTGTGCAACACACCACGTGCAGTGTCAGTCCTATAGGTGTGACGGGTCTAGGACCGATGGATGAAGGGCCAACCTGGCTCCCTCATAAACTGTCTTATTGGCCAGACTTCCACGCTCGGAATCATCCCTTGATTGTTTCAGTTCTGTTGAACCTGAACTTGAGAAGTTCAAATCAGAGCAAAGTGGAGCCTCTTGCATTTGAATATGTTGAACACGAAGGATCTCAAGGTCTATTTTAGGCTTTCATTTCATGAAAAAAAATATGGTACACTGGGGCTTCCCTGGTGGCGCAGTGGTTGAGAGTCCGCCTGCCGATGCAGGGGACACGGGTTCGTGCCCCGGTCCGGGAAGATCCCACATGGCACGGAGCGGCTGGGCCCGTGAGCCATGGCCTCTGAGCCTGCGCGTCCGGAGCCTGTGTTCCGCAGCGGGAGAGGTCACAACAGTGAGAGGCCCGCGTACCGCAAAAAAAAAAAAATATGGTACACAATAAACTTTTATGATCCCACCCGTGATCTGTTAATCAGATTATCATCTCGTTTTCCTGATGGAATCAGCAGAAACGATCTGGGCCTTTGGGGAAATGCTTTAAGAAAATATACCCCTAACAGAAAACACCTAGAGATGTGTTCTTGGTTATCTCTCAGCCTCTTCTTTAAACGCTGTATATTGCAGCAGGTGAGGACAGGGGCTTTGGAGTCCGACAGATCCACTGATCCACTGGCTCCGTCACTCCTGCCCCAAGCCAATCTTCATCTGTGAAGTGGCCATCTTATCTGCCAGCTGGTCAGATGTTTGTGGTCCTGAGGACTGAAATACTGTGAGTAGAGCGATTAACACAGCGCCCACCTCCCCGTCAGGGCTTGGTAAACACGCAGTATCACTGTTTTCATTACTATTAGGAAAAGACTCTTGTCTGGGAAGACAAAACGGAGGAGGAGTGGGATATCCATCCCACAAGAGGGAAGAGCACAGGCTTTTCTTTCTATTCTATCCCTGAAGTGCCACCACATTGAGGGAAAATTCCTTTCTCATCTCTACATAAGGCAGTTCTTCTTCACTTGAACCAAGGGGTTTTTGTTTGTTTCTCTCTTTGTTTGTGTTTTCTATATAAAGACCCACTCTTGTAACTGACCGTGTTTTCCTCTTCATATTTCATGTTAGAAAATATCTAGGACTATAGGACATGCTTTTTTAAGACTAATCTCACACCTGGCACCCTCTGATTTTCATGCACTTTATTTTCTCTTTGCCTTGTTTTTTTGTTTTTATTTTAAACCTCTTTAGGTAGCTATACTATTATGTGCAACTATGTAGCTGTTTTAAATCATTTTTTGGGATAAACGATATTCTTGATCAAAAATAAATAATGGATAACCATATATATTTTTCCCCATTTGGGTTCTGGCTTTGAATAATCCATGATTTATCCCAGAAATCATCAAGTCAGACGCTTGCTCCAAGCCAGCCAAATCATCCAGGAGTGTGCTCCAGAATTACTGCAGAGGTCACCTTTAAGCATGAATGGACAGTGTATTTAAAATGGCCCATTCATTCTGCCCTTGGCACAGCTGCTGTAATGGTTAATTATTTTGATGCTAATGTATGTGCATATCTTTTTTAATGTGGGTACCAGACTGAAAATTTGGATTGAAACCAGTAATCAACAGATGGCCATCACTCGGGTGTCCTGGGCTGGGTTTTCACCAGTGACTCTCAATATAAGCCCCAACCTGGCCAAGCAGTAACTCCCTCCATGTCTGTCTCCCCACCCAGAACCGTCTCACTGGGCAAGTCTGTGACTGTTCTCCTTAAGGAGAAAAAAATTTCCTGTATGCACTGGCAAAAGGGTCCCAAAGCGGAGATTATAGAAATATTTTCACCATCAATGAACTTAAAATGTCCAATACTTTTATTTCTTAGTGTTAAGTGATATTTCTAAAGCTATCCTTCTTAAAAGTATCTGTCTCATAGAGAGTCATTTGGGAATAGCATGAAGAAAGAATGGTTGATAATTGCAAAAACAGATTTGACCTGTGTCGGTAATATTTAAATGATTCGATTTAATTTCACACTTCCCTGTTGAATACATATTCTTCTCAAGTCACTGTGTATGCCCCAGAATGACCTCTCTGAAAGCATCCACAATCCATGTAGTTGTGATATAGTATATTGTAGAACATAGTGATGAAGAATTTTTTTCCATAGTTCTCTTTACTGTTTTGAGCCATATTCATGCAGTAACAAGAATCAGCTGATTGCAGCTCTCACCCAAAAGTAGCTCAATCATGCCCAAAATCTCAGATGCCAAGTAACTTGGTTGGGACCATGTGAGTGAGCGAGAGAATAGCCAAGTCAATCTGGATTAAGCAAACAAAAAAAAGAGGGGGCAGGGATTTATTGGCCACTGTAACTGAAAACGCAAGACCAAGAAGCTGCTTCAACATGTTTTAGTCCTGTAGCTCAAACAATGTCATCAGAACCACTTTCCTCGCTCAGGATTTACAGCCCTGCCCAGATGTGCTGGCTTCGGCCTCAGATAAGATCTGCCTAGTTAGCACCCCCAGAAGCTCCAGCCTTGTTTCCTCACAACTGTAAAAGAAAGGAGATCTTGTCTTTCCCAATTGCTTCCGTGAAAATCCTGAGGTTCATTCTGATTGGCTTGGCTGGAGTCACATGATCACTCCTGGATTCCTTTGCTAGGGCTGCAGTAAGAAACTATCGCAGACTGCGGGGCTTAAACAATAGAAATGTATCCTCTCACAGTTCTGGAGGCTGGAAATCCAAGATCAAGGTGTCATTAGCTCCTTGGGAGTATGGTGAGCAAAAATCTCTTCCATCCTCTCTCCGAGCTTCCGGGAGCCTTGGCTCGTAGATGGCGTTCTCCCCGTGTCTGCTCATCGTCTTCCCTCTATGGTGTCTCGGTGTCCGCATTTCCCTTTATAGGACCCCAGTCACAGATTAGGGCCCACCCTAACAGCCACACTTTAACCTGATTGCCTATCTCCCAATAAGGTCGCATTCTGAAGTACTGAGGGTTAGGACTTCAGCCTATCTTCTCAGGGGAAACAGTTCAAGTCTTAACAGTCCCTAAATCAAACACAACGATGAAGGGACAAAAAGGATTGATTGGCCAGTTCGGGGTCACTTGAGCATCCCGGATCTGGGAGTGGCGTCACCTCCATAAACACAGCGGTAAGAATGAGAAAGGGCTGATTCTACAGGGAGAATGGATGGTGGGCAGGTGAAAACAATAGTCATTACACTGAGCATCATTAAATCAAAATAAAGGCCAAAATCCTACGCACGTGCCTACACATGAACAGCTAAATAAATTACCAAATAAGTGTATATACAGTGATATTATTCAAATGGAATCATAGCATTCAAATTTCTCTCCAGTACCCCACGGGTTAGGAAAAATATTCTTTTTAGCATCATTCTAATAAAGTGAAATCTCATTTGGCTGTTTAGATGCCAGCGTGGAGGAGAATAAATCTAACTACAAGAAGATAATATTGATGCCCCATTCCCATCAGTTTCCACAGAACAAAGGTGCTGCAGTTGCAGCCTAGGGAGGGACATGGTGGCACTCTTGGTTGGTGAAAGCAGGAAGGACCAGCTGTAGAGCAGGGATGTGTAAAACATAATAGGCATCTTCCCCTTCCTCCTCTCATGTCACAGTAAACATTATGGATCAGTCAAGACATTTGTTCCCACGGAGCCTTGGGAGGGCTCAGAATCAAAGTTGCATAGAGTGTGTGTCTGTGTGACTGACACACTCAGGAGTTGTGCAGTACACACCTCTGTGCCCACACCTGGCAGCCTTGTACAAAACCTCCTCAGGTCAGGCTCCAGGCAGCCTGTACCACAATCGGAATTGGCTCAAGAAATCTGAGCCACTTGCCCTCCTGGCCTTAAAGCCTCCACTGGGTTTCTGAGATACCTGTGCTAAGACAATTTCCTAACCTGATCTACCCTCTTTGATCTACCATCTTTGTTCTGGATGCTTATTTCTATACATACAAATATACACGAGCTACATGTTCACTATTAAATACTAATGATTTAATATATAGTAAGTTCCTTGGCTTGGTGCACCTCTTGTATAAATTAGAAACAGGCTTCTTTATGTTAGGCCATACCGCCATATACCCCTAGTTTCTAGAGGCTCAAGAATACATTTTTCTGACAATGGTTCAGGATACAGGCTGGTCTTCTGCCAGCTTTCTTGCTGTTAGTTCATTTCTTTAACAGCATCGTGGGGAAAGTCTTTTCAGAATCCAGGGTCTCCAGCCTCAACCCTTTCTATTAACTAAAAAACCCGGAATAACCCTCCATATGGTGCGGCCATGGTGTTTGATAAATACCTTGCTGATTATTTATATGGCTTTATGCTTATTTTGACAAGTTGATCACATTAGTCTGTCTTGCAACCAAACTTTTATCATAAGCATCTTCCCACAGCTCTCTATCGCTGGGTTAAGTGGTCTACTGAATTTCTGCCACACCAAACTTGGGGGAGATGAGAAAAAGGAAAGTACAGTCTAAAACTAAAGCAGACAAAAGCAATTCTGAAAAGCAAGAAAAGGGACGAAACTCTATCAGAGGTCCTGGTGAATAGAATTGTACCTTCTGTCAGCACGGCTCTTGACTGTAAACTGCCTTAACTACCAGGATCAGTAAAGGGCAGAGCCTGGAGATGGTAATTATGCTAATTGGTAGTGACTAGAAAACAGGCAGGCAGCAGAATAAGCAGACAGCATCTCGGGAGGAACAGACACATTTGTTAAGAAGGGAAAGATGGGCTTCCCAGGTGGCGCAGTGGTTGAGAGTCCGCCTGCCGATGCAGGAGACACGGGTTCGTGCCCCGGTCCGGGAAGATCCCACATGTCGCGGAGCGGCTGGGCCCGTGAGCCATGGCCGCTGAGCCTGCGCTTCCGGAGCCTGTGCTCCGCAACGGGAGAGGCCACAACAGTGAGAGGCCCGCGTACCGCAAAAAAAAAAAAAAAAAAAAAAAAGAAGGGCAAGATGTGGTGTGGTACCCTCGCTGAGGTTTTTTCTATAATCAGTTTTCTAAGAAATGCCAAATGCGGCACTTCCCTGGTGGCGCAGTGGTTAAGAATCCGCCTGCCAATGCAGGGCACATGGGTTCAATCCCTGGTCCGTGAAGATCCCATGTGCCACAGAGCAACTAAGCCTGTGCGCCACAACTACTGAGCCCACACACTGCAACTACTGAAGTCCACACGCCACAACTCCTGAAGCCCACGCACTCTAGGGCCTGCATGCAGCGACTACTGAGCCTGCATGCTGCAACTACTGAAGCCCATGCGCCTAGGGCCTGTGCTCCGCAATGAAGGGTAGCTCCCACTCGCTGCAACTATAGAAAGCCTGTGCACAGCAATGAAGACCCAATGCAGCCAAAAAATAAAAATTAAAAATAATTTTTTTAAAAGAAGTTTGTTACCACAGTAAAGCAAAGCAAAAAGACTGATGAGATGAACTGCCTGCCCCCCCAAAAAAGGAAATGCCAAATGCATTTGGTCAACATCATTTGAGTTCTTACCTTGGTAGAAGGTTATAGCAGGCACTTCTGGACAATATCAAAGAAATGAAGGACTCGGCACCTGCCTTCAAAAAGCGTACAGCTTAGCTCAGTCTACAACAGCACACTAACACGTGTGTGCACACACATGCTCACCACACAGAAAGCCATTTCCACTGTAAAAACATGTCAAGAACTGAGACCATAAATTCCAAGGTAGGGCTTCCCTGGTGGCGCAGTGGTTGAGAGTCAGCCTGCCGATGCAGGGGACACGGGTTCGCGCCCCGGTCCGGGAAGATCCCACGTGCCGCGGAGCGTAAATAAATAAATAAATAAATAAATAAATAAATAAATAAATAAATAAATAAATAAATAAATAAATAAATAAATAAATAAATAAATAAATAAATAAATAAATAAATAAATAAATAAATAAATAAATAAATAAATAAATAAATAAATTCCAAGGTACTATCAAGAGGAGAGGGACCAAAGTCAGATGGAATGAGTCACAGAAAGCCTCTTGTAGGCACCATGTTTGGGATGAGGCTTTGACCAGAGACAGGATGAAGGCATCTCAAGGCCATGGACTTTGCTCTTGGTAAAGGAAGTTAAGAATCTCTAACCACAAAATCTGCCCAGTTGTCATTATATTATAGTTGTGAAAAACATCTTACTAGATGTGGAAGTGTAAAAGCGCTTCATATATGTGTAACGTCCCCATGAATGTAACATGGACACAATCTTGGAACTAGTAACCAAACCAGTTAACCCAAGTGTGTGTAGGTACCAAAAGAATAGACGAACCAGTTGAAATTTTAAATTAATTACCCCACCAGGCTGCTGTGAGATTCTGAACTTTCTAATAAACTTTGACCAGTAAAATTTTACGTGCAATTTTTTGATCATCTGAATTATATTTAAGGCTCAATTATTAATAAAGTCTAAGTAAAACGTAGCCAAATGCATGAATATTTAGAAAGACGGTTCTAAAGACTGCCTGGCTCTGTAAATATCAAATTTACTTCTTTTAATTCCATCCTAAATCACTGGCTCTAGTTATGAAAGAATCTTTTCCTCAGAAACTAGACTACAGAATAGTAACAAAAATTTTCTATTATTTTTATTTCAGGAAAGAGATGTAGGGAATCATAAATACCACATATATCCGAGGAATCGTATTTCAGCATTTAAGGAAAATCTGATAGTTCTAGTTAAATGGGTCAGATCTGAAGGATAAGATTCACCATAGAGCACAAGACTATTTTTTTTAAAAAAAGAATATATTTACCTACAGCACAGTGAGGTTAAGCTCTGTCTGTTTTGGAACTGTGAATTCCAGGTGTTGGGTGTTCCGTGAAGTTAGGCAGTATAGAAAGAGACCTGGACTAAAGCTGTGATAACGAATAGGTCATTTCCCCTCCGAAGGCCGGCTGCAGCTTCCACTGTGCACAACGGGTGGCGTGACAAGGGTAGTGTGACCTGGATCATCTCTGAGAGCTTTAGAGCTCTAAACATTTCCTAGCAGATACTAGAAACTGGGACAGAGGGAACGTCTGTTTGCAGGGTTGCATAACCGCTACCAGCAGGGGGCAGCACTGCTTAGATAATCACTGTCTTTTGCCCTTCCTCATTTAAGAAAACTGGGGAGAAAGGGATTTGTCCCCTCAGCTCTTAGCAGCTCAGTAACATACAAGTGAGCCAAAGCCAAGGAACGCCCTTGCCCCCAAAGATTACATGTCCAAGGCACCAACACCTACAGCAACAGGCGTGCTGACGACCCACATTTCCCGTGGACACTTTCACTGATGATATGGCTTATGGTTGATTTTTCCTTTTTATCTTTGTCTTCTCTTTATTTCCCGCTTGTTTCTTGTCGGGGAGGAATAATTGTATAAGGAATTTTAAAATTTAAGAAACATGGGAATCTTTTACCAATCTTTCTCTCCCTAAAATAAAATCCCCCATTTGAAGTGGAGTTTGAGATAAGGACTTCTCAAGAAGGGACACTTCATGCAGTAAAGAGCAGAGATGATGACATTTCAGGGAAGGAAACGACTCTCCTCCTTTTGTTAGGAAAGGACAAACACACACACACAAAAGCCATTCACTGACCAGTGCTGCCCCCTGCAGCTGAAAGGAAATGAGGCTGAAACAAGTGAGTGCCTTGTTCCCTGAGTCATGTTTTATTTTAATGATGTAAATGTTTCTTTTAAAATTCAACTAGCTTATAGCATAATACTAAATCACATCTTCTAGTTAATTTTTAAAGCTCAGATTTGATAGTAAGATTAATGTTAGCCTTATTTTCAAGATAATTTAAAAATTACTAGACAACATTCGTTCCATTTAATAAGAATGTATTACTCTACAGTGAATTTTAATTCTGATTATACGTAGGGCTTTCATTTTACTGAAGTATGAACCCTTGAAATGCTTCATTTAAAATTAGAGATAGGGGCTTCCCTGGTGGCGCAGTGGTTGAGAGTCCGCCTGCCGATGCAGGGGACACGGGTTCGTGCCCCGGTCCGGGAAGATCCCACATGCCGCGGAGCGGCTGGGCCCGTGAGCCATGGCCGCTGAGCCTGCGCGTCCGGAGCCTGTGCTCCGCAACGGGAGAGGCCACAACAGAGGCCCGCGTACAGCAAAAAAAAAAAAATTTAGAGATAGTTTTCCATAAAACAAGAATGTTTGGGGGCTTGAACATCTAAAACTATTACCTAAAGAGCAACAGAGGTTGTGGTCTAGAGCTTGCTGTCATCAGAGAACTATTGTCACTTATATGAAAGCACTTCTATCCATTTCTTTCTTTTCTCTTTATCTTTCCTTTCCTTGGACATTATTCACACACAGTAATCATTTCAAGCAGGGTTGTATAATGTGAAAAATCTGTGCTTTGAGCCAGACATACCAGGATTTAAAACCCAACTCTGCCGCTTATAATCTGTTTGACCATGAGCTAGTCATGCAACCATTTTAGCCTATTTTGTCTTCTCTAATATAGGGAAACTAATAATACCTGTCTTGTCAGGTCATTGTGAGAATTAATTGAGAAAACATGTAAAGCTGTATAAAGCACAGAGTAACCACTTAATAGTGGTAGCTGGGGGACTTGCCTCAAGGAAGCCTGGGATAGAAAGTCTCCAAGATGTCTGCCATCCATTCCTTCCCTCCTTGCATTCACATGGTGCTCCTTACATCAGAGGTAGAGTCTGATTCTCCTTCTCTGAATCTGGGCTGGCCTTAGTGACTAGTTTGACCAATAGAATACAGTGGCAGTGACAGTCTGGGACTCCCAAGGCTAGGTCTTAAGAAGCCTTGAAGCTTCCAAGGCTACAAGTCTCTTGTATGCTTGACCTTGTGATGTTCCCTCTTAGAATCCAACCAGTGGGCCTAAACCACACAGAGAGGCCATATGTAGACATTCTAGGTGACAACCCAGCTGGGCTCCCGGTCAACAGCCAACATCAACTGCAAACCATGCAAGGGAGCCACATTGGACATCTAGCCTGCGTTGGCCTTTAGACCCTTCCAACACCTGTCGCCATCTGACTGCAGCCATGTGACAGATGCTGGACAAAAACTACCCAGATGAGCCCAGCAAATCCACTGGACTATGAAGGATAATCATAAATTGTTATTTCAAGCCACTAAATTTGGGGCTGGTTTGCCATGCATGCAATGGTAGATAACTGGAACAAAGCTGCAGGGTAGATGTCTATTTTAAAGAGCCACTAGTAAAAACCCAGAGAAACAGCTGGGAGGGAGGGACTCTCACTATAAACATTTAAATGTAATTCATAATTTTGTTTCTCAAGTCATTGTTTCAAAACTTCCAGAAAAGTCCAATTCGATTTTGAAGGGACATGTGGGGACTGAAGAAATGTTGGTTTGGATGAAAAAGGGAATGAGTGAATGATTGAATGTTTCCTGTTATATAAGTCCTCTCGTAGAAAGCATCGAAGGACCAGCCATCAATCTAGAAGTTTCATTAAGAATCTATTATTTCTAATGCCATTTGCAGCAACATGGTTGGACCTAGAAATTATACTAAGTGAAGCAAGTCAGAGAAAGACAAATGTCCTATGAGGTCACTTATATGTGGAATCTGAAAAAAATGATGCAGATGAATTTATTTACTAAACAGAAACAGACTTACAGACATAGAAAACAAACTTATGGTTAACAAAGTGGAAAGGGGCCGAGGGGATAAATTAGGAATTTAGGATTAGCCAGATACACACTACTATATATAAAACAGATAAATAACAAGGCCCTACAGTATAGCACAGGGAATATATTCAGTGTCTTGTAATAAACTATAATGGAAAAGAATCTGAAAAAGAAAAAAATACGTATATATATGAATCACTTTGCTGTACACCAGAAATTAACACAACATTGTTTGTTCCCTTGACCTAAAAACTACACACGGGGGCACTCGTACATGCTAAGGGGGTATCTTGTGGTATGGCGAGGGGGCACCAGCATATCTGTGTGTTGCCATGGCCATTTTCAGAGCATTTACATTTTCATTGTAATTGCATTAAGCCCTGTGAAGGAGGTTGAGTAGAAAACTGCAATGTGGGTGTGGCCGTCCAAGGTCACCCGACCAGCTGGTGGACAGCCCAGACCCAGGTCTTCCGCCTACCAGTCAGGTTCACGCCAAACCCCTCTGCCCTCTCTAGATCTTATTTTGTCCAGGACCCACCAATGTCTTCAAATGACCTTGTTTACAACACAAAATAATGCCATAAGGCTGCTTTTTAAAGATGTTTTGAGAAATAATGGTACTGATTGCTAGACCAAAATAGAGTATGTCTATCACTGAAATAATTCAAAAAGCTATTTTTGTGGGTCACATTCTATGTGATAAAAACTGTCATCTTAGTTGCCTTTAAAGGACACCTCCCTCCGTAAATCCATACAGCGTCTGTATTCTCGGCTGAATGGGACTCCTCCACAAAGAGTATATAGATTACTCTGATTCAGAACGGAAGTAGAACAGATAGATAAAGTTGACAGTTCAAAGAAGAGGTCTTCATTACTAAATTATTCGGGAGGTTTTGTAAGTCAGGAAAACTAATCTGCAAATAATGCCCCCCTCGGGGCCACTTATCCTGTATTCATGTCCTCACACTGACTAGGAAAAAACAAGAACACGGAGTTTTCCCTCCCCATCGTCAATTACAAATATGTGTCCCCCCCCCCCCCCCCCCCCCCCCCCCGCGTGTGAAATTGTGTTTCTTGTAAATTGCCCTATGCTGGTGCCTTGTGAAGTAAACATCCAAGTTCCTGAGGCATCTTTCTGCCTTAGTCAATGAGGGGCATGTGCCCTGTTGGTGCTCTTAGAGCCAGGCTGGCCCTACGTGTGGTCCTCCATGTGTGGGAGGCCAGCGGAGGCTGGGAGGCCATGTGCCTGGTTATGAAGCTGTTCGTCCACTTTCCACATTATCGAGCTATAAAAGCTGCTTGGCTCGCAAGAAGCTGATGGCCATGGACACAAATCAAACCAGTCTCCCTTCTGCCCGAACCCTAGAAAAGCTCCTTGCTGAGGCTGTGCGGTAGGAAGGGCTGGGGCTCTGCTGTAGCACAGATGACAGGAGAGCTGGCATGCGCACCCAGAGAAGGCAGGAGCCATCTGTGCATGTTCATTGGAGGCCAGTTCCCTGCTAGGGGACCTTTATGCTTGGCTCCATTGGCTAGGAATGACTGCACACGATTTAAAGATCTGAAAGGATTAACTGTGTGTTTCACTGTCAGTCATCTGCTGGATGACAAAGAGTTGACGTTTATAGGAGAAATCTTTATTCTGGAATCTAAAGGACCACCTGAGAAGGTCTACAGTGATGCTTACCAAAAATTGGACTTATAATCATTTAAACTAATTTTGAACATTAGTAACTTCATGGTTAGATGGTCCAGAAGAAAAACACAGCCTATGAAGATCATCTATGTTTCCCCTTTTTATTCTCAAGCATGGCTCCAGACATGTACTCCTGTTAGGGAAACCTATACAATTTGTTTCCCTACATAAATATTATGTGCATAGTAGAAATGGCTGTGTTACTACACATCAGATTGTTTCTGTCCTGTATGACTAATTCAGTTTGGCTTCATTGTGTTTTAGCAATTCCAGAAAGTAAGGGCAGAGGCAGCTCTACAACATTTTTTTTTTTTTAATTTTTGGCTGTGTTGGGTCTCCGTTTCTGCGCGAGGGCTTTCTCTAGTTGCAGCGAGCGGGGGCCACTCTACATCGCGGTGCGCGGGCCTCTCACTGTCGCGGCCTCTCTTGTTGTGGAGCACAGGCTCCAGACGCGCAGGCTCAGTAGTTGTGGCTCACGGGCCCAGTTGCTCCGTGTCATGTGGGATCCTCCCAGACCAGGGCTTGAACCCGTGTCCCCTGCATCGGCAGGCAGACTCTCAACCACTGTGCCACCAGGGAAGCCCCAGCCCTACAACATTTTTATGTAACACCTGTGCTTCTTTAAAATGCCTCTGAACTTAGAAGACCTAAGAACTTTACCAACTATTTGCTCAGGTTTTGCTTAAAAGAACATGAATTCATCAACGTTCAGATGACTCAAAACCCCGGTTTTCTGGGAGATCGATGTAGATGTGTTCTAGGCTCAGTGCATAGAAGTGGCTTACCTTTTATGTTTTTTCTAGTGTTCGAGAAAAAATGTAATCGAATTTTTTGGTGTTCTCTGAATTGGGGGGGGTCACTGTTAAGGAGACAGAGGATAAGTCTTGGTGGGTGCTGGTTATTGAGTTTAAAAGAAGATGGTGGTGTCTCCTCATGAAAGTTTAGATTATGAGGGCCAGAACTGGTAATCTGCTCTTGATGAGCAGGCTGAGGGATTCCTGTCACCTCTCTTGTCAGGTGGCTGCAGGTGCTGCTCTGATATTTCCAAATCAACCCCCAGCCTTCCCAGTAGAGGCAGAGGGGGCAACTGGAAACAGCATTGGCTCCGTGATCATGGAGCTCCAACCTGGTCTTAGGTGGTCTTAGGCGGGCCCAGTTTCAATGAGCCATTCCCTTCCTTCTCTTGTCTCCAAATAGGACTGATCTTAGCATGTCCTTTTAAATAGCCCCTTGCACCTCATATGGGAAGGAGCTGTGGATCAGATTTAACACCCACAAACTAACGCTTCCACGGACAATGACTGAGTTTACCAAACTGAGCTTACCATAGTTGGAGACTGCACATCCTCTAACCGGCTTGCTTGGTTTTTAACTACCAAAAACACCGTATCTTCTCTTGACTATTACCAGGTGTTGGTTTTAAATCAGCATATTTAAGAAATGTGTACTATTAATTAGAACTTTCCAATAATGAACACTAACATCTGATAAAAGCAAGATATTCTCCCTAGAGAATGACCTTTGGCAGTGACAAACTGACCAATTTAAGGGGTTCTATTTTTATGGTTTAACTGCCCCCCGACTCCATCTTAACTACCTCTGCAATATGTACTTCATATGTACATATGGTACTTTAGCACAAACTAAATAGTAAAAGGTCAACAGGAATCAGAGTGGAGCTCGGAGGAAAGGAAGCGTATGTCAGAATTATTTTTGCACATATCAAAGCCTGATTTGGGTGTAAACTTAGCCAGAGGGGTAAATGATGTCTTTGCGGCTCAAATATATTGACACTTTAATTAATGGCCTAAGAAAATACACTGGGTATTGGGATGAAACCAATGGACTATTCTTTTGCCTTAAATGTGCTATGAGAAGGGTCCATGAAAGACGGGGTGTCTACATTGCCAAGAGTTAGGAGGGGACTGGGGTTTCCAAATCCTGGCCATCCCTATCTTTGTCCATCAGAAACTGGGTTAGCATGTAATGCAAAAGCAAGAGAATTGTAGCAACACAAAATGAGGCCATATTGTACACTCTAGGACTCTATATAATTGCTAAGAATGGGTCGTAAATTTGGTGTTAATCTATTAATCAACTATCACCAAGAAATGTAGATCCTGTCACTACATGCAAAATACTATGTTTTGCTTGACTTTTCGTAGGGCAGATTTGATTCCAGAAAAATATTTTGGGATCATCAGAAACAAAAAGGCTTTCTAAACAAAAGGTGACTTATTTTATGATTACTTTCCCCTCTTTTCCTTCAGGGGAGGGAATGAGGAGAGAGAACAAGGTAGCAGAGAGATATGCCCAAAGGACTATGACCAGGAATGGGCCCCAGCATGTCCACGCCTGGCAGGAGTGGCCCAGGAGGCAAGCTCAGGGCTGCTATGTCTGTCAGAGGCCATCATTCACATGTAGATCTGGGTTGTGAAGTTCCAGAGACTTATTCTGCATTTGGCACTGTGTCTGTAGTTTGGGTAAACTGCCTTAGATGGGCAATGGTGCCCAGGACCCCATGTCCTGATACTCTGATCGTCTAGGCAGGAATAACTGAGAGAGATTTTCTTCTCAATTACCTTTTCTGATTTTTTTAAATGAATCTGTCACTAATTTTTATATTTTAAATAATGGGGTATAGTTGAGAGCAAGATATAAAGACATATGAATTAATAAGTAAAGAAATATTAGCCAGATGGTATAGGCTACCTATTCTTTTTTGGCTTTCAACTATTGCCAATTACTATTTATTTAACCATAGCATAGTTTCTGTGTTTATATAAAATAACTCAATTAGACTTTCTAAGAGGTAGGCCTTTCCTGTATCTTCTCAGTGGCTCTAGCACACAGCAACTTTTACCAACTTTTTATCCAAGGCCCTCTTAGTTGTTCTCTGTTTAAACTTTGTTTTTTACCTTCTCTTTATGAAAACAGTATGGTTATTTACAACTTAAAGAGAAAAGAGCAACGTGATACAATGAACTTTGAAGTAAATTAGCCTGGGTTTAAATCCTGACTTGATTTCTGAATAAACATGGTCATGTTATTAAAACATTCTGAGATTCTTTTTTGCGGGGTGAGGGGTGAAGTAGAAAAGAATAGCTCTATTGCTTTGCCAGGCAAAGGGGGCCACAGCGGGCTAATGCCCTCAAAACTGTGTGTCCCCCAAACACTCTGAGATTCTTAATTTGCAAACTTGGAGTGAGACCTTGCTTGGTTGTTGGACAATTAAATGAAATAAATATGTAAAACTCCTAGCATGTATTGAGGTCATGGTCTTCATTGCTACCACTTCAACCATTTCCACTAGTTTCACTGCTACAGCAACTGCCAACTGAGTCACCATGGGGAATCCAGGTAACTCTCTGACCCTCAGTTTCCTCTTCAGCAAAACAAAGATATTAATGTCTACCTCCCAGGGTTATGAAGATGATGAAATGCGAACATCTGTAAAGTGCTCAGCACATGCCATGTATGTTCAATAAGTGGAGTGCAGCATCTTTCCCTCTTTCCCCCTCTTCTTAGCAATTTCAAGAAAGTCTTCAAGCCCTTGTTATTCCCAGGCTGGTAGTTCACTCTGATCCTGAGATTAGATTAGAGCCTGCAGGGTTGCCTTTAATGCACTGTAAATTGAACCTGATGTCTGGATTTGTGTCCAGAAAAGATTCACACACTCCTACGAGGCTTGCTAGGTCTAAATCAATCTTTAGGCTGTAGAGGAAGCAAGAAATGTACGTAGCACACAAATATTCCTCTCTTTTCTCCTTTTCCTTCAGAGACCCCTCATGGCCAATGTCCAACACAAGTTGCACAGGCAGAAAATATCCGTACACTCTTCCTTCAGGCCTCTGTCGTGCTCTGGTTGCTCAGTGGTAAGAGGGTCTTGCCTCCCACCGCTCCCCATTTCCTGGCCTCCCTCACCATCTCCTACTGACAGACACAAGAAAATGGACCAGATTTCCATGCCTACAGGGACCCTGTAGTACCCCCATGGGCAGCTTGATGCGGGACAAGATGCAGCTGACCACAGCAACGTGACGATTGCCATGTCCTTAAGCTGCTTGCAGAAATAGCCGATTAAAATGAAGACACAGTCTCAGCACATCAACATAGGCTGTTCATTACCCCGCCTCTCTTATTCCTGTGTTCTGTGCACCTTCCTTCTGAGGACACAGAAGGCTCCCCTAGTCCATGCCTGTGTGGCTTCCTAGACTGGGGAGGTGATGTTTTCTATTGCTTTTGGCGTTCACTTAAGTTTCAGTATGTTTGCTTTGCTCACGCTCTATGGATCATTCAGGAAAGACTGAGGAATGTCTTGTTTTATGTTGTCAGATAGGTGCCAACCCATATGGCGGGGGTTTTTGTTTAATTTTTATTTTTTAGTTGCACCTGTCAAAGGTCCCAGAAACTGTTTGGTAACAGACATGGGCAGCATGTACAGTAAATTTCAGAAACCGCCACACTTAACATAGGAAGAGAAAGGCCAGATCAAATTGTGGGGTGAGTGTGCCATGCTCAGTATCCTAGGGGGCCTTTGATAATTGATCCTAAATGGACCTTTTTCTCTGCCATAGCATTTTATTTGGTCAAGATGTGCTTTCTATCTACTGTGGTCCAAAAGCTAAAATCACAATGAACACAGTAACCACTCCTAATTCAGAAATTTCACCATCTGTTGTTTCAACTTGTGCCACTTACCTCTGCAGAGCCAGGAAACAACAGCAATAAACTTCCCACCCAGGAGCCCAATGGTGAGGGTCAAGGTGATGCCCAAAGAGCAAAGGCTACCAGGCGACCTTGAGCCCAGGAGTAAAGTAATACACGGCATTTATCTAGCTCTCTAGTTGTAACACTAGAGATGTGATTCCACCCGCTTACATAGAAAAAAATGGCAGACTTTCCAAGGCCGTACCACATTGCTTGGCATCATAATGAGTAGCTGATACAATCCTTGTCCTCAAACTCAAGTGAGGTAAATGTGACTTGTATATTTCCTTTAAAGCAACTTTGAGCCCCCAGCTGCATTTCATTTTTGTCCTTGTTGGGCTTTCCTAGGACTTCACCAGATTCAGGAAGGGGTACAAGTGCCCAGAAAGGCGAGGGGCCTTGGCTGTGGGGTTGGGGTCTGTCATGGTCTCGCCAATACCGAACTGGCTGGGCCTCCAGGGCTGCCTGGACATCCAGCAGTCCTCTGCCACTCCCGTGTCCTCCTGAGGCTTAAGGATCATTGTGGAAGCTGTGAGTGTCCCAGCCTTATAGTTTCTCCTCTGTAGACACACCACAACTCTTCCTCCCTGGGACACTCTGCTTCCCCAGGGCAGAGCCAGGGAACCACCCTTCCCTGGGACCTTGGAACCTGTCTCTACCCCAAGACCTGTTTCTCAAAGATATTCTGCTCCTTCCTTTAAATTCAGTCTTCCCTTTGGGAGTCAGACGCTTAGAAAAAAAAAAAAAAAAGCCAGGAAATCTTGCAGCTGGGTCTGGCTTCTACCACACTCAGGGAATGAGGCACAGAGACCGAGAGGAAAAGAAGGATACAGAGAGTGAGAGGGGGAAACGACCCTAAATTCAAACCTCCAAACTTTGTTATGAGTGTGTGTGGTAGCACCAAACACAGCACTGCACTCCATGTGCGGGTCTAAGCCATTCTCCAAGACCAAGTGGAGTGAACATTTCACAAAGAGGAGACTTTGGGTCCTCCACCCACTGTATTTGTGCAAGGAAGTAGGGGGGATTGAAAGCACATTTTCAACACACCACTGGTTTATCCTTTACAGACTGCGCTTTACATTAGTTAAACTTTTTGGACCATGTAAACCAATGTTGCATCCTCTTTTTCTTGTAAATCGTTTGCAAATGAGTAAAATTCACTGATACTCAAGAAAGCTTTCACAACCACTCTCTGTGCAAAGGACGACCAAAACGTGCCTGTAGAGTCAGTTTTGTGTTCCAGTGACATTAGTTGAGTCAGTCACAGCAGGCTGAACTCGTGTCCCTCAATTTAAGACAATGCAGTCTATAAAACCTCACACTTGCAAAGTTGTTTTCCCTCTTAAAAGTGGATGTGCCGGGGCTTCCCTGGTGGCGCAGTGGTTGAGAGTCCGCCTGCCGATGCAGGGGACGTGGGTTCGTGCCCCCGTCCGGGAAGATCCCACATGCCGCGGAGCGGCTGGGCCCGTGAGCCATGG
>NC_041223.1:17534036-17543968 GCF_002837175.3 Physeter macrocephalus | reverse complement strand
GCGCCGGGAGCCTGTGCCCCGCAACAGGAGAGGCCACAGCAATGAGAGGCTCGCGTACCGCAAAAAAAAAAAAAAAAAAAAAAAAAAAAAGTGGATGTGCCATGGATTCCTTTAAGTATCAAGATGCCCTTGAATTTTTAAAACATATGACTTAATTTAGAACCATGGGTTTGTGTGTAGTCTTTCACAAGTGTATCTATTTAATATGAAGTGTTTATAAAAGTACCTATGTCCCTACTCGGTGAAATGAATAGTAAGCAGATAGAACATCAGATTTCACCAGCGGGAAAGAAGACTCCCTGCCAGAGCAAAATAGTTGCTTCACGTGGTTGGAAAAGTTGCCCAGTGTTCAAATGACTCACCCTGGCCGCAAACATCAGCAGTTAGAGATGGACTCGGCTGTGAGGCAGGACCCGCAAAACAGGTTCTGATGGGCTCAGTGGTTCCTGGAATAGTTACACTAAGTATAGCCCTCATCGGGGCTTCCAGGGAAGAAAAGTAAACAAGTACTTTTAGATATTCCTCCAACAAAATCATCTTTCTTCTCTTGAAAATGTGCTCTTCTTTACCAACTTTCCATTTCCCTAGATCCCTTGGTTGTCAGTAGTTGTTTTTTTATATTTAAGCAGTTAATCTGACAAAGTTGAAACTAATTTGGGGCATGAAAGAAGTGGAGAAAATGTACCAGACATAAATAACTGCTTTCCAGGGTGAAACTCTATAAAACTAAGCGTTTTAGAAAGCCCTACCCATATTAAAATGAGGAGAGGAAAGTCTTCCTGCAAGAGAATAACTATCAAAGTGGTTTGTTTCGTGTTGAACAGCAGGATGTCGGCTTCTGATTTTCCACCCCAGGCTTTGGAAGTAAAGCTCAGCAGTTGACCACAGTCAGGTTTTACTGTAAAGGGCCACTGCTCATTAAGTCCTGTGTAATTAGAAACTGGCAAAGGAAGGAAATGTTGTTAGAACACTCAGGGGAAGGTTTATCAAAGGATATGCATTTTGTGCGTTTGGGTTTTGCTTTTCATCAGAAGCTTTGACAACTTCATTAAATCTAAACATCTGAGAAATGTTCATTGAACATGTAAAGGTCATGCAAGCCCAGAAGGAAAGAACTTCAATTCTTCCAGGTCTCTGCCATCAGGCTTTATCTAGTCTCTGCTTTTCCTTCCTTTCTTTTTTCAGCTTGCAAGAATCGTGGGTAGAGAGGGTTAAACCTCTCTATTGGGACTTCGCTGGCCGTCCTGTGGTTAGGACTCTGCGCTTCCACTGCAGGGTGCTTGGGTTCAATCCCTGGTCGAGGAACTAAGATCCCGCATGCTGCATGGCCAAAAAAATTTTTAAATTTTTTAAAATGTTTTTAAAAAAACCCTCTCTATTTACACATATGTTTCTTTCTTTCTTTTTTTTTTAAAGTATAATTTCCCCTTTATTGTCTTTCCAGTGAACAGTATTTCTTTAGTCTTAAAGGACTTAGCTCCTTACAAGGGCTTTGGCGGAGGTCGTGGGGCAGCACCCGCAGGTCTAAATCGGGGTGGAGGCGTTCGGTGCTTCCGGGCTTCCCGAGAACGATTCCTGACTACCTTGCTGTGAACGGCACCGCTCACGCAGTAATGCAGCGTCCCATACAGCTTGGGAAGCACGTAGGCGTCGAAAACACTCGCTTCGGAAACGTCCCTGACGGCTGCGGCCTCTACGATGTTCCGAATGACGAACTTCTTAATGGCCTTATCCTTGGGCACGCGTCGGGCACAGCTGGTACAGCGAATAGGCTGCACGTGGCCGCGGCCCTTTTTGGCACGACCATTGTTCCTTCTTTTCTTGGTCATCTTGGAAGCGAGGAGGCGAAAGAGCCACATATGTTTCTTTTGAGTGACCATTAGAATAGTCAGAACTAATGAAAACGGGAGTGTCTGCCTACAATGATAACCACAGATCCAATTCTCTGGGACATTTTAAGGAAGTTATTTCTTCTCCAATCTCTCATACGAAGACAGTGAGACTATTACAAGCACATATATCTTTATGTGGCTGTTAAAAAAACCCTATTTTACCTGTTCTGACAGAGCACACACAGGATGAATCATGTAGTAGTCAACTTTGGTTAATTTTGCCCACAATAATGTCAAAAGTTGTCTCCCTGACCTTGCAACCTTAGACTTGCATTCCAAATGTCTATTCTTGTGTTACTGTGCACACCTTCAAGCGAGCTGAGAGGTTTATAGTTACTAGAGTCTGCCATGAAAAAAAAAAAAAAATGCCAGAAGGAGCTGACACCACCCACTGTAGGTTTGTTCTTGGCACAGAGACTGCGGTGTGGTGCGTTGGCACAAGGCAATATGAGTTGTCATGTCTTAAGTGGCAGCAATGCTAGGGGATACTTTTCTCCTTTGAGTTATATGATTATCGCCCTGAATGAAACATAACTCGGTTTTGAATCATAACTATGGGAAATGCCCACACCCATCTCACCCCAATGTATGTAAATTTCATTTCTCCCAAGACTCTCAGCGATGAGAGAAAGCAAACCATCAGTTTTATGAAAGCAGCTTGGCTGAAATGTTTGCCTCCCTGTGCTCAGTCACTGGAGCAGTCCAAGTGACACATTTGACAAGGCAGAACACGAAATTTATCTCTTCAATATGGAGCATTTTGCAAGGGGGACTGAGCTTTGGAGCAAACTAATGGTAAGTGGAACGAAGTGTTTAAATATCAAGGGCATCATGCTGGGTATTTTCCTTGTGGCTTTTCATAAAATTAAGATGAAAGGGGAATTTATAATCAAAGGACTGTAGCCTTGCTCATTATTTTAAAGTGAAACATGCCTTCTACATACCAAATGGTATTAGTGATAAATGACTTTGGATGAATTGTTTGGGTGCAAATTTTTCTAATTTTATTGATGAACCATACCGCATAGCTTGTGGGCATATGCAAGACGTTACCTTACTGAAGCAACACGATTCGCTGACAGAAAGGGACTGTAACGTCGAACTAAGTTTTTAACACAGATGAAGCGTTTCTTGGCACTCTGGGTTGGATTGTTACTTTTGATTTTCTTTAAATGTATCTCATTTAGGATTATATAAATACACCTGTGTGTGTGTATATATATATAATGATCAAAATATATACTAGGATCAGAAGAGCATGAAAAAGGTGCATATTCAGACCTCCTATTTCTTTTTATGTCACTGAGAACTGTTGAGTTTACTTCAGATAAATTGGTCAAGTTCTGAAAGCCTGCCAGAACAACACAGATTCCCAGGCCTCGGGGACCCTGGCTGATCATCTCATTTTATAACTGAATAAACTGAAGTTCCCCTACTTGAAGAACGCAGAGTTGGACTACAAGATCCTAGACCCCAACCCCAGTGCAGTGCTTTTTCAGTTAGTATATCTCACTGTTCCGTAGTATAACTTTTCAATGTGTTTTCTCCTTTTTAATGTGAATTTGAACTTCATTGGAAATAGAAGATTCTGTTGCAAACATGGGTGATTTTTAGATCGGAATAAAAAAATCTCTTTTGGTGGCAGCAATGTGACCTCCCTGTCTTCTCCCTGGCAGTATGACTTACCTTCTTTTATAACATAAAGTTGACTCCAAGAACAAATTAAAACAGTGGTTTCTAGAATGATCACTTCTGTTCATTAAAGAATGCTCACCATGCCCGGTGTCTTAGGTTTTCATGCTATATCTCGGCTGGCAAGCCATGTTGCATATTTTTGGAGAAATCAGGGTAAAACAATACTCTACTGTTCCCAGACATAACTAAAAAGGCACAATTTTCAGATCCATATGCAAGCTTTGGAGACATCCACCTTCGTTCATCCAAGTCATTCACTTAGCAAAATATTATCAGTCAGTTGTATTCTGGAGACCGAACCATTTCTATGCTCTTGTAATATTTCGATTGTTTAAATGCCTTAGTTTTTATTAGGAGCTCATGTTGACAAACCAGAAAAATCAAAAGGGCTTTTTCCTGCATGCCCTCAGGGCAGGAAGGGATGTCTGTGCTCGGAGGGGCTGGGAACTGACGGAGCAGCAGTCTCTGGTTGGGTCCAGGATGCTAGGACAGCCCGAGGGGCCCAGGCAGAGGCTGGAACTCAGGAAATACACAAAGGGGTGAGGTGTAGGTATAGGTCCTCCCCACTTAGACCCCCCACCCAGTTCCTTGCCCGAGGAGTTTCCAGGTAAGATACAGTCAGTCACATGAGAGAAGATCAGAATTGTACAGTAAACACCTATCACAAATTCAAGCTCGCCTGTTGTTCTGTTCAACCTTGAATACTCAGACTGCCGTTTTGAAAATTCTCTCCTCTTTTGGAAGCTCTTCAGCCTCTGGCTCCGTCTCGGCAACTACATGTTGTCACCAGTTCCCTTGGCAAGTGGGTGGCCACTTACCGCCAGGCCATCAGGCGCTGACACTGCCTTAGGTTGCTGGCAGCAGCTCACCAGTCTCCCCTGAGCTCCTTCCGGGCTGTGCAATAGGTAAAATACCTGCCAACTCAGACAGCCAGGGACAGGCACAGCCCAGGGCAGGAGGGACTGAAATTCACTGTGATCCTGTGGCTGCTCAGGGGCCTGTGTGCATCAACAGAAACAAAGGTTGGAGAGGCTGGTGTACTTTCACAGTGTCTTTCTATGTGGTCAGCAGGGTGTTATCTTAGCTGCATAGATGGTGAGACCCAGAGATTTAATGATGGGTTAGGCGCTGTCTGCATAGCGAGCAGTGTGGGAGTGAGAAATACAAGCCTCTGCCATCAGAAGCAGGTCATTTCATCCATAATCTTGGGCATTTGCTCTCAGCCTTCTCTGCCTGGAGGACCAGAGTAGTTCCGCCATGGATAATTCCCTAGTTATTCTTTGTTCTCAGTGCATTTGAATTTCTGCGTGTCTTTGGTCTTGCAGACTGCTTGTGTCACTTAGAAATTCACCTCCATGCTGGACAGGACCAGATAATCCTCCCCTCTAAGAGGATAAGAGCAACCCCTGCAAGTTCAAGTTCGGGAGCTTGCCTCCAGGTTGCCTCCCCAAGGTTGTGTGCTGTTCAAGGACAGTTGATAGATCAGGTCCCTGCCCTGCACACAACTTAGCACAGTGGTTCTACACGCCAGCTTCAGCACGGACGAATTAAATATGAGGATGCAGTCACCAGTGGGTGCTATGTACAGGCACAGGTGTTTGGGGGAAGTAAACAGTGGTAACTGGCTCTGTAGTCCTGTGTGATCATCATCACCCCCGAGACCCAAACCGTTTTTCTTTTTTTCCAACCTAAAATCCCCGTTCACCCCCATTCCCTCTCTCCAAATGAGCTCAACTGAACAGAGCATCAGGCAAGTGCTCACTGAGTCTGGCTTCTCTACTTACTCTCCTGTTTCTGCAGAAAACACAGAGGAAGAAGACATGCTCTTGACTCACGAAGGTCAAAATATAGTTGAAAGACGAGCTATATGTACACGAAACAATTAGAGAACAAAATAATATATTAAAGAGTATCCAAGTGCATGGTTCACACACTAAATGCAACAGGGATTCTGAAGTCAGGGAAGTTGGAGAAGGTTTCATGAAGGAAATGGATCAAGAAGGATGGATAGAATTTTGAAAGGAGAGGGATGGGCATCCAGGTGAAGGGGATGGTGTTGAATAAATGCTGGGATGCGGAAACAGCCCTGGTGCTGGGACAGTGCTGAGTGACTGCACAGGAAATGCATGTGAGGGTCGGGGAGAGAAAAACTTGAGCAGATCCTAGAGAGCCTTGAAGGCCAAGCAAAGGAGTTAAGACTTGGGAGCCATGGAAGGTATGGGAACAGTAAAATGGCATGATAAAAGCAGAGTTTAAGGAAAAGTAGTCTGTCCACATAAAATGGATTCTGAAGATTCTGGAGGCCATTAGAAAGTTGTTACAGGACCTAAACATGAGATGACAGGGGTCCCAGGCCAGAGCGGTATAAGTTGAACAGGGAGAAAGAAGCATATTTCTAAGGAAAAATACAAAATGCTGGTTGATGAATGGGATCCTGTGTAAACTACATCAAGTTAGAAATTATGGCTGTCTTGTGTACTAGGTAACAGTCTGTCTCTGCTCAGGGTAAAAGAGAAGTCTAATTCTTCTCCTTAGATCTACTCCTAAGGCCAGCAAACCTTTCTGATACTTCCCTGTTCCTTGAGTTCGCCAAACCTTTTCTACAAAAGTCTCAAGGAGGGGCTTCCCTGGTGGCACAGTGGTCGAGGGTCCGCCTGCCGATGCAGGGGACACGGGTTCATGCCCCGGTCCGGGAAGATCCCACATGCCGCGGAGCGGCTGGGCCCGTGAGCCATGGCCGCTGGGCCTGCGCGTCCGGAGCCTGTGCTCCGCGGCGGGAGAGGCCACAGCAGTGAGAGGCCCACGTACCACAAAAAAACAACAAAAAACAAAACAAAAAGTCTCAAGGCACCAGTGCCCATCCTAAGAGCTCAGAACAAAACTTCTCTGCTAGCAACACTCCTGCCATATGGAACATGTTGCGCTCTCAAAACTCCTCCTCTCTCTGTTTTCATGACATTGTAGGTAAATTTTCCCATTTCTCCTTCTTAGCTATTGGTTGCCAAACATGAAACATTTTTATTCTTTCACACGCACTGTGTCAGTTTCTCTCTAGTTACCTGCTCCTCACATCTCCCCCTGTCTGGCTTCATTCATATCAATTTGCCCACTGAAATCTGGTTACCTGGCAGTACCCTTTGCTTTAGATGATCGACTTTGCCAGGCATACACATAGTTGTATTACTTAAACTCTCTTCTATCCACAAGAGAAAGAGGTACACCATTCACCTGAGAGTTTGAAAGGGGAGGCAAGTTATCACAAGTACACAAGTGAAGAAAATCAAGAGGTTGCGTGTTTAGACTGAGAAGTCCTAGATAGGTTTTTAAAGGTAATTTTGAATCATAGAAGGTGGAGAACTTTAAGGGGCCATACAAGTGTTCTATTTCACTTTCGGAGGTTTTTTTTAAAAATATTTATTTATTTGTTTGTTTGTTTGTTTGGCTTTGCCGGGTCTTAATTGCGGCACGCAGGATCCAGTACCCTGACCAGGGATCGAACCCGGGCCCCTTGCATTGGGAGCGCAAGGTCTTAACCAGTGGACCACCAGGGAAGTCCCTGCAGAGTACTTTTAATAGTTTTTTCTTTTAATCTTTAAGCCAACATTTAAAATTCAGAAGACTTGACGTAGCAATCCAGAAACATATTTCCTTGAAAAAGAATCAACAAATATGGCAATAATCAGCTGGGCCTGAGCACTGCTGTCCCCTGTGGATAGGGTGGCTACACATCCTCCTCCTTCCCTGCATTTCTCAGTACCTATCAGGCCCTCTGGACATTTAACATTTATTTCTAGTTAGTTATGACTCTGATCTAACCAGTTTCCCATTTTACAGAAAGAGAAACTGAGGCACAGAGGTTAAATAACTTTTTCAATATTACCCAAGAGATTGGTAGCACTATAGGGGTTAGAATTGAGCTTTGCTATGACTCCTGGACCCGCTTTCCCTCCCTGTCTGGACAGTAGTTGTGTTTTCTGAATACGGGTTGGCAAGCTGGAGGAAGGCAACAGCCTGTGTGTGGGAATATGCACATCCGTCAGTAAAGCTATTGAACAGGTGTTCCTGAGGCAGGAACCTGGAGAAATTCAGAATAATAGTATTTTTCAAATGTGATCCTTGATTTAATTTTATTTTACTTTATTGTACTTACTACTTAGAATTTCAAGAAGGAACATAATTAGCTTTTCCCCTTTATTACAATTTCTTAACATTATTTTTTTTAACTTTTTATTTTATACTGGAGTATAGCCGATTAACAGAGTGACAGTTTCAGGTGCACAGCAAAGGGACTCAGCCATACAGATACAGGTATCCATTCTCCTCCAGACTCCCCTCCCATCCAAGCTGCCACATAACATTGAGCGGAGTTCCCTGTGCACAATTTCTTAACTTTAAAAAAAGTATACTTGAAAATATGGCAGTGGTGATATAACACTGTAAGCATTTGTATTGAAAACATCCCAAATTTTAAAATGAAACCTACTGATAAGAAAAAAAAAAATCTGTGTGTTTTTTCTCCTCCACTTTCCTCTCTCAAGCTCATTTCATTCCCTTAGACCTCTGGCCTGCACTGTTAGAATGTCCATCTCAAGTGTGTTAACATGACTTTGGCACTTGGCTAGAGGCTCCTGCAGACGCTGCCTCCTGTGGACGCAGTGGTGATGGGAACTCCGTGGGCTCACAGGGCGGGCCAGAGGGGGCCGCGATCAGCCTGCTTATCATTATTGATGTGGCTTTGGCGACCTCTGCTGCGTTTCTGTCCAGTGCGATTCTGGATGCAATTCAGAGAACACCTGCGGAAATCCTTGCGAGAAATCCACGCGCGTGCCAAGGCCAGGTGATCGGTGTCACTCTTGAACGACGTGAAGGTCAGCCTCTTGGCCCTCCTTTAGCTCTTATTTTAATGAAAGTCAGAATTCTTTATTCAGCGGATTTTAATACAGACCCAGCACAGGCTGGCATTTCTACTTTTTGCGTAGTTATATTTAAAATAGTCTTTTAACTAAAACGGAAGAAGGGCGGAGATTTTGCAGGGCGTTTAAAATTGGAGGAGGGTTAGGAAAGAGATTCTCTGTGTTCTTTGAAATATCAGAAAGCTTAAAATTTATGTTTGATCTCTCCTTTCACCACTTCAAAGGAATCATACCTCTGTGATTGTTTCCTTCCTTTTGGGGGAGATCTATCGTCTTCCTCCCCAAACTTGTGGAGCATTTAGCTGATGTAACAAGATCACTTCCTGACATCAATGAGGGTGTTTCAGCCCTACCATTTATGCTACTGTTTTCAGTACACGTTTTTTGGGGGATTTTTGGAGTTTTTTTAAATACAGGTTTTACTTTTCCATTCAGTATGTAAATATATGAGTTGTAAATAAGAGACGGAAACTCTAGAGGAATTTGACACTGAGTGTCCACAGTAGAAACTTACCGTACACTAAAAGTTCATTTGGTCTTAGACCACACTGAAAAACTGTTGTATAATTAATATAACACATTGATTAATGATGACAATAATAACTAACATGCATTACATATTAAGTTAAGTGCTAGGAACTGTGCTAAGTATTTCATGGGTATTATCTAATTTAATCTTCATAATGCCCCTTTATTCTTCTAAAATGAATGAGATAATAGTCTGTGTGGGTCAAGGTTTAGTTTTAGGCATGCAATTTGGGAAGAATACAGGCGAACTGAAGCACATGGCAAAGTGAGGATGAGAGCAACCAGAGAGAGCAGAGGTTCTCAAACTTGAGCCTGGGGACTCCCCTGGTGGCGCAGTCATTAAGAATCCGCCTGCCAATGCAGGGGACATGGGTTCAATCCCCGGTCCAGGAAGATCCCACATGCAGTGGAGCAACTAAGCCTGTGTGCCACAAATACTGAGCCTGTGCTGTTACCCCGTGAGCCACAACTACTGAGCCTGAGTGCCACAACTACTGAGCCCGCGTGCCTAGATGCCACAAATACTGAGCCCGCGTGCCTAGAGCCTGTGCCCCACAATAAGAGAAGCCACTGCAACGGGAAGCCTGTACACCGCAATGAGAATATTTGCAAACGAAGCAACTGACAAAGGATTAACCTCCAAAATATACAAGCTGCTCATGCAACTCAATATCAAAAAAACAAACAACCCAATCCAAAAATGGGCAGAAGACCTAAATAGACATTTCTCCAAAGAAGATATACAGATTGCCAACAAACACATGAAAGGATGCTCAACATCACTAAACATTAGAGAAATGCAAATCCAAACCACAATGAGGTATCACTTCACACTGGTCAGAATGGCCATCATCAAAAAATCTACAAACAATAAGTGCTGGAGAGGGTGTGGAGAAAAGGGAAC
>NC_041223.1:17525102-17533721 GCF_002837175.3 Physeter macrocephalus | reverse complement strand
AGATGTAGAGAATGGACTTGAGGACACGGGGAGGGGGAAGGGTAAGCTGGGGCAAAGTGAGAGAGTGGCATGGACATATATACACTACCAAATGTACAATAGATAGCTAGTGGGAAGCAGCCGCATAGCACAGGGAGATCAGCTCGGTGCTTTGTGACCACCTAGAGGGGTGGGATAGGGAGGGTAGGAAGGAGACGCAAGAGGGAGAGGATATGGGGATATATGTATACATATAGCTGATTCACTTTGTTTTACAGCAGAAACTAACAAAACATTATAAAGCAATCATACTCCAAAAAAGATGTTAAAAAAGAAAGAGTGGCCCCCACTCGCCGCACCTAGAGAAAGCCCACGCACAGCAACGAAGACCCAACGCAGCCAAAAATAAATAAATAACTAAATTTATAAAAACAAAAACAAAAAAAACAAAAAAAACCTTGAGCCTGCAGTAGAATCTCCTGGAAGGCTGACTTAGACACAGATTGCTGGGTCCACCGCTGTGCACCTCCACCCAGCATCCTGTTAAAGGGCTGGACTGTGTAAGTGATACCTTTGGGACAGTGGATGTGACATTGGCCAAAAGGTATGGATTGAGACCAGCACAGCTGAGAGTGAGGGAGAACAGATGGAGTGGGCTGCCCGTGGAGGAACCTGGGAGGTGCCCACGCGGAGGAGGGTGATGGGTTTCTGAGTAAGAATTACAACCTGGTGGCCCCGAGGCTGAACGCATCTGCAGATGGGTCTGCTGCGAGTATGCAGGGCCACTAGATGTTTTAATTTGAATGCATCCATCCTCCAGTTCCCCATAGCCCCTACTCTCTCTTAGCCTTGATGATTCATCCATTTATGCTCACCGGCCTGGCCACAGATGGCCCTGGAGCTGAAGGCCCCTGAGGTACAGGCTGAGCAAGCAGCAGGTGAATGCTGGATTCGATTTTTTCATTTTATTTTATTTTATATTGGAGTAGAGTTGATTTACAATGCTGTGTTAGTTTCAGGTGTACAGCATAGTGATTCAGTTATACCTGTACATATGTCTATTCTTTTTCAGATTCTTTTCCCATATAGGTTATTACAGAATACTGAGTAACGTTCCCAGTGCTGTACAGTAGGTCCTTGTTGATTGCCTATTTTTATATATAGTAGTGTGGATATGTTAATCCTAGACTCCTAGGGATTTGATTTTTTTTCCGTAGTCTGCCATCTGGACTCTATAGAATGAGAGAGGGGTCACTTGGTAAACTGATCCCAGCTTGTTCACTTATAGGAATTGCACCCTGGGGGAGAGGACTCACTACAAACTGCTACCATGGAAGTGATTCGAGTATCACCCATCATTGTGCTGTTTCCTAGGATGGCTGTCTCCATCGAGCACAGCTCTCTCGGTCACCCCAGTCTCCTCCAGGTCTTCTCCCTCTGCGGCTTCCTTTGGTGTCACGTTACTCGGGCTGACCCTTGGTGGACACAGGACCTGAATGGCAAAGCCATGCCCCTTCTGTACCTCCCTGCAAACAGCACCCCAGGGCTGCTCTCCCTGAGTCCAGTGGGCTCGTCTGCCCTGCAGGGACACACGTGGGCCTAAAAAGCCAGACACTGAAAAGCCTTGGAAGACAATGACCCAGGCTTGGTAGGAAGAGACCTAAGCAAGAGAAGTTTGGGGTTGATTACAAAACAGCTTGTGCCAAAAGTGGTAGATTCGCGGGAGAAAAACCTTATCTAGGAAGTTCCAGGGCAAGGAAGAATAAAGAAAAATGAAATGGCAGAGAGAAGTAACAGGACCAAATTAAGAAATGGAAGATCTAGATAAATTGTTAAGAGGCATGTATGGTCTGTGATGGATGCTTTGTCCTTGATACATTTAAAATAAAATCAGGAGAGGCCGTCACTGACCACTCTAAGTAACTTGATTAAGTCTTTTCCACGTTTGCCTCCTGGGTTTGGTTGCTAGGTATTTAGCCACTGCTGTCTCAGTTATGAGCATTCTGGGGTTGGGCTGCCTTCTACATGGGGAGCTAGGAACAGGGAGCTCTCTCTTCCTTGGACCAGCTTTCCATTCTTTCTCTTTTCTTTCTCTCTTTCTCTCTTTCTTTCTTTCATCCCATCCTTCCTTTCCCTTCCTTCCCTCCCTCCTTCCCCCTCTCCCTCCCTTCCCCCCCTTTCTTCCTGTCTTCCTGCAAATAAGGGAAAAAAAAAAAAACCTGAGGAGACCGCTGGTGCAGGTTCCAGTAATAACCATGGCAGGTAATTTTTGCACATCCGGAGTGAGTCATTTTCTTATAAATGAGATCGGGGGCTGTAGTGCTCCCAGAAGAAAAAACACTTATATTGACGTGTTTAGGTATTGGAATGATAATATTTGCCCATGTGAAAAGATGTGTGATTCCTTTCTGCCACACCATATGGCTTATTACTATTTCATAATCCAAATAGTAGCAGCTGCTGCAGAATGCGAGCATGAGTTTTCCTAAAGTAAAAATGGGCTCACTCCTGGATGCCACGTGTACTTTCCACAGCGTCACCAGCAATTCACCAGAAACCTACATATGGGTCCCTTCCATTAATCCATTCCTTCCTTTATTCATATCTCAGAAGTTCGTTTTTCTATCCACTTCCATTCTGTCCCTCTCGCCCAACCTACCCCCATTCAGCCTGGGCCCCCAAGGGGCCATTGCATCTCGGGAACAGATTATTTAGAACTGTTGGCAGCTGAAGGTTCCGGTTTGGGTCTTGCTGACCACTGACGGCTGCCAGAGACAATGGCAGCGAATTTTCGCCCCGTAGAGAAAGCCCACGCACAGCAACGAAGACCCAACACAGCCAAAAATAAATAAATAACTAAATTTATAAAAAAAAAACAAAAAAAAAACAAAAAAAACCTTGAGCCTGCAGTAGAATCTCCTGGAAGGCTGACTTAGACACAGATTGCTGGGTCCACCAACTAAATTTATAAAAACAAAAACAAAAAAAACAAAAAAAACCTTGAGCCTGCAGTAGAATCTCCTGGAAGGCTGACTTAGACACAGATTGCTGGGTCCACCGCTGTGCACCTCCACCCAGCATCCTGTTAAAGGGCTGGACTGTGTAAGTGATACCTTTGGGACAGTGGATGTGACATTGGCCAAAAGGTATGGATTGAGACCAGCACAGCTGAGAGTGAGGGAGAACAGATGGAGTGGGCTGCCCGTGGAGGAACCTGGGAGGTGCCCACGCGGAGGAGGGTGATGGGTTTCTGAGTAAGAATTACAACCTGGTGGCCCCGAGGCTGAACGCATCTGCAGATGGGTCTGCTGCGAGTATGCAGGGCCACTAGATGTTTTAATTTGAATGCATCCATCCTCCAGTTCCCCATAGCCCCTACTCTCTCTTAGCCTTGATGATTCATCCATTTATGCTCACCGGCCTGGCCACAGATGGCCCTGGAGCTGAAGGCCCCTGAGGTACAGGCTGAGCAAGCAGCAGGTGAATGCTGGATTCGATTTTTTCATTTTATTTTATTTTATATTGGAGTAGAGTTGATTTACAATGCTGTGTTAGTTTCAGGTGTACAGCATAGTGATTCAGTTATACCTGTACATATGTCTATTCTTTTTCAGATTCTTTTCCCATATAGGTTATTACAGAATACTGAGTAACGTTCCCAGTGCTGTACAGTAGGTCCTTGTTGATTGCCTATTTTTATATATAGTAGTGTGGATATGTTAATCCTAGACTCCTAGGGATTTGATTTTTTTTCCGTAGTCTGCCATCTGGACTCTATAGAATGAGAGAGGGGTCACTTGGTAAACTGATCCCAGCTTGTTCACTTATAGGAATTGCACCCTGGGGGAGAGGACTCACTACAAACTGCTACCATGGAAGTGATTCGAGTATCACCCATCATTGTGCTGTTTCCTAGGATGGCTGTCTCCATCGAGCACAGCTCTCTCGGTCACCCCAGTCTCCTCCAGGTCTTCTCCCTCTGCGGCTTCCTTTGGTGTCACGTTACTCGGGCTGACCCTTGGTGGACACAGGACCTGAATGGCAAAGCCATGCCCCTTCTGTACCTCCCTGCAAACAGCACCCCAGGGCTGCTCTCCCTGAGTCCAGTGGGCTCGTCTGCCCTGCAGGGACACACGTGGGCCTAAAAAGCCAGACACTGAAAAGCCTTGGAAGACAATGACCCAGGCTTGGCAGGAAGAGACCTAAGCAAGAGAAGTTTGGGGTTGATTACAAAACAGCTTGTGCCAAAAGTGGTAGATTCGCGGGAGAAAAACCTTATCTAGGAAGTTCCAGGGCAAGGAAGAATAAAGAAAAATGAAATGGCAGAGAGAAGTAACAGGACCAAATTAAGAAATGGAAGATCTAGATAAATTGTTAAGAGGCATGTATGGTCTGTGATGGATGCTTTGTCCTTGATACATTTAAAATAAAATCAGGAGAGGCCGTCACTGACCACTCTAAGTAACTTGATTAAGTCTTTTCCACCTTTGCCTCCTGGGTTTGGTTGCTAGGTATTTAGCCACTGCTGTCTCAGTTATGAGCATTCTGGGGTTGGGCTGCCTTCTACATGGGGAGCTAGGAACAGGGAGCCCTCTCTTCCTTGGACCAGCTTTCCATTCTTTCTCTTTTCTTTCTCTCTTTCTCTCTTTCTTTCTTTCATCCCATCCTTCCTTTCCCTTCCTTCCCTCCCTCCTTCCCCCTCTCCCTCCCTTCCCCCCCTTTCTTCCTGTCTTCCTGCAAATAAGGGAAAAAAAAAAAAACCTGAGGAGACCGCTGGTGCAGGTTCCAGTAATAACCATGGCAGGTAATTTTTGCACATCCGGAGTGAGTCATTTTCTTATAAATGAGATCGGGGGCTGTAGTGCTCCCAGAAGAAAAAACACTTATATTGACGTGTTTAGGTATTGGAATGATAATATTTGCCCATGTGAAAAGATGTGTGATTCCTTTCTGCCACACCATATGGCTTATTACTATTTCATAATCCAAATAGTAGCAGCTGCTGCAGAATGCGAGCATGAGTTTTCCTAAAGTAAAAATGGGCTCACTCCTGGATGCCACGTGTACTTTCCACAGCGTCACCAGCAATTCACCAGAAACCTACATATGGGTCCCTTCCATTAATCCATTCCTTCCTTTATTCATATCTCAGAAGTTCGTTTTTCTATCCACTTCCATTCTGTCCCTCTCGCCCAACCTACCCCCATTCAGCCTGGGCCCCCAAGGGGCCATTGCATCTCGGGAACAGATTATTTAGAACTGTTGGCAGCTGAAGGTTCCGGTTTGGGTCTTGCTGACCACTGACGGCTGCCAGAGACAATGGCAGCGAATTTTCGCCCCGGTTGCCCGTGTGGCTTCCTCCGCTGCTGAGCTTCACTATGTGTCTGTAGTTAATCGGACACAGGTAGGCCCTGAAGCAGTTAATGACCCCCCCTCAGGCCGGCTTGGCCCAGCTCCGAGGTAATGGAAAATGTAGGGCGGCACTTTCTACAGACCACTGGAACGGGGTTTGCAGAAACCCTTGAGGTTTAAGAAGGGAGCCATTTGTGGCCTAGGTGCTGGAGGCCACTGTAGAAACCAGCAGAGTCACCAGCACAAAATAACCCAGTTCCACAGAGGAGAGGTATCTGTGGGACTTACTGTATCATTACATGGTCATGCTGAGTGCCCCTGAAAGCTGGAGGTTTTAGAAAACCAAAACACTCTTTATGCTGATTCTACACATCACAGTGGTAAATATCTAGACCATTTAACCAAAAGAAAAAAAAAAAAAAAGTCCTGACCAAATATCCCAAAACCTGAGCCTAAAATGAAAGTATATAGATAATTGCTTTAATTTTCCACTTCAGTCGGCTAAGTTATAATAATACCTTGCACTTGCGTGATGTATCATAGTTTTCAGGGTGTTTTCATGTATATTAGTAGTAATTGAGACTTTTTTTCCAAGAAGACTGTCAGGTGACCTGAATCGATGGACATTCGTGAGATTGGTATATTATCTCTGTCAGCTACGTTTTGTTCTGTTCCTTCCACAGCGGGTATCACTAATTTCCAACTTGTATCGGCCATCTTCCTGCAGCCATTTGTCTTTTTCAGGTGTGTATCGGTCAGTTCTCTAAGTACCTGCTGCTTTTTTCACAAGTTATAATAGGGTGATTTATCAATGTCATTCTTCTCACTTGGCAACGAGAGAGAAACTACAAGATATTGTAGAATCGGTCTGCATACCTGGCCTTTAACCACAGTTCTCCAACTTGAAATGGCATTTATACCCCTTCATCACAGACCTTGTCAAGAGGTCCTGGAGTCTGCCTTCACTTAGCCGGTCTTTGCCTTCAGGGTGCGTTAGGTAATTGTTTCATAAACTTCTCTCTTCCAAAAGGAATATCTGACAACATTCCCAAGTCACATTTTGTGTTTAGGAGTTGCTGCCTGTGTGTGTATGTATATATCTGCGTCTCATTTGCGTTTCTTATAATCATAAGAAGTCTGACTCAGGCCAAGTAGGTGATTGTCCCTAAACGCCATGATGTGATTTCAGGGCTGAATAGTCCGAATCGGTCTTCCTAATTGATGATGACTGAAATCCCGTGATTTGACTATCCTGCCTTTCCTCTGTCCCCAGCAAAACTTCCCCCGAAGGCTCAGCTCTTTCCACTCCCAGAACCCATCCTGACCTGCAGGTAGTGATCACTTGAACTGGGATTAGTCCTACTGTCCCAAGCCTGGTGTCTGGTGGGCCTGGGCGGAGCCCTGGGCCCCCTGTCAGCTGATCTGCACCTTAGCTCACACCATGCTTAGCTGGCGGGCACGCATGGGATGCTGCTGTTGCTTTCTCATTTATACTTAGGCTTTCCTGCCGGAATCCGAGTCCCCCACCCCTGCCCACTGATTATGCTGCTGAGCAAATGCTACCCTTCTGTGTCCCGTTGCCTCAAGGTTCCTCCCATGTGTACCTAAAAACAGGGTGGTGCTATGATTTTCATGGGCCCCAGGCGCTTTTGGCTTTGTGGGCCACTTCCTGCATTAAAAAATGTTGAAAGTTACATTTTACAGTTGTGTTGGTATAAAGACAAATATGTTCATATATATTCAAATATATTCATACTATATATATATATTATTTATTAAGACATTTCTTTGACTTGAGAGTGTATTTTTTCTTCGGACTTTAATGTCCTTAAAAGAAATTAACACGTTGGCATGGATCTCTAAAAGTATCGTGGGTTCTGGGCATTGTGCCTGATGCCCCTGATGGTTAAGGTGTTCCTACTGAGAAACAGACCAGACCCTTCACCTTGGACCAGTGTTTCAAAGTTCCGTCCTTTCCAAACCACATTTAGGAATTGTACCATGTTGCTCTTCTCCCATACTAGTTTTCATCTAATATTTTTCCTTAAATTTACCCCCTTTGAAATTTTAATAACTGTATTTTGCAAAGAAAGTTTATGTCAGTAGCATAAAGCCAGTATAACTTGCTGTTAGGAACTATATGTTTATCCTCCCCCATCAGACATTCAACTGTTGAAAAACCCTAATCCTCAGTGTGAGGGTTTTGTAGGTGGGGTCTTTGGGAGGTAATTAGGTCATGAGGATGGAGTCCTCCAGGTGGGATTAGTGCCCTTATGGGAAAAGACAGGAGAGAGCTTGCTTCTCTTTCTGCTCTCCACCAAGTAAGGACACAGTGAAAAGGTAGCTGACTGCAAACCAGGAAGTGGGCCCTCACCGAGAACTGCCTCAGCCAGCACCCTGATCTTGGACTTCCCAACCTCTAGAACAATGAAAAATAGATGTTTGTTCTTTAAGCCACCTGTCTATGGTAATTTGGTGCAGCGGCCTAAGCAGACTAAGACACTTGCCAAAAATAGAAAATAATCATTAATAATTATTAACATAAATGTTATGTAATTTTTTCAGTTTATGTTCATGTTCTATCTAACCCCAGTGTTGTTGAGTTCCTCAGCATCTCTGATCCTCTACTAGTCCTGTAGAGTTAATGATCAGATCAACCCTAGCTCAAAGGTGCCTACGCTGTTCAGAGTTTTCCTTTATTCACTGTCTGCCCACCAACACCCAGCCACTGCCCACGTTCTTGCTCCAAAACAAAGGGACCAGACAGACCTCCCCAACTCAGTTTAAGCTTTGACAGAGCATCCCTGCCCATTAGACTGGATTTTCCTGGGAAACATCATTGGGTGTCACAATCCTGACTTACCATTTCCCACTAGAACAGACTGTCTAATAGAACTTTCCAGGATGGTGGAAATGTCCTATGTCTGCACTCACCAATTCAGTACCCACTAGACAGATGTAGCTACTGAGCATCTGAAACATGGCTAGTGAGACTGAGGAACAAAATTGTTACTTTTAATTTTAACTAATTTAAATTTAAACTCTTTAGCTACATGTGACTAGTGGCTACCATAGTGCACGGGGCAGCAACGGAACGTTTGATTTTGGCTATGACCATCCTTCTTGGATTCTCCGTCTCCATCCCAGAACTGATCAGTTCTAAAATTCTTTCCCGGGCTTCCCTGGTGGCGCAGTGGTTGCGCGTCCGCCTGCCGATGCAGGGGAACCGGGTTTGCGCCCCGGTCTGGGAGGATCCCACATGCCGCGGAGCGGCTGGGCCTGTGAGCC
>NC_041223.1:17502311-17525003 GCF_002837175.3 Physeter macrocephalus | reverse complement strand
AAATAAATAAATAAATAAATAAATAAATAAATAAATAAAATTCTTTCCCTTTCCATGAGGCCTGTCATGTCACATGGCCAAGTTTATTAGTGAAATGGAGGACACTTACGCTGCTATGCTGCTATGCTGCTATTAGATGTTCACACCATAGTGTGAAAGAAGGCTCTGGGAGGAGGTGTGGCAGAGGAAGCAGGAACAGAACAGAGAACCCTGTGTGCTGCTGGGAGCTTCATGGGTGTGTGGTGAGCAGGGACAGAATGGAGAGAACAAGGTATCAAATGTTAATTCCCCCTGCTTTTCAGTTTTGCAAAGCTAACAATACCCTAGATCGAAACTGTATTAATATCATTTTATTTCCTCCTCTTTGTCCCTTTTAAAACAATTGTCAGTTGGAGTCAAAGGTTCAGGTTCAGAATAAACAGTCTGCTTAACAGTTTGTCATTGGGACTTCCCTGGCAGGCCAGTAGTTAGGAATCCTCACTTCCACTGCAGGGGGCCTGGGTTCCATCCCTGGTTGGGGAACTAAAATCCTGCAAGCCTCGCAGCGCAGCCAAAAAACAAACAAACAAACAAAAACAGTTTGTCATTAACCTGCTAAACCTAGAAACTCCAGCGTGAGCTGGCTTCAAGCCCCAGGCTTTAGTGGTCACGTCGTTGGACCAACTGCACTTATTTAGCGGATATAATTCTATTTCCATTGTGGAGAAGGTGCACATAATAGCAGCTTTTGCCCCAAAGCAAAAATCCTTTGGGAAATCTGCCTGCACTAATGCATGTATCGAAATACATGCATATTTCCCATTAATACTAATAGAACCTAATGAGACTGTATAAATCACCTGAATTTTGATGCAGTGTGAATCTGATGTTGGATGCTTCGAGATGAACTCAGAAAGTCCATTTGTCTGGGAGCTATTTTCTTAACACGCCTTCATCTTGTAGCTGAATTCCTCTCCTGTGACTGAAATATTCATCAAAGGCTGTTTCTGCGTCTCACATCATGTACACCTGCCTCTCATCATCGGAAGAGATGAAGTAGACTCATCTGTGTGACCGTGTGCCTCTATCTAGGCATAGTTTAAGGTTCTATTGACAGAAATAAAAAGGGAATGGACAGAAAAGAGAAATTAAGAGAGATTTTCCTTTTCGTGGGGAGCAGTGTGCAGGGCCAGGCTAAATTAAGCGTACACATGGTCTGGGATCCTGGAAGGAGCGCCAGATCACATAGGCTGTGTGTGAGGAATTTATACATCTTTATTCCCCACATGGTCCTCACCCATTGTCAGCTATATCAAGCATCTTACCTCCAAACCTCCAGAGCAACATGTTTTACCTACGCTGTCAATGTCTTCTGGGGGAGAAATGCATTGTATTACCTATCAGAGCGGCGGAAGTGCTTTCCAACCAGTGTGCCTCCCTCGTTCTTCAAAAATGGGCCCTTCCAGTCTCCCCTAACTTCAGCTCCCTTTTCTCTCGGATCTTTCTCCTCTGTTACCTGGATTCTAGTCCCAGTGCTTGCTCATGGAGACTGCCTTTTGTTTTACTCTATTATAGGCAAAAAAAAAAAAAAAAAAAAAAAAAAGTGTACGGTAGTCCCTTCTTATTCACGGGAAGTACGTTCTAAGACCCCTAGTTGATGCCTTGAAATCACAGATAGTACCAAACCCTATACAATTGACCCTCTGTAGCCTCAGATTCCACATCCGTGGATTTCACCAACCACAAGTTTAAAATATTTGGAAAAACAATTCCAGGACGTTTCAAAAGGCAAAACTTGAATTTGCATCCCACCAGAGGGTTTTACAAAATATTTAGGTTGTATTCACAACTATTTACATAGAGTTTACATTGTATTGGGTATTATAAGTAATCTAGAGATGATTTAAAGTATAGGGAGAATATGCATAGGTTATATGCAAATGCTACAGCATTTTGTATAAGAGGTGAGCATTCATGGAATTTGGTATCCACCAGGGTCCTGGAAGCAGTCCCTCACAGATATCAAGGCACAACCTTATATACCATGTTTTTTCCCTATACATACATACATACCTATGATGAAGTTTAACTTATAAATTGGGCACAGTAGGAGATTAACAACAATAATAATAAAATACAACAATTATAACAACTTACTGTAATAAAAGTTACATAAATGTGGTTTCTCTCTCAAATTATACAAATTTAATGCCTTTTCCATCTTAACTAAGCACTTACCACACACTGTGGCTGTAACTTTGGCAGATTGCAATAGCAAAACTAGCACAAATTTCTTTTTTCTTCTTCACAATTTCACAAGTAGAAGATTTGTTCTTAGCGTAGATCTTAGCGTTATCGTATGATTTCCTTCCTTTCTTATTAGATCAAGAACTTTCACCCTTTCACTTAAAGGAAGCATTTTATGGTTACTCTATGGAATATCCAAATTGCCAACATCACTACTCTTGCACTTTGGGGCCATCAAGTAAAGTAAGGGTTAATCAAACACAAGCACCCCAATACCACAACAGTCGATTTGATAACCGAGCCGGCTGCTAAGTGACTAATGAGGGTGAGGTAACGCTGGACAAAGTGTTGCTTCCCATCCAGGGCAGGACGGAGCTGGAAGCCTCGAGATTTCATCACTTTATTCACAACAGCACACAATTTAAAATTTAAGAATTGTTTATTTCTGGAATTTTCCATTTCATATTTTCAGACTGCAGTTGACCAGAGGTAACTGAAACCTCAGAAAGTGTAACCTTGGGTAAGGGGGGAACTACTGTACTATAAGAAAAAAGAAACACACATGCACACTGCATTTTTTTCCCCAAAGTTTCTTTCAGACATAGCAAAAATAAGGGTCAGACAGAAAGAAAAATGTAGATTGTAAGTTAAAAACTTGTTTACTGCTGGACTACATAATCTTGGAATTATGGAAAATTAGCACTGGAAAGGACCTTTGGGAGTCTATCACAATAAGGCTACGTCTGGCAGCTGCAGCTTTTCACAGCTGGCAAAGCCCTGGTGTTTCCACGGGTGTCTCGCATAGGCATGGCAAATACTGTTAGTGCCCCCTTTACAGATAAGGAACTGAGGCTAATTAAAAATGCTGCAAAAACAGCATCATTGATTTCTATATTGATAAATTGGAATCATTTAGTTTCTTCTCTAGTCCAAGAAAACAGAAGAATAACTATATGCAAAGCTGCTTGAATAAGCTTTTAAATCCAAGGTGTCTTAATTTCCAAAACCAGTGAAAGCCCTAACTGAATCTTGGGGTCTACAAAATATTTGAGAGTTAGTTTTGTCATTATAATCTGCTTGAACCCAAGAGAATGCTAGAATTAAATTAAGGTTTAATTAATAATAGTTGAGGATTAGTGAAAAAGGTATTGAGCTGTAGTAGATCTTCAAGTCTTACTCTAAATTGAGACATCTTTTAAAAATGCAACACTTTGGAGGGAGGGGAAATTGGACGAAGGTAGTCAAAAGGTACAAACTTCCAATTATAAGATGAATAAGTACTAGGGATGTAATTTAATGTACAACATGATAAATACAATTAACATTGCTGTGTGTTATATATGAAAGTTGAGAGTAAATCCTAAGAGTTCTCATCGCAAGGGAAAAAAACTTTCTATTTCTTTAATTGTATATCTATGTGAGATGATAGTCACTAAACGTATTGTGGTAATCATTTCATGATATGTAAATCAAATCATTATGCTGTACACCTTAAACTTACACAGTGCTGTATGTCAATTATAGCTCGATAAACCTGGAAGAAAAAGAAAGAATTACTCTGGTTAGGATTATATTAATACGAATGATAAGCATCAGTTATGAACACAGATCTCTGTTTCTGTAGCTATAAGATGAAAACAATAATATTACCTACCAAATAAGTTGTAATAAGAATTAAATGAGACAGTAGAGTAGAAGAAAGACTTTCCATTCTAGTTATTAGGATGTAAACTCTGTCTATAAAATTAAAAGTTCCCTTTTAAAAAGAAACCATTATTATTGAGTGGAAGAGCTGGTGCAGTCTACCTCTTGTTATCCACATCAGAGGGAAACATGGTTATTTGGACCAGGAAGCTCTGGCTCAAGCCTCCTCACCCTAGTTTCCTCTTCTCAAATTGTGGATATCTGATTTAGCAGGAACTAAAGGTGCGCTACCAACTGCAAAAACAATTGCATTCATTTATTCACTACTTTATTACAGGCTTGCTTGCTATGGGCCAGAACCTACGCTAGAAATAAATACAAGGAGAAGATCTGTTCCTGCCCTTCAGGGGTCTCCCGGACTAGTAAGGGAAAGTCTAGGGAAGGGCACTGAAGGAAGGGACTGGATAATTATTGGGGCATTTATATAGGTTAGCTGACATACTCCTAATTACAGCCCTAGTCAAGTGGGTAATGTTATCCCCATTTTATAGCTGAGGCCCAGAGAATTTAGAGTTACTTACCCAAGGTCACACAGCACGAGAAAGAAGGAGAAATCAAACCCCCATATGTCTGATCGTCCCCTTTGCACCACCCATACTAAACTGTGTGATTCCATGGCCACGTAGTATCATGAGGGTAGCCTTCGGCAGCTGCTACCTGCCACTGACTGTCACTGAGCCCCTAGAAGTGTCACCCTCGGCTGTTCTGTTGATGTTGGAGCCCATCTTCTTTCTCTTGGGACACTCTGGAATGGGGGAGAGAGGCTCAGAGCGCCGTCCGGGAGGATTTGCCACGTCATTCCTCCCAAGCAGCTCTCAGGCATACCTGAATGAAACCGAGGAATGTCTCGTCTGTCTCCAGGAGAAGAGTGTTCTTCCCACCTGCGTACCTGCCAACGTCACTGGGAGTAACTTTGAGAGTTTCCGAGAATATATTAAACAGGAGGCGGACAGCCCTTGGAACAGGGGAGCTGTGGGAGAGAGATGGCCTCGGGAACTGGGAGAGGTTGAGACAAAGCCAAGAGAAGAGACGAGTCTTCTTCACTCAGAACCATAGTAGGAGAGGGGAGCCGTGGGTCAAGCGGAGCACGGTTCAGATGAGCATTATGGTAAGAGAAATACACTGGGTACCAGCTTCAGCCACGGGCCCAGCGCCAATGCGCAGAGAATAGAAGTATGAGGACAAGCCGAGGTTGGTGACTCAGCAATGACAAGAATTAGGGCCTTGGGAACTGAAGAAAGTAGGATTCTTCAAGACAGGCTGACAGTTGCTTCTTCTCAATCCCCAAATCCAAAATGCTCGGAAAACTGACATTTTGGGGTGGCAAAACCTGTCCTGAATTGACATAAGGCTGTCTGTAATCTTGGTTCATCCCTCTTAATGTGAATATTCATAGTTTTGCTGTAGAAATATCCATTTATTTTATTATGGGTTATGCTGGTGGTATTAAATGATGTAGAGGATAGGAATATATTACATTTCTTAAAAACCTGAATTCCAAAGCCTGAATTCCAAAACACATCTGTTTCCAAGGGTTTCAGATAGGTGACTGTGTGTCATGCTCTACTTCCACATTATCTCATTTAATCCTTACATAACTCTTGAGAGGAAATTATTGCTTTCCCCATTTTATAGTTGAAAAAAATAGGATAGGGAAGCATTTATTTGACCAAGGTCATGCAACCAATAGAAAGTAACAGATCAAGGACTGAACCCCACGCATTGAAACCCAGCTCTGTGCGCATGCCTGCGCCATGCAGTGTGCTGACGGGGGCTGTAGGGTGGCCAGCAGTGGCTCCTGGGAAGGAGGGACTGAGAGATACTGTCACCTTCTCCTGCTAAAACCTGTCCCTGATGCTGACACCTCCAACAATTGTTTTGGTTTTTATAAAAAAGAAGCAACTGCTGGGCTAGAACCTCCTGTCAGCATGAACTTCTAGAAAGTGCTGAGTAAGAGTGAAATAGGATCTTTTTAAACTCTCATGTCCTTCAGCTACACTAGAGGACCTGTATCTAGGACAGTGGTTTTGGGGCTTTAAGGGATCTCAGGTTCCTTTGAGAAGCTGATGAAAGCTATGAACTTTCTCCGCAGGATAGTGCACGTGCACCTCCACCGAGTAAATACTTCATCTTGTTTCAGGGGAGCGTATCCACGAACCCCAGATTAAGAATCTCTGTTCCCAGCTTTTAGAGGGTTAGTAAAGTTTCCATGAAAAAAGTTATAGCAAAATTCAACTTTAAAGAGTAAGATCTTTTTTGTTTTTGTTTTTGTTTTTGCGATACGCGGGCCTCTCACTGTTGTGGCCTCTCCCGTTGCGGAGCACAGGCTCCGGACGCGCAGGCTCAGCGGCCATGGCTCACGGGCCCAGCCGCTCCGCGGCATGTGGGATCCTCCCAGACCGGGGCACGAACCCGTGTCCCCTGCCTCGGCAGACGGACTCTCAACCACTGCGCCACCAGGGAAGCCCTAAAGATCGTTTTAATTAATATAATTCAGTGACTCAGTTAAGATGTAATTTCTGTAGAAGCCTAGAATTCTCTGGCCAAAGTGTGTGTGTGTGTGTGTGTGTGTGTGTGTGTGTGTGTGTGTGTGTGTGTGTGTGTGTGTTCGGGTGTTAAGAGTCAAGACCGGGTGGGATTGAGCCCTCTGACTTCTCATGTCAGTTACCCATACAGGTATTGTTAAAGGCTCACAGTTCTGTTGCCTTCTCTGCTCATGTAAACAACCAAAGGGTCCTGGAAGCAGGGGTTGTAATAGAGGTGACTTTCAGTTCAGGGATCTTGTAATTATCTTTGGTCTGTGTGAGCTTGGAGACTTTGGTTCTCCTGGGCAGATCGCTTTCCACCATCTGCAATAGTAAAACTTGCAAACCACTGTCAAGGCCCAACTATAAAGAGTCTCCAGCTGACATCGTAACTTTATAGTTTATTTTCCCTCTTGCTCTTTTGATTTACTAGGATTCTAAGCCTAAAACGAAATGTTTCCTAGTCATTTATATCTCTGGTTTGATAGTGATGATAACGTAGTCCCAGGAGTATAAAACTGGGAATGATGAATGGAAGAAGGGGGTTCATCACTAGCTGGTGCAGAGAACAACTCCTCCGAAATTCAGGAACTGTATAATGGCAGATTTTGTTTTTTACATGATTACCTTTATGACAGTTCTGTCACTCCACACCGAGTGCAATATATTCGAGCTGGTTTTTCTCTGAGAGTAACCATGGCTCATGACACTGGGCTGAGCTGTGTTTCTGATTTGTGCTTTTGGTAATTGGTAGAAACTGACGGTGCGTGCATTTTGATGTGAAGTTAAAAAAAGACATGTTCCGATGAGGAGAACACTTGTATGCTCCTCATTTCCCACTTTCCCACATGTTAATAGATAAGATTAAATGATACATGCAGATTAGCAAAAATGGTTACATTCTTAGACTCTGGAGTTAATCCAACCCGGGTATGGGTTTCGAATCCATCACTTATCAGCTAAATGACTGTCGACAGTTACTTCTATGCCTCATTTTCTGTAAAAATGGTATTTCCCTCTAGAGATGTTTTAGGGATTAATTGAGATAATGCAGGTAAAGTACTTAGCACACTGTCTTTTTCAACACATGTCAGTTAATGTTATCGCACAGGATAATAATGATTTCTCAACTCTGTTCTCCTACAAGAGCCCTCTCTGGCATTATTTGGACTTAAATACAGCTGGGTCCCCAGATGTGCCAAGATGTATACTTATTTGGTCTATCTCCCAGCTCTGAGTTATCAGAGACCTAGTGCTTGCATGAGAGGAGGGAGACGCTTTTCGTATTACCAAAGTGCTTTGCGTGAGAGGGAGATTGCAAGCCTCCGTGACAGATAGTTTTTTGTGTGCTATATGGCAGCCTGGCAGGGACTCAATGTGTTTCTGCTGAACTGAGCTGAATGGGTAAGACCGAGAGAATGCCTGGACCCATCCCACCTGCCCGCACCCTGGCGCCTTGTCCATCCCAGTCGTGGCCCTTGGTCAGCACAGGTGAATGGACTCAGATGTGTTCCAAACCAAAACATTCTAGGCAGGCAGGTGGGCCTGTATCAGTCACCCTGGGTCCCCAGGAGCTCGGAGGTGCCAGGTTCATCTGAAGTCAGTGTGGGGGTCACCTGTCACCTGTCTCTGCAGAGGTAGAGGGCAGAGCCTGCAGGGTTCTGCCAGCACTTGCACAGGGTCTCTGTGAGAAAGGCTGCTGGCCTTGCTCTATTATTCTGTCAGCCTTGAATAGCTTTGAGCCTAAAACCACCTGTCTCATTCCAACCGAAATCTAGTAAGTGTTTGAAAGAAAATAATCCCATTTGGAAATCGGTGGGAAACTCAGTCGATACCTTTCCTGGTTCTGCTAAGTTGTGCAGAACTTAGCTTCTTGGGAAATCAGTAAAATTTCCAAATGCGTATCAAACAAAAGCAGAGGTTCTAAAAAAGGGAAAGTGTATAAGACTAACTGGCTTAACTTAATGGAAAATAGGTCCTCCATAACGTACTTGGCAAAAACTAATGCTGTGTTTTTCTTGGGATTTGGAAGTGCACTCTAGAGAGGAGAGAGGCTGTCTTTAGGACATTTAGAGGGACTCTGCCGGGCTGCCTTTCCTTTTGGCTGGTAACAAGGAAACTTGTAATAGGTTAAAACATTTTAAAATGAGATTCTCAGTAATCAACAGCTGTGTATGAGGTATCATGGAAAGCGACATTTTAATGACTATCTTATTACTGATGATGAATTATGGCATAGTTTTACTGTATCCCCAGATGTAAGGTTCAAATGTAAAATCAGTTAGAATTAACTCACAGGGCATGCCTGTACTTTTCCACAGCACTAAAAATTATTTATGATATGTGTATAGTGGGCAGAATTAGCATACCTAATTCAGAGAAAATAAAACCTACCTTTTTCCTGGCAGAATTATAACCAGCATTATCTTCTAATATGTAACTGTGGACAGTAATTTTCCAGAATATGGAGAACATGAAGGAATTTTGCAGTATTCCTTTCTCACATCTACTTTTACCACTTTTTAGCCTTTTTTTTGTTCCCTACTACTTTTATTTTCTAAAGAAAAGTGCCCAGATTTCTTGTTTACTTGGCCTTCTGGACTTCCTCGTGCTTGTGCAAATTAGGTTTTTAATACTTATTCATTTTAGAAACTTTTTATTATTAGAAGACTTGTGGCCGGAGGAAAAGAAAACATGAAGTATATTGAATTACTTACAGTGGCCATTGATATTGTTATCATAATACCATGAACAAAAACATAAAACAATGGGCTGGAGTCAGGGCACGTGGGCTCCAACCCATGGGTCTCCAGCAGCCCCACTGGCATCCTGGGGACATTTATATGAGATGACCGCTCAGGTCCGTCCAGCTCTGAAGGATCCATGCCCAGCGGCATGCAGGGAAAGAGACTGGGGGGCCAGCCTCTCTCAGCAGCATAAGTCCTCCCTGACCTCATTTGACCCTCTGATTTCCCTCATCTCTATCACAAAGCTAGTAATAGCATCCCCCAGAACGTAGCAAGGGAGTTAGGTTAGGGAGTTAAATAAAATCCTGTGCTGTGAAGTGCTTACTCCTGGTGCCTGAAATAGAGTATGCGCTGCTTGTTACGTACCACCCAGCCCCACTGAGCACCAAACAGTGACCCAGAGAGACCCTGGAGCCAGACTGCTCTGCCACTTACTGGCTGTGCCGCCTTGGGCAAGTTACTTAACCACCCTGTGCCTCAGCTTTTTTATCCACAACCAGTGATAATAATATTAATAGCAACCTACCCTGTAGGTCTCTTGTAAGGATTTTTAAAATCTAGACAGAAATAATACCACTCTTTTGGGATGTACTGAGTGCTTACTCCATGTTAGTCACTGAACCGAAATGGTTTACACACTTTATCGCTTGTCAGCCTATGAGGTGCTGGTCCATTCTTACCCCCATTTTACAGACAAGAAACTTGCAAGCGTTGTCTGTGATCACGCAGCCAGCATGCAGTGAAGCCAGGGTTCAAACGCGAGTCGCCCTGCTCTAAAGCGTGTGCTTCCCAGCCCTACAGTCTGTGCTGGGCCTGTGTCCTCCCCCCGAAAATAGCGTGGGCAGGTTCAGAATGCTGACAGGCTTCCAGGGTAGGTCCAAGCAATAACAACCCCGCGGAAATCAGTCCAAAATCAAGCCGACTAGCACACCAGCATCTTCATTTGCAAACCAGATCTGGGGCTGAGTACAGCAGTGGCACCATCAAGAGAGCACTGCATACTCTGCTTAAAAGTCAAGCACTTTTGAAAACATCTGCTTGAAATTGTGTGCCACTGATTGAAATGAAAAACAAACTCAGATGCCGAGCAACGGTGGGAAGAGGACAAGAAGAGAACTAGCGACAAACAACTAGTTAGCACATCACCACCGATGGTCACAATAAGAGCCCACACGAAAAAAATAACATCACAAGGGAAATTATGGAGGTCTTGGCCACAAGTGATTTTCTGTTCCAATATGTAAAATAGAAAACTGTTATTTTTCTATCAAATGGCACAAATTTCTGTAGTGGGAAAGACCTTTAATTTGTTGGTTCTATCACAACACTGCAGCCCTGATGCATCTGACTTTTGCAGCCAAAACTCCCTGGCCTTTGTCCTCGCCTCTTTGGCGTAGCAGGAGGAGGGCTGGGGCTGGCACCCTGGAGGGACAGCTCCCCCCCACCCCCGGCCCCACCCCCCTGCTCCTAGCACCCACGTCAGGACAGAAAACCCTCATGCTACGGTACTTTGGAGTCCACATCACCCTGTCATCTCTTATTTAACCTTATCTGACCATGACCTGGGTGCCTGCCTCGGGACTGACTTGTTTATCCTTTCCTAAAAGACGCCTACATTTTTATAATCTCTGAAACATCCCCCTCCCACCCCAAAATAAACATAACTTAGAACTCATAGCTAAAATTGCATTCCCGTACTCAGCCTGACAGTGGATAGAGGTGCTGAGGTGCAGAGGTGGCTTACTCGAAAAGACCTTGAGAGAGAACCCAGGTTCATAGGAGTCCTGAGAAGTCAGGCTTGGCACTGGTTGCAGAAACAGTGATCAAAGCATACCCACGCCAGGTCCTGACTTCTCAGAAAGAGGAGCCTTATGTAAGGTGTCTTGGCCAGCTCGGGCTGCTATAACAAAAATACCGTAGACAGGGTGGCTTAAACAACAGACTGTTACTTCTCACGGTTCTGGAGGCTGGGGAATCAAGATCAAGGTGCTTTTAAATAGCTGTCTTTTCGTTGTATCCTCACATGACAAAGAGAGAGGGCTAGCTCTCTTCCTTTTCTTATAAGGACACTAATCGCATCGTAAGGGCTCCAACCTCATGACTTAATTATTTCCCAAAGGCCTCACCTCCAAATACCATCACATTAGGGCTCCAAAATATGAATTAGGAGGGGGCACAAACGTTCAGTGCATAGCACTAGGAATAATGCAGCCAGCCACATTTCTTCTTGCCAAATCATCTTTGGCCCAATTTCTCCGTCTCCCTTGCCCCCTGCATCTAATTGGTTGTCTCTTCTTCTTAGATGTTACGTGAACTCCTTTCTCTCTGCTTTCAGTTCTCATTACTTCATACCCTAAACTTTGCAGTCAAGTCACTGCTCATCTCTCTCTCTCTCCCATTTCCTCATTCTCCCTGCACACAAATGTCTGATCATGTCTTCCTCTACTTAAGAGTTGAGGGCTTCCCTGGTGGCGCAGTGGTTGCGCGTCCGCCTGCCGATGCAGGGGAACCGGGTTCGCGCCCCGGTCTGGGAGGATCCCATATGCCGCGGAGCGGCTGGGCCCGTGAGCCATGGCCGCTGAGCCTGCGCGTCCGGAGCCTGTGCTCCGCAACGGGAGAGGCCACAACAGAGGGAGGCCCGCATACCACAAAAAAAAAAAAAAAAAAAAAAAGAGTTGAGAACCCTCCATTGCCCATGGAATCAAAGTTCTTTACCCACAAATTCTTATCCCTCTAGGATCTAATCTTTACTCGGCTGCAGGAGTTATCTGCTCCAAACAAACTAGTCTTTCCCCATCCCCTTAATATGCCTCGGGGTTCTCCCTGTTTACCCCCTCAACCAGCACTACCCTCAGATCCAGGTAAGAAGGGCCTTTACTCCAGCTTCACACTCTAGGGGGCCTTGCTCTGGCCTTATTCCTCCTCTTTGGGTGACACATTGGCAGGCCCAAGGGGATGTGCTTATCCGGAGCCCAAGTCCTGCCCTGTAGTCCATGTGCTGAACACCTGAGACCCAGAATTCCCTGCTCCAGTGGCCCGATGGCAGCTTTCATGGCCTGCGCAGTGGTGGGGGTGGGCGCGGGGAGGAGTGGTAAGTAGACTGAGCTTAGACTTGCAGGCCTGGGTGTTTACATGTGTGCATGTGAGGGACCTGGGGTAGGATGGGCCGGGGGCTGGCTCTCCCATTCCACTGCCAAGTTCCAGAGCCTAGTGATTATAAAGCGTATTTGTCAGGGTAAAGGATAGAGCATATTTTATTTAGCTTCACTTATAACTTTAAAACAGGTAGAGCACATTTTAACAGTCTGTTAGTTTGACTTAAGACTTAAAAATATTAAGACAGGAGGTATGTGGGTTCCATTTGTATTCTTGTCCCAGGATCCAGAAATGTTAGGAGCTCACCTTCCCTCTATTTCCATTTCTACCAGTTGAAATTTTACCCATCTTCTAAGCTACAGGTCCATTCTCACCTTTACCATAAAGCCTGCACTGACAAACCCCAGCTACAATGTAATTTCCCCTTAGCTTGTTTCATTCATAAACCAGTCTTAGTGACGTTCTAGGTGCCAGGCACCATGATGGAATTAAAAATACAGATGTGAAGAAACAGGCCTTTCCCTCAAAGAGCTTATAGGCTAGAAAAAGAGTCAACACCCACCCACCATGCACAATCCATCAGCACCTTCTATTGGCATTACATCCAAATTATATTCCAAATATGACACATCCTGCAATCTTCCCTGCTAAAACCCCAGTTTAAGGCACCATGACTTTGAATCCAGACTATGTCTCTGCTCTTGGCCTGCTTATGGTCTATTCCCCACCAGCTGCCATAAGACCTTTCTGCCCTGCTTAAAAACCTCCAATGGCTTTCCACTGCAATTAAAATAAAATCTAAACCCATAACCTGGCCCCCATTGACTCTCCAGCCCATCTCCTGGATCTCTCCCTCTCATCCTCTACTTCAGTGACTTCTCAAGCCTGCCCTGGCTTCTTTCCATCTCTCAAACAACTTGTTCCAATCTCAGGGGCCTGTGAACTTGCTATTCTCTCTATAGCAAGTTTTTTCTTGTTGCCTCTTTTTTCTTGTTGCTTATTTCTTAGTTTGTATGTTATCCTCCCAGAGAGACCTACCCCAACTTCCCTAATGAAAGAACTTCCAAGTCCCTTATTATCCCATTACTCTATTTTATTAATTTGTTCATGTGTTTACTGTTGGTCCATGTAGAATTGGATTCCATGAGAACGAACACTTTGTTTTGCTCATAACTGCCTTCCTGGTGCATATAGTTGGCACTCTGTAAATTTTGTTAAATGAATGAATGATTGCAATAGAATGTGATTTGTGCAGGGCGCTGCAGAAGCCATTGGAGAAAGCTAATATTACCTGGGGAGAGTTGGTTTTGACTATGGCCTGGGTTTGGGGAGGTGGGGTTGGTGGGAAATGTGAAGACATAGACAGGGTTGACAATACATTTGATCATGCTAGAGTTTAAACTTTAATTTGAAAGCCAAGAGGAGTCATTGAAGGGTTTGAGCAGAAGCATATGACCAAATTTGTCTCTTAGAAGTGACCTGGGGTGGAGTGGGAGGAGAAACCAGAGAAGGCAAAGATGGAGGCAGGGGTTTAAGTCAGGATAAAGCTTTCTGTATACAGGAGGGAAGAGGATTTCTATCAGGAAGATAAGAAGTAGACAGCTTTAGTCAGCAAATCCACACGTAAGCCTCCCTGCACGTATAGTCAGGGTGAAAAATTGGGTAAAGATAACAACTGCATAGAGGGAATGAAGGAGATGGATCCATCTCTGGTGGCTGTTGGGTTTCAGATTAGATGCAACCTTTCTCAGCCTGGATTCTTGGAGAGAATCAAGCTCTGATGTCCAGAGGCACCTACTGTGTGTAGTTAATTAAATTCCCTCCTAAGCATCTAGAATGGTTCTAGATATGTGCCGTTGTTGGAAGAACTGAGAAAACAGTTCCTGTGTTGTGTAGGTCAGAGGAGGACTCCCTTTTTTTTTTGGCTGAGCCACACTGCACGTGGGATCTTAGTTCCCTGACCAGGAATCGAACCCATGGCCCCTGTAGTGGAAGCATGGAGTCCTAGCCACTAGACCTCCAGGGAGTTCCCAGGAGTCCCACTGAGAGTTGGGTAGATCATGGTATCACTGGGGAATACAGAGGTAGAAATGTATTTAGAGGAAAAATACTGAGTCAGGTTTAATCATATTGAGTTTGAGATGAGGACTGAGTGGTGAGTTATGAAAAAGAGAGAGAGAGAGAGATCAACATAGAGGAGTTAGTTGATGCCAAGGGTGTAAAGGAGGTTGCCTAGAAAAAGGATAAACCAAGGAAAGATCCAGGGCAAAGCCCTGGGAAGCCTCATTAATCAAGGCTTACCTTAAAGTTGCAGGTTAAAAAGTTGGCTAAGTCAAGAGATCCCAAAAGGAAGACCTAGAAGAAGACAGAAGTTTGCAGAGAAATAGTACAGAATGAGGCGTGGTATTGGGGCAGCCCAAGTAGTTTCAAGAAGAAAGGGATGGTTGATAGTGGCAACCATAACAAAGGTGAAATAGGAAAGGTACTGAAACGTCCATGTGGCTTTGGTAATATGAAGGTCACTTCATCTAATTCTGGGAAAGCACCCCATAATTCTTCTCATTCTGAAGTCATGTTATCATCACCATCACTACTGCTACTAGTAGTGGTGGTCATAGCAGTTTCAGGGCTTGGATGGGGAAGACAGGAGTGAATTACCCTAATGATGTTAGAAGTAATTTCTCAAAGTCTCAGAAGGTATGGTTACAAGACAGATTATGATGGACCTTTCACTCATCAGAGCTGCAGCAATCCATTCTATGAGCTGGCTTCTTAAAAAGGTCCAATAGATCCTACATCCAATAAAGTGCTTCTGTGTAGTTCACCATTAAAACAAAATCCATCTTTTTTTCTCCAGTGGTGTGAATTTAATTTATTCTCATTTATTAAAGCTGCTTCTGGGACTTGAAAATGCTTTCTAAATGTTCATTCCATTTTTACATTTGCAGTCCATTTCATTCAACATGCCTTACTGCAGATTGAATTGCTTACTAAATTTGAAAGAGATCAATAAATAGCAGCAAAACTACAGGAGGTCATTTAATTTTTTTTATTAACAGACCCAATAAATCTGAGCCTATTTTCTTCAAATAAATCAGCTGGAAATAAAAAAACTGCTCTTGGGCAATTTATGAGGTTAAATTTAAAAATAAAATTTTACTTTCATCTGTGGCTGGTATTAACATGACAAAGCTTCAACAGAGCTTGCTTAGTACTGAATTTATGTCCCCTATCTGCACAAGTATCTTTTGCATAGCTGCATACAGGTTAGCGAATAGACTTGAAAGGGAACAGAGTCAAACTAAAAATACAGTCTGTAGAGAGGAGTTCTCTGTATTTAAAAGTTTTAGGGTACATATTAAAAGTCTGATTTGTAGGCAGCGTTTTTATCTGAAAATGACCTGGGTCCCCTAGAATTTACTGTGGCTACTTAAGGCAGGAGGAGGGAAACTTTAACCTCTAAGACTGAGTTCATCTAGACATGGGGTGATATTGCTTTGGCTACACCAGGAGCATAATTTTCCCTTTGGTGAGCTACTGGGGCTGAGAACAGTGATTAATTGGCTAATCAGAATTTCAAAGGGCAGTGATAACAGGGGAGAACAGAATGTAGTGACAGAAGTTCAAGTCCATTAAAACACTTTGCAATGACTGAACCTTTCCCCCCATCTCTCCCTGTTCTATAGTCTCCTCTGCCCTCTGGTCTCTAAGCCTCACCCTCTCCACTAGCCTTCCTTTTTTTGTGTATGCATTTCCCCAGCCTCTTTCTTTACATCTTCAGTACCCACAAAATGAAACTGAAAAATATGAATCTTTTCCTTTTTTAAAAAAAAATTTTTTATGTTACTTTATATTTTTTGGACGCACCGCGCAGTTTGTGGGATCTTAGCTTCCTGACCAGGGATCGAACCCTGGCCCTCGGCAGTGAAAGTGCAGAGTCCTAACCACTGGACCGCCAGGGGATTCCCTTTTACTTTTTAAAGTTTTATTTTCCCTCTTCTTAAATTCAAAACAAGTTGAGCTTTTTGATTTCTTTTCCCCTCCCAACCTACGATTGTTCTTATTTTTGTGGGACACCTAGATTTTGTGTACCTCCACTGCATCAGTGGACCACAATATCAAATGAATTCCCAGGCTAAAGGGACTCTTAGTTAGCTTAGGAATAGTGAATTTGTGCAGATAAATCAACGATTAGGATTTTTTCCCCCCAGACACAATCAATATCACTGTCTTTAATAGCCTAGCAACGTGAAACTGTTCCATACATTTTCATCCTCGCCTACATTAAAACCTGAGAATCAGGCAAGTGACTCAAGCGATTGCTTAGGTAGGGAATGTGCCTGCACAGAGCCGGGTGTGACTCGTCTCAAGTCAGGCTCCTCAGCTGGAAAGGAAAATGGGGCCACACGCCTTGGGAAGAGACACCGAGGGCCCTCACCTTGCTCAACCCACAGCTGGTTTACCAAGCTAATAGCCACAGCATTACGCCTATGACTATGTACATGATAATACATTATTCCCCACACAGGAAGTTGAATGAATATATGAAATCATTTTGCTTCCGTGACCTTATACGTGATCGTTGCAGGCACAGAGTTTTGCATTTCAGGTTTTTCTCCCTGTGTTCCTGTCAGTGACATTCATTCTCTCTCTCTTCAAATCTGTTTACCTAGCAACTCCTGGGAATGGAAACTCTTCTTATGATTAGATCACAGGGCTGGGGACTTCTAAAAAATTTTCAACTTGGTCTCATTTTCACTTAACTGACCCTCTGTTCCTCCTTTCCTTATCTATATAATGAGGAAATAACACTTTGCATGGAAACTGATTCTCAGATGAGAGGTAACTGAATGTTGTTGCTTTCATCATCATCCTCAAACAGTGGACATATTCTAGGTGTGGCCAGAGCAAGAAGGGGATCATCCTGAGAACTTCCTCAAAAGACCCAAGACTTGAAAATGTTTCTGGAGAGGCAGCTGTAGAGCAGTGATTGAAAGCACAGCCTGAGAGAGCCGGGTGGACTAGATTTGAATGCTAGTTTTGCTACTGACTAGCTGCCACAGTTTCCCCAAGTGTGAAATGAAGGCATAATAGTGACCCCCGTAGCACTGAAAGTAGGATTATACAAGTTAATATTGATAACGTTCTTGGAACAGTGCCTTCAGTCTCAAAATGTTCTGCAAACAAAAAATTTAACATTTCTGATTATGCTAGAAAGAAAGGCCCCTCTTGTCTGGAAAGATGCAGTTCTGGTCCTTGTCACTCATGAGCAAGAATTGAATTCAAACACAGGGGGTTCCGATGATGAGAGAAAGAAGTGACCGCATGATGGAGACCATAAGAATCCATCAATTAGTGGTCTTTAAACGATTTTGCTTCTCTACCTCCTAAAGAAAATGTTTGTTCGTATAACTCACACAGTTTAAATTTGATATTGAAAATTGTATTATACTTTAAGTAAGTTTATTTTTGTTATTAGGGGGTGGAAAATATGAAATGAGATGAGGATCGACTGTAATTGCAGAAAATATCTCATGATTTGATTTTTAAAAAAGACTTTACCTACCTTATATAATAAAGCATGACAGATCTAAAAGAAATTACATAAAGTGTTGATGTGTGGATTTATCAAATATATCACCAAAATTTTTTGGTAGACTCACAAAAAAACACTCTAGTTGCATTTAAAAGGATCAACTTCAGTAACCTATACTGCTTTGGCTGTCTGCAATTGAGATCATCCATCCCTACATGATCTAAAATATCACTTTACCAGCACCAATGTTTTACAGAATTGTGTATAGATGGGGAAAGATAAAAAGCATCTCCCTTCCTTCCATCCATCTGTTTGGTAGAAAGAAGGGAAGTTGGTAGAAAGAGGGAAGTTGTGGAGGAACTATGGGTCATCTATACACTGATGCCTTTTAAAAAGCTGGACATGTGTATAGATGACCCATAGTTCCTCCACAACTTCCCTCTTTCTACCAAACAGATGGATGGAAGGAAGGGAGATGCTTTTTATCTTCCCAAGGGCCACTGACGGTTGGTGATTAAGGGAAGCCAGCGGGAAGAAATATGTATTAGGGTTGCTTGTTGCAGGTTTGTAAGATAGAAAGAATAAACTGGAAGATGATTCCAGCAGGAGGTGTCACTGGTTCTTGGTGGAAAGAAGACCTGTGATTGTTTTAGGCACGAGAGGCTATTTTCATCACTATACCGTCTACTCCCTCTATACCGCCCCCATGCCTCAGATGCTAGTTATAACTGTGTTCCAAACTGCAATATACCAAAGGTTATGGATAGAGTTACACTTACAACAGTAACTTTGTAAAGACTATATATTGAGGTTTTTTATAAATATAATTCCTTACCATTTGTCCTTTGAAATAAAGGTTGAATTGCTAAATAACAACCCAGTAAGGTTGTTACTGCCTTTCTTGTCTTTCTCCGAAACAAAACAAAACAAACAAATCTTTATAAATATTCAGAAGCTTTGACTACATCAAAGTGACCAGTAGAAAATTGCAAATGAGAAACAGGAAATATTTGCAAGACAATTGGCATTTCATTTTTAGAGAAAGCTATTTTCTGACAGCAGTAGTTTAGCATTTTTGCTTTCATTTCATTTAAAAGGAGAAACTGTAGTTTAGAAGAAAAGACAGTATGAAAAGGAACCCAGTTTCCCCTCTCATCACCATACATAATATATGCTTGTGGGAGAGCTCTCTGGGGGAACAAACAGGCAATTGATGGCAATGACTATTTTCTATTTATTCCAGTGATAAAATGAAAGACTGGACTCAACATCAGATTTTTTTTCTTAAGGAACTTAAAGAAAAATTGGTTTATTTGATGTCTTTATTATGTCTTCAGCAGTTAACAAATCTGTAAGCATCTATTTTATTTTACTGTAATACCACTACATATTGAATTGATTTTTTAATTGTAGTAAATTCAGATGTTTATTTTCAACCCTGAAATTTTCTAATTCTACCGTTGCTTTTGCCTGAGGTAAAAATAAATGTTACAGTCATAAATGGAGAGGGGAGATAATTTATGCCTACGCATACATTTAATCAGCCAGCCAGACTGCTCACCCTGTATGTGCATTTGCATCTACTTTTATCTGTTAAAATGCTTTAGGCTGCTGAAACAGAAAAGGCATTATCTCACATAACTCGAGGACTCAAAGTGGGGTGACTCCAGGATTGGACAGTTCCATGGCTCAACTCTGTCATCAAGAAGATCACTTCTTGGGCTTCCCTGGTGGCGCAGGGGTTGAGAGTCCGCCTGCCGATGCAGGGGATGCGGGTTCGTGCCCCGGTCCGGGAAGATCCCACGTGCCGCGGAACGGCTGGGCCCGTGAGCCATGGCCGCTGCGCCTGTGCGTCCGTATCCTGTGCTCCGCAACGGGAGAGGCCACAACAGTGAGAGGCCCGCGTACCACAAAAAAAAAAAAAAAAAAAAAAGATCACTTCTTGGGAACTCCCTGGTGGTCCAGTGGTTAAGACTCGGTGCATTCACTGCCATGGGCCCAGGTTCAATCCCTGGTCAGGGAAGTAAGATCCCACAAGCCGTGAGGTATGGCCAAAAAATAAATAAATAAAAAAATTTTTTTAAAAGATCCCTTCTTTCCTTCTTTCTTCTGTGCCTTCTTAGGCATGTAGGTTTTGTACCCGAGCTGACTTCTTTGGAGTTGCAAGATGATTGTCACAGGTACAGGCGTCTCATCCAGAGCATCACCAGATTTCCAGGGGTAGAGAAGACCACCTCTTCTTCCTGTGTCTTCCTTTTTCTTACGAGCCAGGAAATCCTTCTCAGAAGCCTCACATCAGACCTCTAGTTTCATTAGCAAAGATTGAGTCATTCGCCTCTGCCTAAAACAATCACAATCAGAGAGAATAGGATTATTCTGATTGGTATAGAGGATTCAGATTAGCCTCTAAATTCCACGGGAACAGTGTAAACTCAGCAGAATTTTGGATTATTGAGTATGGAAGTTTTGGGTGGGCAGTGATCTGACGTGTCAGCTGGCTGTTGAGAAATGGCCATACTGAACATACATTGGCATAAGTATAGATCTATGAAGTGTGAATTATTAATTCAGAAATGTTCATTGGGGTCGTAGGGACTCTAGCCTTTAAAATGGGCAACCTAGAATTCAGACATCATGTTGTTTTATTTTCTTAATACCTGTCAGAAAAGATTTTATGTACAAAGTTGTTTTTGGTCTCTCGCCTCCACTGGAATGTAAGTTCCTTAAGAGTGCAGACTGTATTTGTCTTGTTCACAGCTGTGTATCCAACATCTGGAACAGGGTAATCAGCACATGGTAGGCACTCAGGAAATATTTTTTGAGTAAGTGATGAAAATTACAAGGAGGAGATTGTAATCCCTCTCCAGCCACGGTATGGAAATCATGATTTAGAAATTATTTTTATATTGCAAAAATGTAAAGTCCTTCACTTTTTACACACGTGTTCAGTGTGTTCATCCCCTGTAATGGGAGAATACCACAACAGTTACTGTCCACCCTTTTGTTAAGGTGATTTTGTGACACGGTGCAGAGAGAAGAGGTTTAATTGGGCTACACTCCAGTAGGACCGAGGAATGGAAGAACACAGCTACAAAAACACACCTGTAAGCACCACATCAACATGAAATGACAGAGCAGTTAGCCAAGCATTGGACCAAGACTGACAGAAACAAAACAAAGAAAATACAAGTGCAAGAAAAATTAAATTTCAAGCTAGTATGGACCAGTTTGAAAACTCTAAGATGATTCATTCTTTAAACTTTAAACATAATGTGTGATTCTTTTGCAAATTATGTCATGAATAATTGAAGAAGACTGGGGAGAGGTACCTACTCTAGCAGGGTTTTTGATATGGACTATTTCAATTTATTTTAAATATTTGACATCGTTTTTCAGATATCTAACCCCTGAAGTTGTTGACATTTAATAGTAGTTCTAACAGCACTGAATATTTTATTTATCTATGTTATTTATAAAACTTATTAAGCACACAAATTCTAAGAGGCAAAAGTATCAAAGATATCACCAATCCTCTTTTTAAGTCTCTTATGGTCTAGAACAGCTACTGAGACACGAGACGCATACATGAACAATTATAATTCAAGGTAGTATGAGGTCAGTCTCTCAAGAGGAGTACAAACAAAATATTATAACAAATTAAATAGAAGGAGAGAGATAGTCTGGCTGCAATGATCAGAGAATGGTCCATGAAAGAGATGGCACTGGATCTGAGCTTGTCAGATGGATTTAGGAAGGTGGGTGGAAAAACACTCGCAAGGAAGTTCCAGCTAGATTATAGTAAAGTTAGCTAGAGCCATTCACTAATCTATCTTCAGGTAGTTTTTGATGTTCCACCAGTCTTTGACCTCAGCTCTCTGCTCTTCAGTGTTTTTATCAACATCTTGGAGAAAGCCTTATAAGTCTTTAATAATAAACTTGTAAGTCTTTAATAATAAGTGTGCTTATTCAGATTTGTTCGCAATGCAGAGCAGGTAGAAATAGAGACTATACTAGAAACAGAGAAATGATCCAAGAAAGTCTTAACTGGCTAGAATGACTGATGTTATCTAAGAAGGGAAAATTTACCAAATCAATGTAAAGCTCTTCAATTTGATTTTTTAAAAATGTATTGCCCAAACACAAGATGGAATTGCCCTGGCTTAACAGCAATCCACATGAAAAGAGACTAGAGCAGGATTAGTTGATTACCTGCAAGGTATTTACCCTAAAGCAAATGCAAACTACATTCATTTACCCTAAAATTTATCCATTCAATAAACATGTTTTAATTAAACACTCTGCACAAAATATTATCCAAGGATATGGAACTATAACAATTAATAAAAATGATTCCTGTCCTTAGGGACATATAGCTTATGACAATACAATTAAAATATAGTGCTGTCATAAAAAGAAATGAAACTGAGTTATTTGTAGTGAGGTGGATGGACCTGGAGTCTGTCATACAGAGTGAAGTAAGTCAGAAGGAGAAAAACAAATACCGTATGCTAACACATATATATGGAATCTAAGATTTTAAAATGTCATGAAGAGACTAGGGGTAGGACGGGAATAAAACACAGGCCTACTAGAGCATGGCCTTGAGGATATGGGGAGGTGGAAGGGTAAGCTGGGACGAAGTGAGAGAGCGGCATGGACATATAGACACTACCAAATGTAAAATAGATAGCTAGTGGGAAGCAGCCGCATAGCACAGGGAGATCAGCTCGGTGCTTTGTGACCCCCTAGAGGGATGGGATAGGGAGGGTGGGAGGGAGATGCAAGAGGGAGGAGATATGGGGATATATGTGTATGTAAACACACCATTGTAAAGCAATTATACTCCAATAAAGATGTT
>NC_041223.1:17499231-17502284 GCF_002837175.3 Physeter macrocephalus | reverse complement strand
ACATATGTATATGTATAACTGATTCACTTTGTTGTAAAGCAGAAACTAACACACTACTGTAAAGCAATTATACTCCAATAAAGATGTTAAAAATATATATATATATATATATGGTGCTGTAAATGTAAAAATAAAGTATAGGCCTCAAAAATAACAAAGAATCCCAGCAAAGAAATATTGGTCAGATCACAGCAGAGTATAATGCTAAATTTGTACACACATTTTTTAAAAACAGCTTTATAATTCACTCATTTAAAGTGTATAATTCAATGGTTATATACATATATTTTTTCACAAAGTTGTGCAACCGTCACCATAATCAATTTTAGGACATTTTTATCAGCCCTAAAAGAGACCCTCTAACCATTAGCAGTCATTCTCTGTTCCCCCCACAGCCACCAACACCATCCCCAGAGTCCTCAGCAAACACTAATCTACTTTCCATCTCTAGAGATTTCCCTATTCTGAACATTTCATAAAAATGGAATTATAGACTATGTGGTCTTCTGTGACTAGATTCTTTCATTTAAAACAATGTTTGGAAGTTCATCCATTTTATACCACATATCAATATTTCATTCTTTTTACTGTTGAGTAATATCCTGTTGTATGGATATGCCATACTTATTTATCCATTTATCAGTTGATGGACATTTGGGTTGTTTTCAGCTTTTGGCTATTCTGCACAATGAGCCATGTTCAAGTTTTTGTGCCAACATATGTTTCATTTCTTTTGGGTATATACCTAGGGAGTTGAATAGTTAGGTCATGTGGTAACTCTGTGTTCAACATTTCGAAGAACTGTCAAACAGTTTTCCAAATTTGCTACGCCATTTTACATTCCCACCAGCAATGTATGAGGTTTTTGGGTTTTCCACATCTTGTTATTGTCGTCTTTTTGATTATAGCAATCCTAGTGGGTGCGAAGTAGTATCTCTTTGTGGTCTTTACTTGAATTTCCCTAATGACAAATGATGTTGTGCATCTTTCCATGTGCTCATTGTCCACTTGTATGTCTTCTTTATTTTTTAATATTTATTTATTTATTTGGTCACGTCGGGTCTTAGTTGCGGCACATGGGCTCCGTAGTTGTGCCATGCGAACTCTTAGTTGCAGCACGCATGTGGGATCTAGTTCCCCGACCGGGGGTCGCACCCGGGCCCCCTGCATTGGGAGTGAGGCGTCCGAACCACTGCACCATCAAGGAAGTCCCCACTTGTGTGTCTTCTTTAGAAAAATGTCCACTTGGATCTTTTGCCCATTTTTAATTGGGTTATTTATCTTCTTATTATTAAGTTTGAGTCTTTTATATAATCTGAACACAAGTCTTATATCAGATATATGATTTGAAAATATTTTCTTCTATTCCGTGGGTTGTCTTCTCACTTTCTTGTTGGCATTGTTTGCAATAAAAAAGTTTTTAATTTTGTAAAGTCTAACTTATTTTTGGTTGTTGTAGTTGTTGCTTTTGCTTTTGGTGTCCTATCTAAGAAACCATTGCCTAACCCAGGATCATAAAGATTTACTTCAATGTTTTCTTCTAGGAGTTTTACGATTTTGTTTATTGTGGCTTTGTCCTAAGTTCAAAATTGGGAAGTGTGACTTCTCCAACTTTGCTCGTCTTTTTAGAGACTGTCTTGCCTATTCTGGGTGCATTGCATTTACATGATCAGCTTAGGACAAACTATTTTAAGAAAGATATATTGATAAAGTAGAGTGGACCAGAGGACATTCAAAAAAAAACTTCCAACAATTTGTGGTGTTTAAATCTGCAAGGTGAGATATAAAAGTGGAGCATGAGAGATGATTTCATAGACTCACAAGGCTGTTGTAATGTGGAAAATGATTCAGTGAATACTTTATTACTCCAGAAGGTGGAAATGATGCAAGGGGAACCTCAGTTCAATATAAGGATGAACTTTATAACAGCTAAGCTTAGTCATAAATAGATCTCACATGCTGATCCACCCATCCCTGAAAAGATTTAAGCCAAAGCCAGATGACCTATCCATCAGTAATGTTGTAGACAGAGTTTCAACATTGGATAGAGGATAATATAGCTCTATGATATGTGGGTATGGGTAGCAGTGAGAAACTAGGCATTGTCATTGGACATTATCTCAATTAATCCCCCCAACCATATGAGATGGCTACTATTATTATCCCTTTTGCTGGATGAGGAAAGAGGCTTAGGGGGGTTTAGTAAATTGTCCAGCAGCACACAGTTAAAAAGTGACAGAGTACAGGGAGTTCCTTGGTGGTCTAGTGTTTAGGATTCGGAGCTTTCACTGCTGTGGGCCGGGTTCAATCCCTGGTCCAGGAAATAAGATCCTGCAAGGCGTGCCGTGCGGCCAGAAAATAAATAAATAAAAATTTTGAAATATGAATAAGGGATTCAAAAAAAAAAGTGACAGAGTGTTCACTCAGACCCAGTTCTGTTTGACACCAAAGTCGATGCTCTTAACCCATATGACCTGGGTATGAGTTGTGGTATAGGAAGATAAATGAGTATGAGAGATCATATGAAGGAAGAGTAATAGGAGCTATTGAATTTGTATGTTGCCAAGGATGAGTTTAAGGTTTCAAGCTTTAATAATTGGTGGGGAGAAGAGGCACTTATTAATAGGAAAGGAGAAATCAATAGGAAAAGCGGGTTTTGATGGACGTAAACAGCAAGCTCATCCATCCAACGGCACGTAAGTGTCCAGGTTCAGATTTCGGCTCAAGCCTGCTGACCCAAGAGGCCGTGGTTTGACCACTCTTCTAGATGTGTCAAGGATCGCTGACTCTGAGGCTTTGAGCCTGGAGTTTGAGAGAATGAAAGTAAAATTAACAGAGACCGGAGAGGAGACACTAGTTTGAGATTCTTCACTTGGTGTTGTCGAATATGTTACACTTGAGCATAAAATAGTATTTTTAAAAGTATAAAGTAGAGGGCTTCCCTGGTGGCGCAGTGGTTGCGCGTCCGCCTGCCGATGCAGGGGAACCGGGTTCGCGCCCCGGTCCGGGAGGATCCCACATGCCGCGGAGCGGCTGGGCCGGTGAGCCATGGC
>NC_041223.1:17498051-17499199 GCF_002837175.3 Physeter macrocephalus | reverse complement strand
TGAGCCTGTGCGTCCGGAGCCTGTGCTCCGCAACGGGAAAGGCCGCAGCAGAGGGAGGCCCGCGTACCACAAAAAAAAAAAAAAAAGTATAAAGTAGAGCACCCAACTGTACAGAAGATAATTAAAATGTGGTGTTGAACCTTAGATCAGTAGATAGGATTGTCCTTCAAGAGATGGCTGAAGACAAGAAAATATTAAAGCTCTGAGCCAGACTGTAGACAAGGAAAATTGGAGAACTTGGCATTTAGCTTCTCATCCTTCAGTTCTACTGCACATCATCCAGGGCTTACAGGCTTGTATGCCTCAAATTCCCTGAAGTCAGTGCCCCTTGGAAAACTAGCATTTAGTTAGCGTCTCCTTATTCAGGACTCTGAGCCTGGCGCCAAGCTGAGAGCTTTTATGGAGAGTCCATGATTTGGTATTTACAACAAAGCTCTGATGCAGGTGGTATTCTCTCCAGTTTATAGATGAGGAAACTGAGACTCTGAGACGTTCAATAATTAGCCACAGGCAGGGACAGAGCAAAAATTGAAACCCAGTCTGTCTGACACCAAAGTCCAAGCTCTTCTAGGTGCTGTAAGTCACCACGCTGTAGAGTCAACCTGCTCTTCCCTCTGATCTGCCAGAGAAAGAGAGGAAGCTTTCATGCAGGCTCCCACCCACCCTACTCCCACCCCTGTTCCTTCTCTTTCCTTCCTTTTATTCTTCCATCCGTCCAAATATCCATCCACATCTTTTACAAATATGTATTATGTGTGTACTGTGTCCCAGCCATTGATGATAGAGGAGTTACAAGAATCAGTTCTTACCCACTTGGTGCTTACAGACCAGAGAGAGAGAATGAAATTAAGCAACTAATTACACACTGATTTAAATTATCTAAATGCTCCTCCATTTATCAGTCATACAAAAAGAGAAAAGAGTTGCTTAGTCATGTTTGCTGTAAAATGAGAACCACTTAAGGTAATTAAAAGGTCCTAAGGTTAGTTTGTTTTTTTGTGTGTGTGTTATGCAGGCCTCCCTCTGTTGTGGCCTCTCCCGTTGCGGAGCACAGGCTCCGGACGCGCAGGCTCAGTGGCCATGGCTCACGGGCCCAGCCGCTCCGCGGCATGTGGGATCCTCCCAGACCGGGGCGCGAACTCGGTTCC
>NC_041223.1:17496092-17496245 GCF_002837175.3 Physeter macrocephalus | reverse complement strand
TGGATAAAGAAGGTGTGGTACATGTATACAATGGAATATTACTCAGCCATAAAAAGAAATGAAACTGGGTCATTTGTAGAGACGTGGATGCACCTAGAGTGTGCCATGCAGAGTGAAGTAAGTCAGAAAGAGAAAAACAAATATCGTATATTA
>NC_041223.1:17493800-17495592 GCF_002837175.3 Physeter macrocephalus | reverse complement strand
GGCAGGCGGACGCGCAACCACTGCGCCACCAGGGAAGCCCCTAAGTTTAGTTTTAAAGCAAAACCAAATTCAGTAAGAATTACTTCCTTCTATGTGCATTCTGCATTGTAGTCCTTCTGAAACATCTTAACCAAAAAACGAGCAAACTTAGCAGAATTTTTAATTGATTCAAGAGGTTTGTAAGTTTGAATTTAATTGTGTGTCTGTGTGTGTATTTATACTGAATATCCATACTGGAATATCCATATTTGACTTCTGCCAGTGAAGTTTCTGCACTGCAGGTAGGGTCTGGCATGACCCTTGACCTCACTCTAGGCATGTCTGTGCTTGGCTGAGCTAAGTGGGGGCGGGGAGGTAAGGACAAGAAGAAAATGAGAGGTAGAGTCAGAGCTAAGGCCAAGTAAAAAAAAAAACTTGCAGGACCTGAAAATCCTGGTTCTCAACGGTTTTGAAAATATCTGAAATATGCTCTAAAATTCACTCTTGATGGGGCCATGGGCTATTTTTTCCCCAAGATATAGTAGAATAGAATTAATTTTGGAGACTCCTTTAACCGTCTCCTGACAATGCATGGACTCTCTATCTCCCTCAGTCAGCACCTCTACCATAAAATTTAGACTCAGGCTTCTAATGAAAACAATGGTCCACACCTCAGGGCCACTTGTGTCATAACGATGTGTCAGTTTTAATCACATAACTAAACTCAATTCTGCACAGAACAAAAATTTTAAAAGGGAATTGGCATGTTCTTGGATTGGAAGAATCAATGTTGTGAAAATGACTATACTACCCAAAGCAATCTACAGATTCAATGCAATCCCTATCAAATTACCAATGGCATTTTTTTACGGAACTAGAACAAAAAAATCTTAAAATTTGTATGGAGACGCAAAAGACCCCGAATAGCCAAAGCAGTCTTAAGGGAAAAAAATGGAGCTGGAGGAATCAGACTCCCTGACTCCAGACTATACCACAAAGCTACAGTAATCAAGACAATATGGTACTGGCACAAAAACAGAAACATAGATCAATGGAACAAGATAGAAAGCCCAGAGGTAAACCCACGCACCTATGGTCAACTAATCTATGACAAAGGAGGCAAGGATATACAATGGAGAAAAGACAGTCTCTTCAATAAGTGGTGCTGGGAAAACTGGACAGCTACATGTAAAAGAATGAAATTAGAACACTCCCTAACACCATACACAAAAATAAACTCAAAATGGATTAAAGACCTAAATGTAAGGCCACACACTATCAAACTCTTAGAGGAAAAAATAGGCAGAACACTCTATGACATACAACACAGCAAGATCCTTTTTGACCCACCTCATAGAGAAATGGAAATAAAAAGAAAAATAAACAAATGGGACTTAATGAAACTTAAAAGCTTTTGCACAGCAAAGGATACCATAAACAAGACCAAAAGACAACCCTCAGAATGGGAGAAAATAGTTGCAAAGGAAGCACCTGACAAGGGATTAATCTCCAAAATTTACAAGCAGCTCATGCAGCTCAATAACAAAAAAACAAACAACCCAATCCAAAAATGGGCAGAACTAAATGGACATTTCTCCAAAGAAGATATACGGATCGCCAACAAACACATGAAAGAATGCTCAACATCATTAATCATTAGAGAAATGCAAATCAAAACGACAATGAGATATCATCTCACACCGGTCAGATTGGCCATCATCAAAAACTCTAGAAACAATAAATGCTGGAGAGGGTGTGCAGAAAAGGGAACCCTCTTGCACTGCTGGTGGGAATGTAAATTGATACAGCCACT
>NC_041223.1:17377505-17493437 GCF_002837175.3 Physeter macrocephalus | reverse complement strand
TTATTTTATTCCTAGTGACATTTTATGTTAACTAATTATTTTATAAATTTTTCAGTTGATTATATTGGATTTGATAGGAATACAATAATATAAGCAGCAGTTAATAATAATGATTGTCTCATCCTTACCAATATTTACCCCTTAAATTATCATTTCTCATGTCAAATTTCATGGGCTATTTCTAGAACAATATTATTAGTGGAGATGGTAGGCATTACTATCGAATTCTTATTCTGGATATGAAAATAAAACTTCTAATGTTTTACCATTAAACTTGTTGCTAGATATTTGTTTGAGAAATATATATTCTTGGTAAATGGTATAATATTCTTTTAATGTACCACTATTCTATTTGCTAACATTTAGTATTTCTGCCCCAACATTAATAAGACTGTATTGAAATTGTAGTAAGAATATTGTATTTTGTCATCTGAATCGGATTTCTATTTAAATGTTGTTGCACAAAGATTTTGAAAGCTGGCATTTTTCATGTTTGGAAAGCTTAAATAATTTTTAAATTTTCCAAAAAGAGCTGATTTACAAGAACTACTCTTTGAAGACCATTTGACTCTGGAAATGTCTTTTTGCTCTAACTTTTTAATAATTTTCTAAATAATTTTCATAGTTACTCATCAACTAGAAGTTTCATCTCTTCTCTGGGGACACATTTGTTAATTTTTAGGTTCCTAAAAATTTGGGAATTTTTAAATGCACTTTATAGAGATTTCCAATGTAACATTTCCTTGATGCCATTTAAAAAAAAAAAAGGCAATTGGCAGGTGGTAAGGGGAAAGGTGAGGGGTTGTAAGTAAATGAACAGACCCTGATTGCTGACCTTATATAATCATATGCTTAATCTGGTCAGGTGTAATCACGTCATGGAAAGAAGAGACAAAATCAGAAAAATAAAATCTCTCTAATCAAAAAGATATTTTTTGTTACTATAACCCCTTATTGTCCTTTCTGACCTACTCAATTATGGAGAGATAGCTAATACTCTTGTTTCTTTGGAATGATTATTTGCCACAGAACATGTTAAACTGATTAGAAACTGCGTAATTTTAAAAAGAGGTATTTGTGTCTCAGTTTTAGATGTCTAAGTTGTACACTAACTCAGCAGTTTCCGGGCTTTAATAACACGTCCAGGGGCCTTAGGGTTGACTCTTATACATTATGATGAGTCAAACCCACAACTCCTTATTTCAGCCCACTTCGTCAAAGGGACCAGTACAAACATGTTTCTAGCAATTATAATCAGTAGATAATAGTACATGCAAATAGTAGGAGAAATCTCATGAGCCAAGACCTTGACTCTCAGAAGAGCTCTTACTGGTTCCAAAATGGCCTTGAATTTTCCCCCTTGGCTAGTTACATGGTATTTCTAGACCCTCCAAGCTAATAGGTGGAGAAAGTTAGTCAAGCTCTGAAAAGTCTGTACCACTAATAAAATATAAGAGATACTTGCAGAAACACAGTAGGCTTATTATTTTTTCTCTTTATATTTTAAAATTGCTTCCTTCTGTACAAGGGCTCTGAAGGACCTTGTTCACTCACTATGAATGTCAGGATTCAGGGAATAATAACCTAATACAGGGACTGTTAAGAACTTCATAGCACCTGGGCGTCACACTTTCGTAGTAAGGGTGTGGGAAGAAAACAGTGAGGTGGTATGTGGGAAATTATCCCAAAGGTCACAGAACAGGAAGGTACAAGACTGAACTAAGACGCTGGAAGCACATAGCTTATGCAATTGCTTGAAAACACAGAGAGGAAAGCAAGGGGAAAGAGAAGGGGTGAGTTCGCCAGGAGGAGGTGCAAGCAGGTGGCAGCACCCCCTATCCGAATCCTGGATTTTGAAGGTCCATATGTCTTGTCTCTTTCTCCACAGTGATAAGGTGGTTATGGGACCAGAGGCGAGGTTTGATCAAGGTAGCCCATAGAGGGATGGCCCCCTGGACCAATGTGGCACATTTGCTCTACTGGAGAGATGCAAGGATGAGGACCCCTGGCCACAATCTGTAGCTTACCAATGATCATGTTTAACATGGTAGGTGTTATCTGCATCTTTTGAGCACAGTTCTTGTGGGGCCAGAATGGGACCATATTGAGGGTCACTGATAAATGGTTAATAATATAGGGGTGATGTAGCTGTCAGCCCAGAGATAGTATGATCAAGACTTATGACTTGATATTTGCATCCATTTCTATCTATAGGTGACATTCTTTGTTGCATCACATAATCCTTTACTCTGTTTATCTTCAATATGTCTTAGCATATTCTAAATTACTTTCTACCTATACTTAATACATGCTATGAGGTTTGCCTGTATCGCATAAGGAACTAGCTTACTTACTATCTTTGCCTAAGATTTCTTGTGGATTTTATCATTCCACTTGTTTTCCTGGCCTCTAGAGCAGAGCTGAATATTCCAAATAACATAGCATGCGCATTGTAACTGGTATCTGTTCTGATGGCAACTTTTATTCCCAAGTTCAGCAGGGGCTGGAGAATTGAAAAGCTACCATGCAAATAAAGGCATGTCCACTTTTATAGTTCCCCCATGGAACTCACTTATGAGCTGCGAAACCCAAGTAGCCGAGGAGCAGACCGACTATTTTTAGAATGTGTGGTCTCGGTAGCCGCGAGCAATGGGGCTGTTTAAAAAAAATTCCCTGTATAGGGCTTCCCTGGTGGCGCAGCGGTTGCGAGTCCGCCTGCCGATGCAGGGGACACGGGTTCGTGCCCTGGTCCGGGAAGATCCCCCGTGCCGCGGAGCGGCTGGGCCCGTGAGCCGTGGTCGCTGAGCCTGCGCGTCCAGAGCCTGTGCTCCGCAACGGGAGAGGCCACAGCAGTGAGAGGCCCGCGTACCGCCAAAAAAAAAAAAAGAGCCTGAAAATACCTGGCCTCCATTTTCTCTCTGACTGTCCCTCTCTCCCCGACCCCCTTGCTCTTTCCAGAATGCTCCCACCTCATGACAGGTCTGCCACATTTCCCACTGCCCCCTGTTCATGATACAATTCCAGTGGGCACCGTGGATCTAGAATACCAGGAGGATGCCACACCCCCAAAATGGGCATCGTGGTGGGCCTACTCAGAGACTCTACACTCAGAGCCAGAAATGCTCTTCCCCACATCGACTTAGGGATTGCTACTTTGTCTTGCAAGTTTTTGCTCAAATGTTCCTTCTCACCAGGCTTTCTTTTGTCACTTTATTTAAATTACATCTATCGCTTCTCACCTCAAAACTTCCTATCCTCTTTTCCTAGTTTCACTTGATAACACTCATGACCTTCTAACGTACAATATAAAATTTTCCACTTATGTTGGCCATTACGTCTTACCCACCCCCATCTCAATGACACACACATATACCCACATCAAATTATAAATTAAAAAAAAATTTTTTCTTAATTATAAATTAAATGAGAGGAGGGAGTTTTATGAGTTTTACTCACTGCTGTATTTCCAGGACTAGAAAAATACCTGGCATATACTGGCTTCTCAATCAATATTTGTTGAATACATATACTTCACCCTTATCACCACTGTATACATTTCTCTCCTACTGGCTCAACTTGCATATCAGGTTAGTTGGGGGAAAATCAACGTGGGTCAGCTCAAAAATAGCTCCGAAAAGTTACTCTGGGAGTTGTTGTCATTCACTAACCAAGTTAGCAGGCGGATTATAGGAAGCTGGGCAGGGTCAAGGTCAGATGGAAGCAGAGACACAAACTGTGACCCTGCAAAGTACCAGGCACTTTACTGGCCTGTGAGTTTGTTGAGCCAGACGGTTGGCTCAACCGGGGATCTTAGAATTATTTAACTTCTATCACGGCATCCTACTTTGAGGGACTTCACAGCTTATGTGAGAGTAGACTTTTTTGCTCACCGATTCCAAGCGTATTTGTTTGACTGAGAGAGATATTTCCTTGGCCTTAGGTGAAGGTTGTTATTCTGTAGGGACTCATGGTGGCTAAATAATTTGGGGGTGTTGACATTTCCTGAAGGAAATGATACTATAACATCATGTGGTCCTTCTGATAGGAAGATAATATTGACCCGTTCTCTGTGTGACCTGGCCTCGGAATGTTTCCCTGGAGGGAGTGCTGGCTTAGCACTGACCCTCCCACACGCTCTCCCATGACCCAGCGAGTGGATCTGAAAGAAGTCTGACCAGCTGGACCACAGTGGAAGGGAAACTGGCTTAGCATCTTCTTCCTTTCCAAATTTTGAACTTCATTTCATTGTCGGAGCTCGGGAGCAGGTATTGGACAATTTGAGTTCTTCTCCAGGTCCTGCTCTGATTTGCTAATTCATCTCAAGCAAGTCATTATGTCACTGTCTCTGTCCTTCTCCATTTTAGTTCTTTCTTCTGTAAAAGTGGCACCTTGCTAATCAATCTCCCGGCAATGACATAGAAATCAGCTCAAAAATGGTTAATAAAAACGACGTTAGGACACGTTGTCATCCTGTAACAGTGCTTCTTTATTCTCTCTTCTCCTTTATTCAGTATTCTGCCTCCCTCCTAAAATGGAATGCCTAGCCATCCAGAAGACCTCACGTGACCTCTCAGGTACATGGGAGGCGACCGACGTCAGGGCATAATCAACCCTCAAGCTGCCTCTACGTAACCTGCATCAGTTCAGCCTCCCAGGATGTTGACATGTGACCGTGAGAGAGTAGGCTTGTCCCAAGTGTCAGTCTCTCCCATAGAAAACTGCAGAGTTAAATCAGAGAAATATCATTGAAAGGTTCTAAACTAAGTAATTTAAAGGAGGAGCATTCTGGTGTCTTGCTTTCTTTTTCTCACCTGAATCAGCATCTCACTGAGGAAGAGGCACACTCATTTGCTTATAGCCTGGGACAGATATTCTCCTAACACAGCATCGATCACTTGACCCGAGGTTTGCACAGCAGCGTTAGTTGTCTGGGTTAAGTATAGGGTAAAATCAAATCCTCACTGTTTTCATGGAATTATCGCTAATGAATATAATCATGTTCCGATATAATTTGTTTCATTTGCAAGTTGGCAGAAATGAAAAAGGCAGCTTTCTTTAGAAATGATTAGACCATGGTTATTAGGGTGAGGTCACTGTTTTACAAGTAAGTCATTTTTTTTCCCTACAGTTATAATAATAGTGATGGATACCAGAACCTTGTAGCTGGCTCTTTGGCAAAAGAAGGAGATCAAATTTGCAGAGTTTGGGCTGCCTTCCCTGAGTTGAAGGAATAGTTTCCCACACCCGAGGCTGCTGGTGGGTAACGGCCCCCTCATACCACAGGCATTACTCTGTGTGTCAGGCCTCCGCCTCCAAGTCAGCTGTCAGCGCTCGCCAACTTGGGGCTGAAGCCTTTACAGCACGATCAAGAGAAAGACATTTTTAATGTCAATCCCAGATTGGATTTATTGTCACCTGATCTATCCTATACTAATAGGGAGAAGACATATTCTTCAAAGGGAGAGAGAAAGCATAGCCAAAGATTTTGTGCTCCCCGAGGAAGAAAAATATCTTCCCACTGGGGTCAGGAAAAGTTATCAGCTTCAGACCTCTAGGCATGGGATTTAATTTCCCATACCATTATTTTTGCCTGCGTAGTCATCTTTTTTTTTTTTTTAAGTTATGTTTTTATCTCTTTCCCTCTCTCATACACAAAACATTTCATGGTCTCCACAGACCTATTTTTGGCAAACTCTAAAAAAAAGCCCATCTTAGGGAAAAAAATATCTACTAGAACTAAAACCATCAGATTCTAGGTAATCATTGAAATTCTATTGCTCCAGTTTGCTTCTATCTGTTCTTGGGCTTAAGATGAGAAGAAACAGTTGGAAGAGTCCTGAAATGGGAGATGAGACTTGTGTTTTCATCTTGGCCACGTTCTTAACTAGTTATCAGACCCTGAGCAAGTCTCTTAACCTAGCTGAAGAGGTGTTAAATACACTTTACAACCTCTCACGGTCCAAATGTCTCTATATAAGGGCATACACACACAAGCGCTGAAGTCAGACATTATGCCGTTACGCTGCTAGAATTTTCCTAAAAGATGTTCTTTGAGATGAAAACTACTAGGTAAATGGTATCTCCTCCTGCTTTTAAAACTCCAGATTTATGGACACCTTAAATTGTATCTAAGACATTCCCCGGAACATGCCCACTGTGAAGCCTCGGGGTACATGTTTATATTCTGTTATAGATGTTTCAACAGAGAATTTTGAACATCAGTTATCAAAGAAGGGGTAAGGCGCAATATCGTACAGCTTCACAAGGCAGTAAAGCTTCATGGTGGAGAGTGTGGGTTCTAGGGTCACATGGTCAGGGTTCAATGCCTGTTCTGCCACCTGTTGGCTTTGTGACCTTGGGAAGTTGGCTTAACTTCTTCATGCCTCCACCTTCTCAGCTACACATGAGACTGATTCCAGTATCTACCTCACACGACTGTGTAAGGATTCAAGGAGATAATACATTTATAGCACACAACTCCGTTATTGACAAAACAAGCATTCAATAGATGTTAGGTATTATTTTTACAAACTGAGAATTGGGTCAGAAATGAGTGGTGTGAGCCCCACATCCATGGATTATTGTGTTAAGTTTTACTCATAACTGAAAATTTGATAGAAAGAGTTAAATAAAACAGTCAAGAGTGACCTTTGTTTGTTCCTTGGTGCCTTAGTTGTTTCTGAGTGTAGACATTTTAAAAGAATGTAGGTCTATTCAGGATTAACTATAGTCTTCTGGGCTCTTGCTATGTAGTTAGTCTGCAAGCAAACGGTGAGGACTTGACTACTAGTGACAAGTAGTAGTTGGAAATGAAAATTTTTCTTCATGGATTTATTTTTTAAATAAGAGTGGGGAAGAGTGCGTTTTATCCACGAAAGCACCTTCATTATAGAAAACATGTTTATTTAATTCCATGAGACAACAACCCTTAACTTTTTGTGTTATTTACTGCCAGTATTTTTTCTGTGCATAATTTTTATTCCATCTTGCAATATTATATACTTTTATTTTTATTAACCTTTTTTAACCTGAAGACTGGTCTTTGGCCTGATTTTAAGGGACCATTTTCCTTTTGTAAATAACAAGCTAAAATAAAGTCATTGTGATTCAGAGAGACCAGAAAGGGTGGGAAAATATGTGAATGACTTCTCCATTCCAGTGGGAACCTGGATGGAAACCCTCTTTTTGGAAGCCAAGAAGGCAAAGTTCCATTTTTTTCTTGGCAAGACACTTTATGAGACTCTGAGTGTCTTTGGACCCTGCATTTTGGTAGCTTGGAATGAGCCTGAGAACGCTTTCATGTCCCAGTGATTACAGAATCTCTCGCCTAAAAACAAAGGCTCCAATTTCTAGCGTTCAGTCTGATTTCTCAAGGCCAAGGAAGGTGCGTGTTTGCACCCGTCCCAAGTCCTCTTTCACTTGTTCCTCACACACCGATGTTTATTATAACTTTCACATAAAGGGGGTTTATCATTCACAAGGCAGTTTACTGGTTCAGGAATGACCTTAATATCTGGTTAGTATTTCTCTGAAAAAGGCAGCTGCCGCTATTTTAAAAATGCATATTATATTTTATTCTGCTCTCTTTTCTTTAGTGGAATATACTGTGGGTGCCTCAGGATCCCAGATGCCATTGGTTCATCTACAGCTAGACACAGATTTTTTAAGAATTTTTTTCTATGTGAACTAGCCCAGTCCCAGAGAGGGAAATAGTTTCTTCCTTAAGGACCATGGGCGGTGACTATATGCTGAACCAACCCGTGTACTCTCTCCTGTTGGCACTGAATATGTGCTGTTTTTACTCTTACTGATGGTATGAATCCCATATGTTGACCACCTATAAACACAGGATATTTCAGTTGGCACGTCAGGTGGGAGACTTGGATGTGATCAGGAAACTTGAAATCCTGCTTTAAAGCTGGATTTTTTTGGGGGGGGCGCTATGCCAGGTCTTAGTGGTGGCGTGTGGGATCTTTACTTGTGGCGTGTGGGATCTTGTTCCCTGACCAGGGACCAAAACTGGGCCCCCTGCATTTGGGAGCATGGAGTTTTAGCCACTGGACCACCAGGGAAGTCCCCTAAAGCTGGATTTGAACTCTTAGCTCTCTAAACAGTCAGGATAGCCATCGTTGAGCTTATGAACATGTTGGTTACTGGGAAGGCTGTGGAAATGGATCATGAGAAGCGATGTGGGGAAGCCCACTGTTAGCCACGTGGGAGGCCTGTGGACTGACTTAGCAAAGATTTGGAGTCTCTCCTGTGACCCGCAGTCCAGCCTCAGGGACACGGCCTCCCTCTAACTCTTCTCTCAACTGCTGGTCCGAGACCATTCTTTGAATTTTCCAAAACACTCTGAGACTGAGCTGGAGCATTTAAAGAGGGTCTTCCTGCAAAAGAAATGGAATAGCACATGGCTGCATAACATGCCCTTGACATGGAGCTTGGTCGTGGGCCTCCCTTCCCAGCTCTAGGCCTGCATCCATGTGGCAAGGCCAGGGTCCCCTCCTACCCTGCAGGGAAGCATGCTTAGACTCCTGGAAGCCCAGACCTCAGCACCCACTAAGTTCCAGCTTCCTGTCCTCGAGTCCATGTTTTCCCTGCACATTTGACACTAGAAAATGTCTCCCTTCCCTGCAGGAGAGCCCAGCTTTATTCACAGGCCATGGCATTTCCCACAACAAGACGCACCATGTAGAATATCACACCTCGATATTGCTGGAGGAACGCACCCCGTGGCAGGAAGTTGTTTACTATTAGTGGTTATCATGATAATATAAGTGACAACACACTCAGAGAGGGGGCCAGTGTTCCTGGGAGCTAATGGCAGCTCTACCAGGAGGAGACAAGCTATAGCAGGGAACAAGCAGGACGACTAGAGGCCTCCAGTTTCTGTAACAGGGAGGACTCCTGATGCGTCCCCACAGCATTTGGAGAAGGAGCCGCTACTGCTCTGTGGCTGTTGCTTCTTCTGGGGCTGTGTTCCAGGTGGCCTGCTCTTTCAAAGGCAGCTGGATCGCAGCTGTGCTTCTGGCCGCAGGGTTCCTGTGAGCATGGGCCCCTCATGAGACCTGAGGAAGGTCACTCCACTTGACAGAGGAGAGGATGGATTCTTGCTTTGCGTGGCTATAAGGAAAAAGGATTTCAGTTGAGCTACTCATAGGTTCTGGTGACTCTGTGTGTGTGTGTGTGTGTGTGTGTGTGTGTGTGTGTGTGTGTGTGTGTGTGATTAGAAGCTGGATCTCAGCATTCCTTTTTCAAGCCCACATTCCATTACCCCATGTTCAGCTCGGTTGGCTTCCAGGAGCCCTCCCAAGAGAAACAGCTGCTTGATGCCTTAAAGAGGAAATGTTAAAAGCTCTTGAGGGTTAGAATTTCAGAATCCACAGGGTTGATAACTTCCTCTCTGCTTATGAAAACAAACAACATTAACTCTTCTCTTTCTCAAGACAAGCACAATTCCCAAATGATTGCTTCTTTCCCAAACTCAGCTCTATCAAGGAAGCTAAGGTGATACCAGGTAGCCTGTAATTAAGTGGTGGGTGCTACTAATAAAATCAGTTCTTGATATTATAGCATGGATACCATTGATGATCATGCTACAATTGAAAAGTGATACAAAGATGAAGGCCAGATGATGTCTGCTTGAGCCTAAAAAGTTCCCTGTCTCCCCTCTGAGAGGCACAAAGTGTCAATCTAACAGAAGCGACAACTGATTTGGAAATATTAATTGTTCACTTAGAGTAATTAATTTCCCCCTTGTAAATGCATTGTATGTTGTCTCTGCTGGGGTTCTTGTTTTTTTAATTAATTTTTTTTTATACAGCAGGTTCTTATTAGTCATCCATTTTATACACATCAGTGTATACATGTCAATCCCAATCGCCCAATTCAGCACACCACCATCCCCACCCCCGGCCGCTTTCCCCCCTTGGTGTCCATATGTTTGTTCTCTACATCTGTGTCTCAATTACTGCTATGCAAACCAGTTCATCTGTACCATTTTTCTAGGTTCCACATATATGCGTTAATATATGATATTTGTTTTTCTCTTTCTGACTTACTTCACTCTGTATGACAGTCTCTAGATCATCCACATCTCAACAAGTGACCCAATTTTGTTCCTTTTTATGGCTGAGTAATATTCCATTGTATATATGTACCACACCTTCTTTATCCATTTGTCTGTAGATGAGCATTTAGGTTGCTTCCATGACCTGGCTATTGTAAATAGTGCTGCAATGAACATTGGGGTGCATGTGTCTTTTTGAATTGTGGTTTTCTCTGGGTATATGCCCAGTAGTGGGATTGCTGGATCATATGGTGATTCTATGTTTAGTTTTTTAAGGAACCTCCAAACTGTTCTCTATAGTGGCTGTATCAGTTTACATTCCCACCAACAGTGCAAGAGGGTTCCCTTTTCTCCACACCCTCTCCTCTGCTGGGGTTCTTTAATAAGGCAAGTTACAGAGCCAGCAATAGAGTTCATAATAACTGAAGGATTTTTTTTTTTTTCAGTATACATGTTAGTGATAGAGGGAAGGAGTTTCTGTTTTGGTTTGGTTTTCAAGTTTGAGAAAAAAACAAGAATTAAGCTGTGAAGCATCTTCTTTTTCCTAATACACACACACACACACTTTATTCTGACTTCTCTCTCTCTCTCTCTCTCCCTTTCTCTCCCTCTCTCCTCTTTCTTTCTTAGATTACTTATATCCTTTAGGGTTGACAAGAGAGTAGACTCAGAAATAAAATCTCACAGGAATGTATAGCTGTGGATAAGTAGAAGTCTTTTCATTTTTATTTCTCTCATCAGCATTCAGTTCATTCATTTGCCTCTGAATGTTCTTCTTTTTGAAAAGGCTATTTCCATTAGAATTGTTTTCTTTCCCTCAACTTCTGCCTCAACATTTTCATGTAATGGGATAACCTGTATGTGTGTGTGTGTGTGTGTGTGTGTGTGTGTGCACTTTAAAACCAACAGTAGATTCTTCTGGGTGATGAAAATATTGTGTAATAACATCAATACCATTCATGTGGGTTATTTTGCACATTCTTTTTTTTTTTTTAAAGAAGATGTTGGGGATAGGAGTTTATTAATTATTTATTTTTGCTGTGTTGGGTCTTCATTTCTGCACGAGGGCTTTCTCCAGTTGTGGCAAGCGGGGGCCACTCCTCATCGCGGTGCGTGGCCCTCTCACTATCGTGGCCTCTCCTGTTGCGGAGCACAGGCTCCAGACGCGCAGGCTCAGTAGTTGTGGCTCACGGGCCTAGTTGCTCCGCGGCATGTGGGATCCTCCCAGACCAGGGCTCGAACCCGTGTCCCCTGCGTTAGCAGGCAGATTCTCAACCACTGCGCAACCAGGGAAGCCCTGCACATTCTTCAATAAAGGAATTCATCCCAGAACTGGTTTATTCTTACTATACTATACTTAGCTTCTCATCACTAGCTTTAAGTGCCAAGTAGAAAATGATTTCCAATTCCCCAAAATATTTGCAGATCTGGTAGACATAAAACAATAAAGGGACTATACTGTAGTGAAAAAAGAATTAAGGAAGAGAAGACTTTATATCAACAGTGGCTAGGTTTATAATATATCTGATATGACTTGTCAACAAACAGGTGAGAGATCTTCAACCTCCAAAGCATTATGAATACTTTTGTAATGAAAAAATAAATTGGTTAAAAACAAAGTGATTTTGTAAATTTAGCTAAAAGTTTACATCACTACTAGTTTACTAGTATCCAAAGAATATCACACACTTTTTCTTACACCATTCACTCATTCACCAAATGTTTATTGAGTTCTTATTCTGTGCTATGTATTTATACTATTTGGAATACAGATGGCCCCTATTCCCGAGGAGTTTACAGTCTAGTGGGTGGAGACAAATAAACAGTTCTGCTGAAGTAAAAGTACCACTGAGTGTAAAGGAAGAAGGCCAAGGGCAATGCAATGGAGTATCTGTCCCTAGAGACAGGATGTTTATTTTAGTCAATTTATCATGCTCCAAAGTCTAGCTTCATAGTCTCGGAAACCTTCGCATAGACTGTCTCTCAGAAGTGGGCTCACTTTGGCCAAGTAATTAGAATAATAACTAATAAAATAGAATGCCAGTTTATTAATTTTTTCTGAGAAATAGAACTGCCCAAGGGACTACACCCTTAAATCCAATGGCCAGCCTCTCAAAGGCAGCCACCGCAGGAGCTAGGTATAATCATGAGGTTCCTTGGTAGGCATGAAATAGAGGAAATTCTAGTAGTGTTTGATGAAAGATCATAAGAAATTATAATGACACCAGGATATAATTATAATGATAGTCTGATGAATCCACCTCCTAAAGTGGGTAACCCTGACATGATGATGGGACCAGTAAGGGTGGTGGATGACAGCACCCACATGGGCATAGCCAGAGCTAGCCCCTCCCACACCCCTTCCGCAGTTGCCATCCAACTTTGTTGACTGGGCTTAAAGTCATCTGGGGTGCACCTGATTTTGTGATGGCCTAAAGCTTGTACAAGTTTGTGAGACCTCTTAAAGAAATAATACCCCTTTATGAATAAAAATTAGGTATGAAAGTGAAGATTTATTTGGAAGATTCCCAGGCAAGATTCCTGTTCACTTAGAAAATCCACCTCTGCAAACCAGTTGTTAAATATGGAAACACTTAATTATGGAAATACTTAATTATCCGGAAATAATTATGGAAATGCTTCTATACTAGTTGATAAAGGGCTGCTGTCCTGACTCCTGTCACAGGCTGGTCATCCTGGGCCCTCCCTGCTTGGGAAAACCTAGATCTAGCCACATTCCAGCAACAAAAGCATGAAAGCTGGGACTGTAACATCTGTTCTGATCACGGTGATTGGCAAATATTTTTAACAAGTCTCTCTCTTTAAGGCACTTTGTATATATCTCTGATGCATTGTAGACTGATTTTGCCACTTAACTCTCAGTGTTAGCCCCGTATTTCACATTCTTGACAGAAACCTCATGGTAACCTCTAAATAGTGACCATTAACACAAGTCAGAAATATTTAAAATTCCTTGTACAATGCTCTATATATTTCCAAATAAGGGAGCTACGCGGAAGTCTTTATCTCTTAAGCAATACTACCTTCTAGGGCATTCTCAAAAAGAAGCCCTAAGGAAGAAGCCCAGTGAGGGTAGCAGTCAGCAATGGTCACAGCACATGTTCCCAAAAGACTAGGGGAGAAGGCAATAAGGGAATTTTCTTCTTTGTTTTTGTCTTGATTTGTTTTGTTTTGTTTTAATCAAGAGCCAGTAGGAACCTTTCCCCAGGGGATAGTTGAAATATTATTAAAAGAATAAAGAATGGATGCTCAGTGAACAACACACAGCAAATGCATTCTCAAAACTTATAGCTCTTTTGGGGCATAACTTTGAGAATTCATTCCATATGGGTACAAATCCTCAAAATCTATTCCCTCCTGGGTCAGGTACTTTGGAGGGGAAAACTGGGCCTATAATTTTTTTCTTTTTTTCTTTTTTTGGCTGCGTTGGGTCTTCGTTGCTGTGCACAGGCTTTCTCTAGTTGCGGCGAGTGGGGGCTACTCTTCATTGCGGTGCACGGGCTTCTCATTGCGGTGGCTTCTCTTGTTGCGGAGCACGGGCTCTAGGCACGTGGGCTTCAGTAGTTGCAGCACGCAGGCTCAGTAGTTGTGGCGCATGGGCTTAGTTGCTCCGTGGCACGTGGGATCTTCCCGGACCAGGGATCGAACCCGTGTCCCCTGCATTGGCAGGCGGATTCTTAACCACTGCGCCACCACGGAAGTCCTGGGCCTATAATTTTTTACAAAAGAAACAGTTACTATATCTGACTATGGAACTTCGTTTTCCACAAATCCATCACCAACTTGGTATAATATGCTCTTTAGAACATTTGCAACATTTTCAACTTCATCAAGTTAAAAAGAAGAGTTTATTAAGGCAGTCACATTCCCCCACGGTTCTCAGAGGGAGATTCATTTAGCTCTAAAGCATCTCCATATAATTTGTAGCTGTGTGTTTCCCAAGGGGAAGATATACAAAGGACACAGTGAGAAAATATGCTTCTTATTTAAGCTGTGAGTTGTTGATAGAACTGTCATCTGCTGACAGTCGGTGACAACCACTGGGCATGTGAAAAGCAAACAAACAAACATTGTCTTTTCCTGCATTCTGTCCTTTTAAACTAATCTGTACAAGGTCTACAATTAGGATCCAATATTTTATGTACTGAGAAAACATAGAGTGTGGTTAATAAAAATTTAAGAATTTACCCAGGACTGGGCTTGGCTAATAGTGAATTTTTGATGAATGAATGAATGAACGAGCAAGCCAGGAAGACAGCTTTCTAACTGAGAAAGCTCACAGATTGAAAAACTAAATTTACGCTTTTTACTTATCACCTGGCAAAAAAGTATACAGGTTCAATAGCCGTGGATGGCAACTTTGCTAAATGCATAACTGGTGGCATAGTTTCTGTGAGGAGAGGAGCCACTGCTCAGAATGAATGCAAAGTGCAAAGACTATGGTTGCTAGTGTGTGTGCGCGTGAGTCTGTGTATCCGCCCACAGGCGCACTGATAGGAGACACTCAGAGGAACGGGGGTTGAGGGAGTTCGCATTTCAGAGCTACAAGGAAGTTCATGTGTAAACGGTCTGCGTGATCGCAAGCAGGGTGCTCAATGCTTCTAGGAGGCACCAAGGTTCCTAGGGAAAAGCACAGACAGGCTTTGGATCCAGGCAGATAAGACTATCAATCTGAGGCTTACCGACCATTTGACCTTGACCTCCCTGAGCCTCAGTAAACTCATCCTTAAAGTGATGATAATAACACTTACCTCTCCAGGTTGTTACTTAGAAACTGAGGTAGTGATAGCAAACAGTTATATAACATTTATTACATGCCAGGCACTAAGTACTTAAAATACATAACCTCATTTAAACCTTACAAAAGCCATACGAGACAAGATTCCCCCCTTGCAAATGAGGAAAACTGAGGCAGAAAGAGGTTAAATAATTGCCCAAAGTGTATGGCCTAGGGCCTGCGCACAGTAGATTCTCAATAGATAATAATAGCCGTTATTTATTTTCACAGTGCTAAGTGCTTCGCCTTCATTCTCTCATTTGATCCTTAGAACAGTGCCTGGCATATAGCAGGTATTTGATAAATATTTGTTAAATGAATGAGTGAATCTTCACGGTACAGAAGAATTCACTGAGGCTTAGATAAGAAAGTCACTTGCCCAAAATTACACACCAGAATATGCCATCAGCAAACTAACTCCAGGGTCTGTGCTCTTAACCGTGCCAGGCATGTATGGCCTCTGTCTCCATCTCCCCGGGTCACAGAGAAGAAAGACCCAGGGAGTGGAAAGGGCCCAACACCTGGATGCATCAGGATCATCTCGAGTAGCTGAGACAGAACACCTTCAGGGTTGCTCAGAGAACACGTAATCCACGGTCTTTTCTTTCTCTTGCTCTTTTTCATTTCACTATCAATATCTGCCTCAGGCCCTCCAGTTTCTAATTCTGGCTACCAGAGGGAAAAATATTAGAAAAAATATTAGAAATCATACTCTGAACTGCCCATCATTTAGCTAAGACGTCTTAAGGGTTCTTAAGTAATCAGCCATTTGAGGCTTAGGATTGTATTTGAGGGGAAGAGGGCTGTAATGAGCTGGGTGAAGAACTCTGTGATCCATTTTAATATAATTCTCACATGCTGCAGATAACGAGGTCCAAAACACCTAAGTCTTAGAAGAAAACCAGCTTGAAAAAGGAATGAATTTTATACATTGATTGATCTATAATTGAACATTAATATTGAATTAATTAACTTTACATGCAATCATTTCTATCATATTGATAAGTGGACAGAGCTTCCAGAAACAATTTCTTTGATTTAGAATGAAAGAATAATGGGTCTTAGCTTCCAGCTTGGTGAACTAATTATTGAATGCTGTCATTCTTAGTGTTTCAATACTTTGAGGTGATTAAGCATGGATCAAAGCTAAAATTAAAAAGAAAAGCCCGTTACCAAATACTAAACAGCTCCAGTAACTTCCTGCCAGTCTCTGAAGGACATTCGTGACTTCTTATGACAGGGAATTATCCATAATGTGTGCCTAGCATGTAGATTGCATGCTTTATTTGAAACCATAAAAGAGTCATCCTTACTAGCTGATGGAAATAAATAGGCAGGCAAAATTTAAAGGGAAGAAGAAAAAAGACCAACCAGTAGGCCTCTGTAATAATTGCTTGTCACTGTAACATCAAGTAGTTCATCCTTTTAGGAACTCGTTATGTGGCTAGGCCATTATGTTCTCTGGATGGAAAAAAATACAGTAATTCATAGAAAAGCAATGACAGGATTCTGCTGGTTTACCTAATAGTATTGACTAGACAGGAGAATTATGGCTGGCAAGCAAAGAGTGATTCTGTATTTGGAATTGTTTTGCTGTCTTTTTACCCAATCAGAATTTTTCTCATTTAAAAAATATCAATACCCTTGAAAAATATCAAAGAGACTGCTACCAGTGTTTTGATCTGACTATAAAAGTGCACAGCTTCCGTATTCATGCCCAATTACTTGCTTACTGAAACCTCTGATGTTGTTGGGAGGGAACAAGGTAGAGATGCTAGGCTTTAGTGCCCCTTGCTGGTCATCCTGAAGAAAATGTGAGCGTCAGGATTGTCGGAGCCCAGGTTTCAGTAAGTAGTGTGGCACGTTTTATTCAGATGGCTGAGAAGCCAAATCGGTTTAAACTGAACATCTGTAGCCAGTCTTAAGAATCGTTCTAAGGATGAGATACTGCATTTGTAAATGCATGTATGCTTTTAGAGAGGAAAGAGTTCAATATAAAGACAAACTACATGTTAAGTCTTAGCCTAACCTCAAAATAAATCCAAGTAAATATATGTCTGTGAATGCACCCTTATAATGTAACAGACTCTTCCTAGGCCAAGAGTATGGTTTTTGCTTGATTATGCCTCCAAAAATGTGAATGGCCTCTCAAACCATAAGGGAAACAATAGATACCAAAAAAATTCCTAGTGGAATTCTCAACTCAGGTTAATTTCCAAAAATCATGCAAAAACTTCTTACTACAGAGGAAAAAAGAGGAAAAAAGAGCCTACCTACAGTAATACATTAAATCATTGATAATTACACTATAATTTTAACAAATGGATTAAGATTTTTTACCTGTTTGCTTTTTTTTAGGATACGACAATATTATTTTTATAATCTAAAAACAACAGCCATAACATGACTACACTTAACAAGCTGTCCATCAAAGCTAATTAATTCTTAGGATTCTATAGTGAACCATGAGACCTAACATATCAATCTTATTTAAAACACCACAAGAGCTGGGCTTGGAATGAGATCCCCTCCCCCACAAGGTACCCATCAAGAACTTGGATTAACGAGATCCAGCTCCAGGGGCTGGAAAAAGTCTATTCAGGCAGACAAAGTAATACTGAGGCATACAGAGACCAGCGCATATGGTAAGCCTGGCAGATTTGCAGGCCAACCTCAGATGCCTCAGCCAGCAGATAAATCCTGGCAACAGGCACCAGAGAGAGATGATCCTTCAGAAGCATAGAGAACTTCAAGGGAGCCACAATATCCAAAACAATCCTGAAAAAATAAGAACAAAGTTGGAGGACTCACACTTCTCAATTTCAAAATTTACTGCAAAACTACAGTTATCAAGACAGTATGGTACTGGCATAAAGATAGACATATAGATCAATGGAATAGAATTGAGAGTCCAGAAATAAACTTTTAAATTTATGGTTAGTTGATTTTTTTATTCAAATTCCTAAGACAATTCAATGGGGAAATGAATAGTCTTTTCCACAAATAATGCTGAGATGACAGGCTATCCACATGCATAAGAATGAAGTTGAACCCTTACCTCACACCATATACAAAATTAAATCAAAAGTGATCAAAGATCTAAATGTAAGACCTAAAATGGTAAAACTGTTAGAAGAAAACATATGAGTAAATTTTCATGACCTTAGGTTTGGCAATGGTTTCTTAAATAAGACACCAAAAGTGCAAGCAACAAAAGAAAAATTAGATGAATTGGACATCATCAAAATTAAAACTTATGTGCTTTAAAGGACACCTTCAAGAAAATGAAGAAATAACACACAGAATGGGACAAATTTTTGCAAATCTTATGTCTGATAAGGAACTTGAATCCAGAACATATAAAGGATAATTTCAACTCAACAATAAAAAGTCAAATGGAAAATTAATTGCTAAAAAGTTTTAATTGCTAATTAAAAGTAGGCAAAAGATCTGAATAAACATTTCTCCAGCAAAGATATACAAATGGCCAATAAGCACATGAAAAGATGCTCAACATTATTAGTTATTACTGATGTGTAAACCAAAACCACAGTGAACTGCCACTTTATACCCACTAGTATGGCTACAGTCAAAAAGACAGACAATAACAAATGTTAACAAAGATATGGAGAAATTGAAACCCTCATTCACTGCTAGTGAGAAAGTAAAATGTATAGACACTTTGGAAAAGAGTTTGACAGTTCCTCAAATGTTGTACATAGAGTTTCCATATGACCCATAAATTTTACTCCTAGATATACGTACCCAAGAGAAATGAAAACATGTTCACACAAAAACTTGTACATGAATGTTCATAGCAGCATTATTCATAACCGCCAAAAGGTTGAAATAATCCAAATGTCCATCAAAATGAATAAAGAAAATATGGTTTATTCATACAATGGAATATTATTTGTCATCAAAAAAGGAATGAAGTACTGATACATCTTACAGCATGGATTAAACCTTGAAAACATTATGCTAAGTGAAAGTAGCCAGACACAAAGGCCACATATTGTATGAATCTACTACATTAATCTACTAGGGCTGCCATAATAAAATACCACAGACTTGGGTGGCTTAAGCAGCAGAAGTTTATTTTCTCATGGTTCTGGAGGCTAGAAGTCCAAGATCAAGGTTTTGGCAGGTTTGGTTTCTCCTGAGGCCTCTCTCCTTGACTAGCAGACTACTGTCTTCTCCCTGTGCCCTCACATGGTCTTTCCTCTTTGCACACACATCCCTGGTGTCTCTTCCTATTCTTTTTTTTTTTTTTTTTTTTTTTTTTTTTTTTTTTGGTACGTGGTACGCGGGCCTCTCACTGTTGTGGCCTCTCCCGTTGCGGAGCACAGGCTCCGGACGCGCAGGCTCAGCGGCCATGGCTCACGGGCCCAGCCGCTCCACGGCATGTGGGATCTTCCCGGACCGGGGCACGAACCTGTATCCCCTGCATCGGCAGGCGGATTCTCACCCACTGCGCCACCAGGGAAGCCCTCTTCCTATTCTTATAAGGACACCAGTCCTGTTGGCTCAGGTCCCCACCCTTGTGATTTTATTTAACTTTAATTACCTCTTTCAAGTCCCGTCTCCACATATGCAGTCACATTGGGGGTTAGGACTTCACCATATGAATTTAGGGGACTATAATTGGAGCCATAGCATGCACTTATGTGAAACGTCCAGAATAGGCACATCTGTAATGACAGAAGGTAGATTAGTGGTTGCCAGAGGCTGGAGGGATAGGAGGATCGGGCTGACAGCTAAGGGGTGCAAAGGATTTTTGGGGGTGATGAAATGTTCTCAAGGTGATTGTGGTGATGGTAGAGCTGTGAATAATGCTAAAAGTTACTGAATTGTACATTTTAAGTGAATGAATTGTATGCTATGTGAATTATATGTCAATAAAGCTATTACCAAAAACAAACCAACCAACACAGACCCCAGGGAGCAGGAAAGGTCATTGGTAAAGTCTTTAAGAGGTAGCAGGATTCCACCCATAAGCGTGGAGTTCACAGCTAATATTAGAGTTTTTTAAGATGTGCAAAGAAGAAAGAGCCCACTTCTGATTCTAAACATTCAGGCCAGAAGAGCAGGTATCGGACTGGGGGCATATGGTCAAGGCTGCCCTGACTGCAAACTTGGCTTAAACCTGAGTTACAGAGGATTGGCCTGGAGCTCCTTAAGCATTTATCTTAAAGACCCAAGAATGACATCCCAGCCTGGGGAGAAGCCAGTTTCTAAGGCTGGGAGCTCGGCAGGGTGTGAGGCAGGGCCTGCAGTAATCTCTCCTGTGCTCCTGACTTTCCTCTTCCATTCCTTTAGAATGAGAATGTTAGACTGTAATCAGCGTGTAATCCTTTTGGTATTACATGCTCTTCTCTCCTGAGCTCTGTGTTTTCAAAGCATAGATCCGCCAAACCACATGTATTAAGCACACATGCTATGTTGTCATTGTCAGTTTATGAATTGATCTGCTCCACTGGACTTCAAGTTCCTAGCAAATGGAAACTGTTACTTTTATCTCTGTACCCTCAGTGGCTCGCCCGTTGCTGAGCACATACAACATGCTCCATAGATGCTTGTTAAATGAATTAATAAATGAATACTTTGTTTTCCCATGTTTAACTTGTTAGAATGCACATAACTTTTTGCTTGTGTTAGACTGGGCAATTTTGGGAACTATCAAACTAAAGAATCCTAATTAAAGCAGTGATTTTTTTTTTCCCATAGAGTTGACATAATTATAGATAATAATAATAGCTTAACATTTATAAACATTTCTGGACTGGGCCCTAGGGTAACCTACTTATATATTTGTTATCTCATTTAATCCTCACAATAAACCCCTGAGTAGATATTATTATTACCCCCATTTTACAGATGTGGACACTGAGGTTCACAGAGGTCGACTTGCCCAGAGTCATAGAGTTAATCATAGTGAAGCCTTGGTTTAAACCTCAGAACTCCAAAGCCTGTTCATTTATCCTCTATATAATTATGACTTCTCAGTATTTTTTTCTTTTTGGCCACACTGCGCAACATGCGGGATCTTAGTTCCCCAGCCAGGGATTGAACCCATGACCCCTGCAGTGGAAGCACGGAGTCCTAACCACTAGACAACCAGGCAATTCCCGTGACTTCTCAATATTTTATTTTGTCAACATACCCTCATCAAAGGTAAATGGAAAAAAGAAGCAAGAGGTGAGGCCTGAGATTGTTGGCTTGCCTTTCTTCCAGGCCCTGTCTGAAGGCTTCCTGGCCTTAAAGGTTAGCAAATCCCTGCCTGGGTCCAAGATGACATGCAGCTTCTTCACAAATTCAGGCTGCCATTTCTGAGATTACCTCACTCAGTGGGCAAAAATTACTGCCCAAGTAGCCCCTTGCATTGAGAAGGGGACCATAAAAGTAAAGCACGCATGGAAAGTATGGGTGGGCTTCTCCCCCTTGATCATGAATGCAGTCTGAAATCAAGCAAAACCAGCAAGGCTTTTCAGATTGTTTTCACTGTCTACTGACTCACCGCTTCCAGTTTTCATTGTATCCTCTTTCGTCCCCCTTATGCATTTCAGCCACACTTCACAGCGTTCTGCACAAAGGGAGAACTCAATACGAGTTGACTGCTTACCAGAATGGAACATTCTGACATTTCAGAACAACAAGCTCAGCTTGAGGTGTTTCAAAAAGGCGTGCATCAAATGTCACAAAGTTGTTATAAGAGATTCAACAGCTTTCATGTTGACCTCAATAAACAAAATTAAATGTTTGCTCATTTCACGGTTACCATGTCCCAATGCAAACAGCCTGGTATTTTTCCTATTTCTATTCACCTCTGTTAACCTTGGCTGCCTGTGTGTTATAACTGGACGGCACTCAAAGATTGTTGTCCGCAAGGATGCGGGGGAAGCTTATACCCAAAGGAGGGCAACCCGTGTTCCAGGGGAGCTTGGAGTCATTCAAGACCAATGTTTTTGGTTAGGAAAATTAAACAGAACCAAAGTTAATCCACCACACTCAGGGTGTTCCTTGTGTCTAGGGCTAAGCCAAAATTCTAGGAACAGATGGGGTTGCCAATGCCAATTGTGTAAACTGTCCTCAAATTTCAAATGAACTGTATGAGCAGAGAGAAAATCCAGCTCTCTCTTGGATTCTTCTTTCAGAGCAAGGGCCCAATGTCCTGAACCCCCTACATTCTCACCAGTACTCAGGGTTGTGGGATCTGCACCTGTTGAAGGCTCCATAGATAACCCTCCTTCTCCCATCCTGGCCCTGGTTCCATTGCTGTTGCTTATCTCATTGCCTGTCACTCTTCACTCCACGAGGCAGCGGTAAGACTGTTCTTACTCATCATTGTCTGTCCAGGACACACCTGGCTTCATACATTTTTATTAACTGCATAAATGAATTATAAGGTCAATGGAGAAAAAGAAATGCCTGGCAGAAATATGGCTGAGAACTGACTCCCTGTCATGGAGAAGACCTTGCATCTCACCGATGGTGCCCCTTACAGTAAGAGTGAGCCAAACCTTATCTGTGGGAGGCGGACTTCGGTTGGGATGATGAGGTCTTTTAAAGACTAAGGCACTTTTCATCATTTTTAACACCCTTTCAATGAATGCACTGTAAAACTTGTCTTTTCTTTTTCAATTTCTGATTTTTTTTTTGTTCTGATGTGTGGACCATTTTTAAAATCGTTATTGAATTTGTTACAATATTGCTTCCGTTTTATATTTTGGCTTTTTGGCCGCGAAGGCATGTGGGATCCTACCTCCCTGACCAGGGATCGAACCCACACCCCCAGCATTGGAAGGCAAAGTTCTAACCACTGGACTGCCAGGGAAGTCCCAAGCTTGGCTTTTTAAATTATTATTTCCCTCGTTTTTAATTTCTGAACAAAATAGCATATTTAAGAACCAGCTTTTTTTAGTCCAAGATTAAATATAATATGTACATCTATTTGAAATATATGATCTTTTGAAAATATTAAAAGAATAGAGATCAGAGGATACCACTTTCATAATGTTCTTTTCAATTTTCATGAAATTTGAAGAAGCTTAATTTTTCAATTATGAAATATTCATTGGAAAAGATTTCTATTTTGAATCTAAATTATTTTTAAATATCACTTAACTTACATGAATCATATTATAGTTGCCTGCCTCCCCCGCCCCAAAACATCTTACGATACAGTTTATACATTTGATATATTAATACAATAACATTAATCAGCTTCTTATGTAACTTGTTTTGAACTTGCATAATAGTTGGTACAGCTCCTAAAAAGCACTTTGTAAATATTAATGTGTTGTCCAAATCTTCTAGCACTGTGGTAATCATCAAGAAGATTTCCACCTGATATTTGACAAGAGAGAGTCCACAGTAAATCCCTAGACAGAAAGTCAACCCTTCCACCTCTGCATTTCATACAAACTCAGATTCTCTTGGAGGGGCTTGCGGCACCACCCAAGTTTTCCTGAGTCAGAAGCACGTCTGTTTGACATTTATTTCCTACTGTCACCTGTTGGGTCCCTTATGTCCTTGCCTTCCTACCACTTATAAAACGTATGCCTATCTGCCTAGGAGAAAGGAGGGGTGATCAGAATATTTCAAGTACCAACTGGAAATGCAAACAGGACAATGTACATTCAGTAGAAGCAGAACATGTGAAAACTAAACCTGGGAGCAGAGAGGCGGTCTCATGCATTTCACAGTCTTAGCAAAAGATTTCTTGATACAGGTGGCAGCAGCAAATTGCCTGTCAAGAGATTCACTTTCTAACGAGGCCAGCCATGTAGAACAGCCGTTGCACCATGAGGGCACCGCTGCTGGCCCAGATCTTTGGGGCTCTGAGGCGGATGGCAGGAATGACAGTCCTGAGCTCCCCAGCAATGGCCACATCCCTGATGGATGAGGGGACAGGAGACAGGGTTAATGCCACCAGCCATCCCTTCATGATGCCACTGCCAAACCATTACTCAAATGAGGAGTGGGGATTAGCCGGGGGTGAGGAAGCGGGAACCTGAAGTCAGGCATGGGAATGGGAAGGGAAATGGGGAAGAAGAGCACCCATTTATCTTCAGGGGCCTCTGTCATCTTTGGTTATCAGTCGAGGGGTGTACAACAAGCTGAAGGACAGAGGATTGGAGAATGCTGGGTCCTGACCTTGCTGGTCTCATGTTTTCCTCAGCTGGATGCTCTCAGATGCCCAGGAAAACACTGCATGCTTCTCCAAGCACACACACACACAGACACACACACACACTTCCCAGTGTCTTCCTGTGTCCATCTCTATGCTTAAAACAGAAATGACAGTTAGGAGACCGCATGGTAGCCAGTGCACTGATCTCCTTTCTCACCATTTAGCTTCTGTGTAAGAGAACAATTTTCCTGGACAGCAAGGAATGCAATGTCACTTTCAAAGTCAGGATTGAGTCAACACTCCCTCCTGTGTGGAGGAGATACCCTTTTTCTCCCTGAGCCACCATTCCATCGCTGACAGGTGACTTCACATTGAGAACAGAGGCAGGTGCAGTGCCCTGTCGGTGGTGGCCCCTGGGTGCCCTTCAAAGCCAGTTCTCAACACCCAGGTATCCACACTGGTTTGGCAGAGCCAAGGTAAGAAGCTAGGCTAACTGCAGGAGCTGCCAGCTTTAAGAAGAACCTGGCTTCAAGTCAGATAGATCCTAGGGACCAAGCTGAATAACAAAAAGTTCAATGAACGGGGGTTTCAAGCTTAGGAAAAAGGAGACACCACTGGGGATGTAAAATTAAGTTAAACATTCAACTCTGTAGAAAAACACCATAATGTTAGGACTAGAGCCTCAGCGAGTGGCAACGGAGACCCAGATCTTGAGAGTCAATTCTAAAGAAGTTGGCAGGGAAAATCAGAAATGGCAGAAATATTTGCAGAGTGCCTGGGGGCAAAGTCCTTGACAGAATCATCTTCAACTTCTTCAGGGTACCTGCGCAGGGTGGGTGCCCAAGAAAATCCCGAGGAGTCAATGAATGAACATGCAGTGGCTGAAGTTTTCACTGAAAAAGCAGAAGGTGTTGGGCTGAGTTTCACGTTCTTAAGAAATCCTGTACCTGCCTTTAGAGAGCCCAGCCTTCTTGCACTCTTAAGCATGTTTTCTAAACTCCTGTCCTGGAGAAGTAGAAGGCACTTCTCAGGTTCACTGAGCTAGAACAACATTTTGATACAAACAGACCCGGGCCCGCTGAAAGACGTATACCCTCGGCAGGAACACCACCTTGAGTTCAGACAGAAGGCACATCTGTGCCTCATTGATAATGTAATAACGTACATTACATTTTTGGCCGAGAGCACCTGTGCACAGCCCAGAAAGTCAGCCCGGGGCAACCATTCTGATGGAGGCGATATTAACAGCTCTCATTAAAACTCATGACTGGGGCTTCCCTGGTGGCGCAGTGGTTGAGAGTCTGCCTGCCGATGCAGGGGACGCGGGTTCGTGCCCCGGTCCGGGAGGATCCCACATGCCGCGGAGCGGCTGGGCCCGTGAGCCATGGCCGCTGAGCCTGCGCGTCCGGAGCCTGTGCTCCGCAATGGGAGAGGCCACAACAGTGAGAGGCCCGCGTACCGCAAAAAAAAAAAAAAAAAAAAAGGAAGAAAAATAAGTTCTGTACATGTGAAGGAATAAATGTACAGTCATTGTCACCTATTACTATTTCTATACGTTTTTCTATACTATCAGCGATTAATTATGATGGACAAATAATACATTTAGTGATGCTGACAATAGTGATGATGTCTCGGATATTTGCTTACTCTACCAAGCACTGTGCTAGGCACTTTATTTATTGGTAAAATATACTATATATTTCATTTTGTTGTATAGTATCTAGTACAGTATATCTCATTTATATAGTATCAATAAAAATGGTTACAGGAACAACAGTGACAACAGACAGAGCCAGGGGAAAAAAATAAGTTCAGTACTTTGGAAACCTTAGAAAAAGAAATATGAGAATATGATTAATTTTTTATCTGGGCCTGATTCTCTCAGAGCATTAAGCCACATCCTGGATATGACTGGCTCGAGATCCCACAGCAAATAACAAGCATTTGGGACTCAGGCTCAAGCCTTCAGACACCAAGTCAGTGTATTATGGACTGTCTCTGGGAAGTCAGGGTTAACCCAGGTATAGACAAAGCAGGTAGTTAGGAATTAACGACCCATGATTCTCCAGATGAACTCTTCAAGTGCTGGATACTCACATTTTTGAATGGCTGGCTCGAGAAGTTTCTTAAAAGATCTGATCTCCGCTTTAGAAGTGGAATATGATTCAGGAAAGCTGTAATTGTCCATAATAGCTATCTCTGAATTACTTTATCAGATCCTTTTCTCTCTGCCACTTGCTGAAATTTGGTTGGCTGCAAGGAAAATAGGAAGAGATTTAGATGAAATAAGAAGAGTGCTGCATAGGAACGTGACCGTTGGCAAGTTACTTACTCTCTAAGCCTCAGTTTCCTCACCTGTAAAATGGGAATGATAACCCACCTTACAGAGTCTTTGAGACAATTAGATAATGCATGCAGAGCACTTAGCACAATGTATAGAAAGGACCCAATGTTAGCTGCTGATGTGGTTGTTATTAGTATTATTATTAATAACAATTCTGATGTAAGTTTCTGGTCTCTCTAGGCAACCAAAAGTGTCGTTTTGTTTTGTTTTTAAAGGGAGGCTGGGACAGCTGGTGAGCTAGTAAGGAGTAAAGAAACATAGGCAAGGTAGTGGAATCCATAAGACAGATGTCACCAATTCCATAATTCTACTTCTAGTGGTACCTCGATCACGCCACTTCGCCTCTCCGAGTTTTGGTTTGCTTATCTGTAAGAGAAAGAGAATGCCCACACTTCCCACCTCAGCAGATTGTCAAGGATTCAAATGAGACACATGTATGTAAAAGCACATTGAATATCTTAATGGGAATGGTAGACATTGCTTTCACACCTGTTTCACTTAAATGACTATCGTTTCAATGGAGTCAGTGATTCTCACCCCTGTCTGCACATTAAAATCAACCAGAAGCTTCTAAAAATCCAGATACCCAGGCCACAGCCCAGACCAATAAAGTCAGAATCTCTAGGAGTGGACCCAGGCTCAGTACTCTTTTTTTTCCTTCCTAAGTGATTCCAGTGTCCACCCAAGTCAGGGAGTAAAATATTTTTCAAGCTTACCTGGTGACAAGGAGCCCCAGAGACCCACCATAACTACAGAATCAACCCTCCAAAGAAGGAACTGAGAGTCTGTATTTTCAACAAGCACCTCTAGCCGCCTCTTCTCTGCAGACAATTATGAGAAATACTGTGTTGAATCATAGTCTGAGAGTTAGAAGGGATATCATCTACCATCTTCACGCTTTGGGCTTCCCTGGCGGTCCAGTAGTTAAGACTCCATGCTTCCCCTGCAGGGGTTCCATCCCTGGTCAAGGAGCTGGGATCCTGCGTGCCGCGTGACGTGGCCAGAAAAATAAAAAAGAAAATCTTCACCTTGATTCATCTCTAAACCACATGAAACTTTATGAATCCTATGAATGGAAGGCAAAAGTGTGTTAACCGACTATGTGAACAATAAATGACACAACTGTTAGCTATTCCTCTTTGTGCAAAACTCACCACCAGTCCCTTTCTAGTTCAGGAAATCTTGGCCGATGCATAAGATTTTCAGTGTTTTGAAACTTTTCTTGATCAAACGATTTGGAATGCCAAGAAATGCATCAAAAGAAGAACTCTTTCATTTAAGAAAGAAATATTTTATTCCCTGACTCGGATGGACATTGGAATCACTTGGGGAGGAAAAAGAAATAGTACTGAGCCTGGGTCCATGCCTAGAGATTTTGACTTTATTGGTCTGGGCTGTGGCCTAGGTATCTGGATTTTTAGAAGCTTCTGGTTGATTCTAATGTGCAGACAGGGGTGAGAATCACTGACTTCATTTGAATTTTGAGAAATAAAATAATAAACTCAAGTTTTGTTGTGGACCATGGGAATGGGACAGTCATAACTAAAAATTTTTCCCTTACAAAAGATATATATTGTACAGCTCTATAAAGCCTAAGTTATTACTTTTAGCTCTCATGGGAAAGTGAGGCAGATCAGGTTTAATGTAAATAACATCCTGACAAGTTACTATGGCAAACCTGAAGGGAAAATGTTAACTGCTGATATTCAAGTTGCAAAACTCAGCTCAATGCTAATTGTGCATTGCAACAGATAATTCCACTCCTCCTCACTGTTTTGAAAGCATCAAACTCTGCCAGAATCACTGGTCTGTCAATTCCCACTGAACATTCTAACATTGCCGTGAAAAGTTACATCTTGCAGAATCTTCCCACTTCCTCTGGGGCCACATCCACTTGCCTGGCCTAGGTAATTCACTGTAAAACTTTCCTCCTTCCTAGTTCCTGCACTGTTGGAGTCCTGCCTTTGTCTCAGCTTTACCTGATCCATAAGTACTGTCACTACTGAGTAGAGACTATGTTTAATTCTGAGCTTGTTAAGACAAAAGATAATGGCGATTGATTTTAATTAATATATAGGTTCAGAGTATTTGCATTTCCTTCGTAATGGTTTTATAAAACTTACTCACTTCCAAACTTTGCCAGATAAGTCATTTGAGAATAATGGTGCTGGATCCGGTCTGAATTTTATCTTTGGAAACTATTATCAACTTGCTCTATGTAATAATGCTTGTTTTAATGTGCATTCACTATGCCCATTTCTTTGCATTTCCCTTTATTTTTGATAAAGTGCCTTCATAGAGAGAATCAGTGTAGCCTAACATTTTGTGATATGAAATAATAACACATTATTTCTTCATCTGTTCTGATTTGGGAAAAAGTTCTTATGATTAATAAGAGGGTGTATTGTAAATGCTTGGATTGGCATGCCCTGTGGAGGAGCTGGTAGAGCAGCAGAGCTGACCCCAACTCCTGTGCTGAGTCAGCACACGGTACCTTGAATAAAAACAGAGCCATGGGTGTTCCCAGGTGTGCACCCTCCCCAACACTGGGCTTCTTTAGGTTTTTATATTTTTTTGTATTTTGTGTGCCTTGTTGAATCAGTCGTGTTACATCGTGTGTTGGAATGGAGGGGGCGAGAAGGCATCTTTAAAACTACAAAAATAATGCTGCTGATGGCCTTTGTCCACTGTCAACCCAATCTCAATGCTCGTTTCTTCCACCTCTCACAGTCTTAAACCCTAGAGTACCTTGATTTGTTTATGTGAGTGTTTGGCACATAGTAGGATGCAAGATAATGCACAATCATTGTTCAGAGGATGCCAGTTGTTAGTCTGCTTGGTCTGCTGTAACAAAGTAGTACCACAGATTGGGTGGTTTAAACAACAGCAATTTATTGTCCATAGTTCTGGAGGCCAGAAGTCCAGAAACAAGGTGTTGGCAGGGTTGGTTCCTTCTGAGGGCTGTGAAGGAAGGCTCTGTTCCAGGCCTCTCTCCTTGGCTTGTAGATTGCTGTCTTCTTGTTCACATGGCATTCTCCCTAAGCATGTCTCTGTGTCCAAGTTTCCCCGTTTTATAAGGACACCAGTCACATTGAATTCATGCCCACCCCAATGACCTCATTTTGATTAAGTTACCTCTGTGAAGACCCTATCTCCAAATAAGATCATATTCTGAGGTACTGGGGTTAGGCCTCACCTTATGAATTTGGTAGGTGGGACACACAGTTCAACCCACAATGCCAGTGTTATACATGGTTTTTTAAACGTTCATATATTATCAAATTATAGCTGAGAAATGTAAATAAGTTTGTGGAAAGGAAATGTTTATTATTATGATGTTATGTAACAGGACTTTACTGGTATATCTGAGCTCTTTTCTGCAGGTAAGTGAGGATCTCCCACAGTTGCAAAAAAGATCGTATCACAGGTTAACTGTGGATCTCTGCCTGATCTCCAGTTGTTATCAGATGTACACTGAGTTTATAGTCTTGACTTCAGTGCTTCCGAGAGTCAAACTCTAAAATGAAAGCTACATCCTATGGGGTAGAATTTCTTTTTTGATTATCGGGCAACTAAGAGGATGGAGAGACCAATGCCTTCCTTGTAGAGATGAGGAAATGGACACCTAGAAAACAGAAGTCAGGTGGCCAAGGCCTCAAGGCTAAGTAGTAGAAGTAGTAGCCCTGGAACTAGACTCATAATTCCCTGCTTTTTTCACCACATCACACTCTCCATCCTCCATAGCAGGTATCGCCCGCCTTAACCCTAGCTATCAAAATTACCCACTGCTCACTGACAACATCTGACTTTCCTTACCTCATTTAATTTAAAAAAAAAATTAACTAATCCTAATAAATTTGCTAAAAGTAAGTACATTACTGATGCCGATGAGCAGGATGAGAATTCTGGAGTATGCCTTAGCTAACTGTTTCCCCAGAAGCCCATAAAACAAAAGAAAAAACAAAAAAATCTAGGTGTCTGATTTGTATAAGGTAGTAGCTTTCTTTACCCTTCAGACCCAACTTTTCAGCTAAAACCTGCCTTGCGGCCATACTTATAAATATATGCTTCAAGGTGGAAAAAAATTTTGTCTGAGATGTCCACCTAGTGGCATTTAGTGATTATTCTTGAAAACAAAAGAAAGAAAAGCCCTTTACCCTCTGTTCTCTACCAAGTCTTGATGAATGCATCATAACTGATATGTGAGGTTTGGATTTTAGAGACCACCTAATTCATCCACTTTACAAATGGAACTGTGGCCTGGGCAGTGGCTTGTCCACAGCCATTGAGTTAAAGAAACCTGGGGACAGGTCCCTTTACGTCCCAACCAGAATTCTTAACACCCTCGTGTAATGCTGCTTCATGGTTATTTAGCACATGTGTAAGCTAGTGGAAGTTTAATCTCTGTCTCCCCATGAAGGTAAGAGAAACTGTAGCCATAGTGTTCATTGGTGGGTGACTTAATGCTTTGCCACGTAGCTTCATTATGTCACACGCATTAATTTTAAAGAATAGACTGTGTTTTCTACCTTTATTTATTTATTTTTATTTTATTTTTTATTTATTTATTTATTTTTTTTTTTTTGCGATACTCGGACCTCTCACTGTCGTGGCCTCTCCCAACGCGGACCTCTCACTGTTGTGGCCTCTCCCATTGCGGAGCACAGGCTCCGGACGCGCAGGCGCAGCGGCCATGGCTCACGGGCCCAGCCGCTCCGCGGCATGTGGGATCTTCCCGGACCAGGGCACGAACCCGCGTCCCCTGCATCGGCAGGCGGACCCTCAACCACTGCGCCACCAGGGAAGCCCTAGTTGTGTTTTCTAAATATATAATTTACTGTGGCTATTTTCTGACTCTTCACTAGTGTTACTTATACCTAAACTTATCTGTGTGTGCTTTATGGGGAAAGTTTTGTTTAAAAATCTTAAAATTTTTCCTTCAGATGTTTTGCAAGTTAGCAGTTTTTTTAAAAACCTATTTTCAGGTTTATTAAATGGGGTTAAACTATACTAAGCACCAGCTATGGGTTTTATGGAGTCTTAAATCCTGGCGAATGAGCCAACCCTACAGAGTGGTCTCCGACAAACGGGTGCTCTGAGTTGTAGGCAGTTCATGCCACGGTAACACTAAGTCTAGAACATTAAACTTATCATGTTAAATTGATTTCTGGATGTTTCTCTGTGGAAGTCTTGGAATAGTCCTCCCCTTCCTTTCTTTGAGCCAAAAAAACTCTGAACCAGAACAATTCAATTTCAATTTGTGGAAAAGCTCTACTCCATGGGCTAAACATAGTGCTAAGAGAGATTGGTGGGGAAGGGGGCAGGAACATTTTGATCACTTTGGCATGTTACTAAAATATCTGAATTTCTAGTTAATCGCTCTGAGATGTATTTACAAGCTTTGTTTCTGAGGAGTATTTGCAAGCCTCGTTCTCAAGCCTGGGAACCTCAGGAGCAAAACCTGCTTTTGAGCCATAGTTCTTGTGTTATATGTTAAGCATTTGGAAGGAACCCCAAGGAGGCCTCAGGAAGCAGTTACTGCCTCTTGACTTATCATCCTGAAGGCGATTTGTTTTAAAGTTGATAATCCCTAGAGCTACAAGAGTGTCCCACATCTGCCCTGAATTGAAAACAGATTGCCATTAAGAGCCTTACATCAGCGCTGCGAATTCATTCGATCTGAGTCAGAAAGGAAGTTGGAGAACATTCGAACGTATGGCCTGATAGCAACACGGCAGCTCCCTTCATGGAGGACCAAGACGGCAGGGTATGTAGGCTGTCTCTTTTCAAACTTTAAGAGTGTTTTTCTGTAAGGAAATGTCCTTCTGACCTTTGGGCAGGAATATTCGGGAGGGGACTGTTACAGCTAACAGGTATAAAGTAACCATCAGTCTGTGGGCTTTTCAGTGCCACCAATGAATCGGTCAGAATTCCGAGAGGCTAGGAAGCCTCCACTGTCCAGAAATTTCTCTGCCAGGTTTTGCGCTTTTGTGTCTTATCATTTATATAACATATATTCAAAAATTATGTAGATATTTATATAAAATTCTCCCCCCCAGACCCTAAAACGATTCTGGAAGCCAAGAAAAGTTTTTACTGTTAAAACGCGAGAGCTTTTCCACCCTCAGCTTATCTATGAAATTATTTTAAAATATTTCCACACATGCCAGGAATGAAGGATGGAACTCTGAACTTCATATTCCAAGCCTCAGGGGACCGGGACCATCTGATTAACTATTTAGCATTTAATATCCTACTGAAGTCATCTTCTCAGCTGGCTGAACAACTTTTTTGCTTCTTTTTCTGTTGAAAAATTTATATTATAGGATGTGAGGTTCTTTTTCTTGTAAATTAAAAAGGAGATTAGATTTGTTTATCAAAAATGATTAAAGGAAAAAGAAGGCAACAGTGGTTACAAACCAGGGTCTGAGAACACCACAGCTTGAGGCATGGATGCTGAGTTACCGTCCGCCACTCCACCCCATAATCCCCCACCCCAGCCTGGCTCCGGAGGCCCTTCTGGCTCCTTCTCCGGGTCTGGACTGGGCTTTGGTGAGTGGAGGCCTCTCGGGTTACTTCCAGAAGCCTATTCTGCTCACCCTTTTCTCTGAGAAGCTGAGGACAGTGCCTGATACAGCTGATACCCAATAAATACTTGATGAATGAAAATAGCCTTGTGGAAGGGAACCCTGGAAGAAGTATCAGTTTGAACATATGAAGCTAGTGAACCTCTCTTTGGGTCAATTTCCACTCACCTTCTTGGCGAGATTGACACCAGAACTAAAGCATAGAAGGTGACGAGTAATTGAGAGAAACGTGCTAGAGTGTCAGTCAGAGCAGCTACGTATAAAATGTGTGATTCCGCGGTTATGGTATTAATAAAGTAAAGAAATGAAATATGAGTCTTGAGGGGTAACAATTGCCCTACGAGAGTGTTCAGGAGTCCGAGGAAAGCTGGTACAGGAGAAAGTGAACAAACACAGCTGGCCGGCTTCCCCTTCAACTCAGTGCAGATGTGCTCATCAAATATGTTCCGATAGCACAAAGCCTGTTCCTGTTACACGTGCTTCCCCCAGTTTCAGAAAAAATACATTAAGAGCAGCCCAGTTGGCAGGTAAGATTTTCAGTCCAAATGCCAATGTACTGTTCCCTCTTGACTGGTTGCCCACAGTTCTTGAAAGGGGGAAGGTTTTTCAGATGCCAAAAATTGAGTGCAAACTGTGTCATGGGACTATGCCCTCTTAATCCCAGAGAGACAGAGGCTCCCTTTTAGAAAAGGAAGCACATTTGGGTTTTTGTGCTGGAGGATGCAAAAAGATGTATTGATCAACTCAGACAGAAGGGGGAATTCTCAGGCTTAGAAACATTGCTTCTGTCCTAGCTGAGGAGACTGGCGAATGAGCCTTGAAATCTATAGAAACAGTTCCAGTTCAGACCAGCTTCCTCTCTGGCAGATGATTATAGATATATAGATATTTATATAGGGATATAGCTATATTTATATGTATCTTAATTTCACTAATTTACTTAATGTCAACCCCAGAAGTTTGGGATGAAAGTAAAAGTAGTGTTGCAGAGACTTCAGGGTGAAACCCATGTCAGAAATTTAACTTCTAGGGAGTTCACTGGTGGTTCAGTGATTAGGACTCCATGCTTTTCGCTACCGAGGGCTCGGCTTTAATCCCTGGTCGGGACCTAAGATCTAAGATCCCCAAAGCCTCACAGCACAGCCAAAAAAAAAAGAAAAGAAATTTAACCTCTAGTACCTCAAGTAAAATTCACCTCCAAAAAGCTCTCTCGCCCCTTTTAGAGTAACAAGCAAGTCTTCATTTGGGGCCATATCCTCTTTCCCTGCCCTGTGTTTGAACATCAGGCCTGTCTCTAAGGCTGTGCTACTATATGCCAAGTCACAGCCTCATGGCTCTCCAGAGTTTTGTAAACCATTGTTTGGAATTCAGAACACATTATCCCCCAGAAACAAGGTTAGGCTCCCAGCTCAACTCCTGAATGCAAATTTATCCCAAAATATAGAGAATTTGTTGCAACTATCTGGAAATGGACAGAAAGAACTTCTATCATTTTGTTTAATGGCATTGAAGAATCCATTTTACAATGAACTGCAATAATGCTTTTAAGAGCATTTTTAGTATCCTTGAGAATTAATTATTGGCCTTGCATACCATTCCTTTCTTTATCCAAACCCTAACCACCTATCCTAGGTGCTTAGTCTCCTGTTACTCCTTTGAATGGTACTCTAGGTAGGAGTCCTAGCAAATTATTTGCATGTACTTTTCCATTTGTGGTTTCTTTTGCCTGGAATATCCTCCTCCTCTTCTGGTTCCTGGCAAACTCTTGATCAGCTCAAACACTAACACAGTTAAAACTCTTCTGTGATGCCCCAGTCAAACTCTCACTTCTCTCCTCCCTTGGACATAAACCCTTCTGAGAAAACTTTGCACAAGTTCAAGTGGTTCCTTCACTGACCTTCTAAAGTACCAGAGATCCTAGTTTTAAAAGTTGCCCCTAGGAAAATAGTTAGAAATTCCCCTCCCCACCTCTTCTGCATTTCTCTAAAACCTTATTAGTACCACTATGTATTAACATTCACCACATTATATTGCAAATTTTTATTTACACGTGGTCCCCTTCCCTAGACTGAGAACTCCTTAAAGATAGGGATTTCTTCAGGACTTATTACAACGCTGGAATATATTAATAGTAAATAATTAATAAAAGGATAGATGGATGAATGGACGGATGGATGCAGTGAGCGCTGGATAAAAAGTTCATTTATTTAGAGGAGGATGAAGAGCTATATAGAAACTTCTATGGAATTCTGAATGGAACTTTTAGTTTCAAGGGCATGATATTGATTAAATTTGACCATTATTATTTTACTTCTACGGTTATGTAAGGGAGGGATTATGAATAGTGGGAAGAGAATGGAGCTTGGAATAAGAATGTATGGGTTCTAACTCTAGTTCTCTACTTTCCAGTTATGTGGTCTTGGGTAAGTTATTTACCTCTCTATTTTTGCTTTTCTTCATCTGTAAGATGGGGGTAATACCTAACTTCAAGGAGTTACCATGAGCATCAGATGATAATCCATCTAAAAGCTCTAGTCTAGTGCTTAACCCATATGAGGTAGAAGGTAAATGGTCATAAAATATGGATCTAAATCTGAGATGGCAGACATAGAACTTTGAAACCAGGAGGAATCTGGGCCCCTTCCTTCCAGCCTTGGACACTCTCCTTTTGCAACTTCCCCCCTTCATTTTGATGCAGCCTGTCAATAGCATGATTCTAGCTTTTACCAGCCACTTCCCATATCGCTTGGGTGATTAAAAATAAAATAAACTAGACAGTGTGAGAGAAAAGAAGAAGAGGGTTCAGGAGATTTGTGAGTTAAGTATTGGGAAAAAAATTTCCCAAAGCAGAATTAAGTAGGCTGTGATGGAGGAAGAAGGAACATTGTACGTACATGCGAAGCAAAGAGCAAGGAGATGAGGAGAAAGCTGTTTGGTAGAGGTGGCTGCAAAGTGAAAGGAAGAGATGAGGGCTTGCATTGCTGAGAAATTGCATTCTGGGATTCTAAAAGGGGCAATTGTGGCGTTTTTTGTTTTTGTTTTTTTAATTTTTTTATACAGCAGGTTCTTATTAGTTATCCATTTTATACATATTAGTATATATATATATATCAACCCCAATAAAAGGAGCAACTGTTCATTTACCATACCTACGAATGCACTCCTGTGCATTGGTAACTAAAAACCACCTTGTGTAATTTCAAATAGTTCACATAAATAAAAATGATAGAAATACATTCCTAAATAACATTCAGTGTACCACTTACCAGGTGCCAGGCACTGTTCTTAGCTCTTGACCCGTATTAGCTCATTTTATCCTCACAACAACCCTGTGAGGTAGGTACCTACAATCCTTATTTTACTGATAAGGAAAGACAACACACTGGGATGTATGGGAGCCACTGCTCGAACCCAGGCAGTCTGGTCCCAGAGCCTGCACATTTCACGCAAGAATGTACCTGCAGGGGCTTCCCCGGTGGCGCAGTGGTTAAGAATCCGCCTGCCAATGCAGGGGACACGGGTTCAAGCCCTGGTCCGGGAAGATCCCACATGCCGCGGAGCAACTAAGCCCATGCGCCACAACTACTGAGCCTGCGCTCTAGAGCCCGTGTGCCACAACTACTGAGCCCTCGTGCCACAACTACTGAAGCCCGCGTGCCTACAGCCCGTGCTGCACAACAAGAGAAGCCACCACAATGCGAAGCCCGCGCACCGCAACGCAGAGTAGACCCCGCTCGCCGCAACTAGAGAAAACCCGCACACAGCAGCAGAGACTCAACAACAAAGACCCAAAGCAGCCAAAAATAAATAAATAAATTTTTTAAAAAAAGAATGTCCCTGCAGCTGATGTGGCTTCTCGCACAATCAGGTGGCCGGTTCAGCCGTCACGGTCAGCAACGTTGTGAAGTCCACTTTGGTGATGACCATCCCTATGGATATACTTTTCAAGATATAGTTTTAATGCCTGAAAAGTTAGAAGGGTAGAATTTTATGGCAGGGAAGGACATTTAGTTCATTATGCCCAAACCAGTAAGTCAGCCTCAGGGATGCTGATCAGAATCTCTGGGGACCCACAGGGGTTGAGGGTCAGATGAGTTCAGCCACCCACCTAGCACTGCAGTGTCGGAAGGACATCATCTTTATTCCAGATGATGTCCAGGGAATTCTAAAAAAAATTCTTTCTGAAATTAGGTTGACACCCCAGTAGTTTTCCAAGTATGAAAATAGTTACAGCTGTGCTGTCTTTTTTTTTTTTTTTAGAATCATCTATTTTTGACCTATTAAAAAAGTAGCAAAGTATACAGTTTGTGAGCGTTCTGTTTATGTTTCCTAGATTGAGTTTGACAGGTCCATGTTCTAAAATTCCATTACTCATACGCCTAACGCTGGGTCTTACCTCTCCCTCAAACTGCTCTGAGCCATTTGATTCCATTGTCTCCTATCAAAAATAGGGACACATTCAACTAGTTAACAAATTTCACAAATTCTGATCCAAGGATGTGTTAGGCAGGCAGAAAGAATGTAATTCTCCCTTTTGCTACCTGTTTGAATTATTATGAGCATTTCTACAATTAATAAAGTAACTGCAAATGCTACAAAGTTATCTATCTCTCTAGCTGTTTAGTCATTCCTATTTTAAGCCTTTCCCATGCCCCACTGATGTTTTAGGGCATAGTTTTTGGATGAATAGGTAGGTAAGCTTGCTGGAGAAGTTGCCATAAGTTTTGCCTGCCTCCAATACATCCACTCAGTGACCCACCTGAGTTCTTTCCTTTGACTCAAGAGATCAGGAAACATAGCATTTGGCAAAAATAGGGAGCCAGGAGGAGCCCCACCTCCTCCTTGGACAGCAGTGGTGGGAGAGGAAGGAGGAAAAGAGGAATGGGGTAGTAAGTGGGTTGCCTAGGTGTCTGTCTTCATTTTTTACTCATTACAGCCTGGCAGGAGAATATCTTATGTAACATCAGTCCCCTATGGAGCATTTTTACAACCATTCAGGTGTCCTGGAGATAAACATCATTAAATTTAAAAGTTTTAATTTAATTTAAATTCTGAATAAAAGGCTTTACATAAACTGACTAAAAAGAGCTTAACTATTCAACGATAGGTCAAATAGAAAAAGGCATTTTCAAGTGTCCAAAACAATCCCATCGTTTTTTAAAAATCGTGCAAGTTCAAGCAATACCTAACAAATACAAAACTAAGTTAGATGTGCCCTTCAAGGAACTAATTTTTTTAAATCATCAAACTGCTCCAAAATGCCAAGAAAACACAGGACACTAAAATGAAGTCCAGATTCTCAAACAGAGTTTGAATTTTAAGTGAACTCTTCATTGGCAAATGGATATTTAAGAGTTTGGTTTTAGACCGACTAGCTACCTAGCAGGATTATTGTGAAGCTAGGATGAGATTTAATGAATTTCAGTCTCCCAGTCCAGCACATAGTGAATAGTCACTAGTATTTTGTTGAATGAATGCTGAATAATTCTGTTTTTTTAATTTATTTTATTCAAGTATAGTTGATTTAGAATGTTGTGTTAATTTCTGCTATATAGCAAGCAATTCAGTTATACACATATTTACATTCTTTTTCTTATTCTTTTCCATTATGGTTTATCAGAGGATATCGAATATAGTTCCCCGTGCTACTCAGTAGGACCTTGTTGTTTATCCGTTCTATATATAATAGTTTGCATCTGCTAATCCCAAACTCCCAGTCCATCCCTCCCCCACCCACCCCCTCTTGGCAACCACAAGTCTGTTCTCTGTGTCTGTGAATCTGTTTCTGTTTTGTAGGTAAGTTCATTTGTGTCATACTTTAGATTTCATATATAAGTGATATCATATGGTATTTGTCTTTCTCTTTTTGACTTACTTCACTCAGTATGATAATCTCTAGGTCCATCCATGTTGCTGCCAATGGCATTATTTCATTCATTTTTAATGGCTGAGTAGTATTCCACTGTATATATGTACCATATCTTCTTTATCCCTTCATCTGTCGATGGACACTTAGGTTGCTTCCATGTCTTGGCTATTGTGAATAGTGCTGCTATGAACATAGGGGTGCATGTATCTTTTGAATTATATTTTTGTCTGGATATATGCCCAGGAGTGGGATTGATGGATCATATGGTAATTCTATTTTTAGTTTTTTGAGGAACCTCCATACTGTTTTCCATAGTGGCTGCACCAATTTACATTCCCACCAGCAGTGTAGAAGGGTTCTCTTTCCGCTACACCTTCTCCAGTGATGAATAATTCTGAACTCATGAAGCCAAGCCAACTCAGCTATCCTCTTAGGTCTTAGCTGACACCTTAGCACGGGTTATTCCTCAGATTACATAAAAACAACACTTTCTAGAAAGGGAAGATCCCCAGAAAACAGAAGTCCCAAGTTTCTGAAATTTGTTTTCTAACCTTTTATGAAAGGGTAATGTAAGAGTTATGACTGCGTTGCTCTGAGAATTAAAGGATATCATGTTCATCCATTCATTCGTTTGTTTAAAAAATATTGATTGTGTGTTTTCAATGCATCAAGTATTGTTCTTGCGCTTGGGAGATGGATGTAGACAAGGCAGGTGAGGGCTCTACCTGCATGGAAATTACATTCTCTCACAGAGCTCCTGGTGTGTTACTCCTGCTGTCACAGCTGTCACCAAGCACTGAACAACCCCTGGGAATGGGCAGCGAAGTGCCCTGGAAAGAGCAGTCAGCTTGGAAGTTAGCCTGATGCCTCCTTGAATCCAAGCTCCACATCTTGTCAGCTGAGTTTCCTGGGAAAAGTTTCTGAGCCACAGTCCTTGTCTGTAAAATGGGTATAATAATGCCTACCTTGCAGGGATTCTGTGAAGATGAAATGAGACATATTGAGTGTAAAGTACACACAGTAGGTCCTCAGTAAATGGTAACCTTTTGTTACCTTAATGAAGAAATAGATCAAAAGAGTGTCACAGAAGAAGGGTATCTTGGGATAAGAAAATTTGATGGGCAGTTGTTTCCTCTGAGCACATTCTACAAAAGAGATACCTTTTCAACCATTTTTGAGATAGACTGTTGATACGGAGCGTGTTGAAAGTGTGATAATAAGACATAGGAGAAGCATGATGTCTCGTTATACATACTACATTGCATTGAACATATGTTCTTTGTCCCCACTCCCTCCTCAAATCGCAGTAAAATGGAAATAAGGGGGGAAATAAAATAAAACCACAAGAACAACAATGATGGGGGGGTGGATAACAGAAATGAGAAATGCCAACAAAAGTTGGGAAGATTGAACACAGATTGAGGGAAACAGTAGCAACTGATGTAGAATATAACCGAGGAAACTGAAAATTAATTACATGGGGTGTGGGGTGTGGAGAACACCCACAGGAACAAGCGTATTGGAGCCAAGAACCCTAAGAAGGTTCTGGGAAAGGAAGCCCCACAATGCAGGGCTTCCAGTCTGATTTCTGGTGCCTCAGTCTTAAGTGTAAACAAAGAATCATCAGATAACAGGAGAAAGCTGTGGACGTGAAAGACAGCTAAACAGATGGGTGGGGAAAATGAACTCAAAGGCAGCAGAGACAATCTGAGGGACAGAATTGCATTGAAAATACACACTGAGGCTCTTTCAGCCATCTTGGAGCCTGTGGCGGCCTGCTGGGAACAGGACTTCTAAAACGACATATATCTGGAAGGCTATGGTCCAAGGCCTTTTTTGCTGGCTAGAAGCGGGGTCCCTGGAACCAGAGGGAGCACACAGCTCTTCTGAAAATTGAAGGTGTATATGCTCGAGATGAAACTAAAATTCTATCTAGCCAAGAGATGTGCTTTTGTGTACAAAGCAAAGAACATAGTAACTTTCTTTTCGGCCCTGCCCCATGGCTTGCAGAATCTTAGTTCCCAGACCAGAGACTGAACCTGGGCCCTCAGCAGTGAAAGCACGGAGTCCTAACCACTGGACCGCCAGGGAATTCCCAGAACACGGTAACTCCTAGTGGGAAAACCCAACAAAACCAGAGTAGTCTGGGGAAAGATAACTCAAGCTCATGGAACCAGCGGCACGGTTGGTGCCAAATTCCAAAGCAACCTTCCTCCTAAGGCCATTGGACACAGAATCTGTGTGATGCTGTACCCTTCGAAGATTTAAACTTATTGAAAAGTGAATAAGTAAAAGCATGGATTTGTTCTCTTGTATTTTTGTTTATGCGTATACATATATGTATATACACACTAAGTATGCTCAGTGAGGCAAGAGGAAGAAAAACAAATACAATTTAAAAAAAAAGAATATTCTGAAAATAAAAACAATTTATAAGAGACTTCGAAGATAAAGTTTAGGAAATCTGCCAGAACTAGATAGGAAATGGAACAGAGTCTAAGGAAATTAGATGATCAGTCCAATAGGTCAAATATCTAAATAATAAGTTCTGGAAAGAGAGAGCTGAAAAAACAAAATGGAAGAAATCAATGAAATAATAAACAAAAATTTCCTGGAAGTGAAAGACAGGAGTTTCCTGATTAGAAAGACCCACCTATCACCCAACATAGAGAATAAAGCACGTCATTGTGAAATTTCAGAACACTAGGGATAAAAAGAAGACCCTAAAGGCTGCCAGAAAGCAAAAAGAAGGTCACATAAACCATCAGGAATCTGAATGGCATTGACTGCTCAACAGTAACCCTAAAAGCCAAGAACAGTAATTTCCAAATTCTGAGGTACAAATGACTTCTAACCTAGAAATGATCAAGTATGGCGTGGACTTATAGCATATAAGGGGTCAAAATAGTTACATCAGGACTTCCCTGGTGCTGCAGTGGATAAGATCTTGTGCTCTCAATGCAGAGTGCCCGGGTTCAATCCCTGGTCAGGGAACTAGATCCCACATGCATGCCGCAACTAAGAGTTCACATGCCACAACTAAGGAACCGGCGAGCCGCAACTAAGGAGCCCTGGAGCTGCAAGTAAGGAGCCTGCCTGCCGCAACTAAGACTGGGCACAACCAAATAAATAAATAAAAATAGTTACATCGCTTACATCCCTTCTCAACAAGCTCTTAGAAGACTTGCTCCACCGAAATGAGGGAATAAGCAAAGCACAACCAACCCAGAAAGGGGCTCCAGACAGAATAGATCAAAAAAATAAAGAAGTGGAACTGACTAATATACCAATGGGTTCCGTCACATTGCAGGGTGTTTTATACTCTGTCAGAAGATTTGGAGCGGAATAATGGACAAATAGATAGAAAAGTAATAAAGAAGAAAACTCCAAGAAGGGAAAAATAATGGAAAAAGAAATATGGTTATAGTACACAGTATGACACAGCTATGAACAATATTCATTCAGTCACAATAGTAGAAGCACTGAACATTAACAAAACCATAAATTAGAATACAAATGAGGTGGCCATGGATGTGGACCACTCAGACTTCCTATCAAAGGACAACCTGCTTCCGGAGTATATCCCCTCCTTGGGGACCCACTTTTGTCTTCAGGGAAGGCTTGATCTCCTGGGTTCCCAGCCAGTGTCTGAGCACAGCAGGGGGACAAGGGCCAGCCATTGCTGCCCAGCGCAAGACTTCTTCACTGGGCAGTCTTTAGTCTGGGTCTCATCATCAGCCTGGCCTTGAATTTCTCAGAACTACCCTGCAGTCTAAGTCTCTTCCTACCCAAACTTCCTTCCTTGCCCCTTGCCTTCATGGTGTCAGATCTGCCCTGGAACCACCGCTTTATCTCGTTCATTTCTAATTCTGCCTTGTTTTCTGCTTCTCAGAGGACCCGAGATAACACAATCATTACATTAGGAGGATAAAAAAAGGAAAAGTAAGGAGGGGTAGGGGAAGGAGGCAGGATGGAATGTTAAATCATCATCTTCCATATTAAGAAGTCAATAGATAATATCTGTATGTCTGTAGCGGGGGGGAAAAGAATCTAAGAAATAGCAGGATAAGCACATAATTTAGAAAGATGACGACAATGCCAGAAACAAACAAATAAAATAACCAAAAGAGCTAAGAGTGGTTATGTCAGGGAAGGAGGGGGTGAAGAAGGGAACTGCGGGGGGGTGGGGGAAGAAGGGGAGTAAGGCCTTGAGTGCTACTTGACTTAATAAATTTTGCTTATTAAGCTCTGCCTGATATTATGATGATTAAAAAGCATGTATCTATACACATAATATGTCAAACAGATACATATATGAAACATCTTTAAATATATTTTAAAAATATGTAAATATATATCAAACATAATCAAACATCTTTAAAGTATTTATAGTTTAAATAAATGTAAATATGTATTTAAAGTATGTTGAGGAATTCCCTGGCGGTCCAGTGGTTAGGGCTCCGCGCTTCCACGGCAAGGGGCACGGGTTCGATCCCTGGTCAGGGAACTAAGATTCCACACGGCCAAAAATAAGATAAATAAAGTATATAAATATATTATATATATATATACAATAAATATACATAATATATATTTTTTAACATCTGATCAATATTGTGGTAAGGAGTCCCAGGCGGTGCCTTTTGCTTTTTTGCCCTCTCCTCCATCTATAGTACACCCAGCCCTCTCCCCCGCTGCAGCCTCTGCTTCTAAGCATAGCTCATTTCTCTGCGGTGAGGACACACCTAGAGATGTATCCAGGGGGCAGGGAAGGACACTCACGTATCCCTAGAAGGAAACCTGAAGAGACTCAACGAGCTGCTTCACAACTCTCTCTCTGGGGACCCCACTCCACAAGGCTTATCGTGTGATTGCAGCTAAGCCCAGGTTTATTTCTTCCTTATTCTGAGCCGTCCGCGAACAGTTAAACTAACCAAACACTTTCCTCTGGGGTGAATGACTGAACTGAAGAAGGAGGAGGGGGCCATGGAGAAGAGAGGCTCACAGAGCAGCTCCTGCGCCCACTCTCCACCTCCCAGCTGTGATGGCTGCCCTGCGGCCACCTGGGCCCCGAGACAGCTGCCTCAGAGGCCCTGGACTGCTGCCACATACCTTCCTCCCGTGGCATGCAGGCCGGGTGGAATGTGGGCAGGGACGCTGTGGCGAGGCGAGGGTGTGTGTGTGTGTGTGTGTGTGTGTGTGTGTGTGTGTGTGTGTGTGTGTGTGTGTGTGTACACACCAGAGAAACGTCACACCCTTACCTCACACGACCATAGTTCTTCCTCACTTGGTCAGAAGCATGTGTATCTACCTGGGTCTCCTACTGGGCTTTCCTTATCTCCATCTAGTCTTGGAATAGATGACACAAAGCAGGAAACACTGAATTGTTTGGGGACCAGGAACTCCAGAAGGCCCGTCCATAGCCCTGTGAGTTCTTCTGTCAGCAGGAGCACATTATCTAGGCCAAGGAACTAAAGTCCTCCCAATCGCCAGTATAGGAACATATCAGGAGATTTTTGATGACAAGAACCAATAAGCAGATAATTGTTTAGTTTTATTTTATCCATTTTATAAAAGTAATACATATGGGGAGTTCCCTGGTGGCGTAGTGGTTAGGACTCTGTGCTTTCACTGCCGTGGCCCATGTTCAATCCCTGGTCGGGGAACTGAGATCCCACAAGCTGTGCAGCGTGGCCAAAAAAAATGAAATAAAAGTAATTTATACTCAGTTGCATAAAATTAGAATTTAGAAACAAGTCCAAAGGGCCACAGTTGTACAACACAAAGGTGCCCACTAGTTGCCTTGTTCTTTCAAGTCTTTTTCTTTCAGTCTCTTCCAGAACTCTGAAATCTTATTTTATGCGTAATTTCATATTCTGATTTTCCGCTTAAAATTTCATCAAATGCGTTTCCTTATACCGTTAAAAACACTTCGTAAGCATTGTTTTTTGAAGTGTATATATAATACTCCAGCTCACAGATGCAGCATAATTTGCCCAATCATTCTTCTTCGTTAGGCTTTTAAAATTATTTCAAGATTTTTAAATTAGAAATAACGTTGTGATGAACCTTTGGCATATAAATCTTTGTCCTCATTTCAGATGATTTCCTCAGAATAGATTCCCAGAAATGGAGCTGCTCAGTCAAGTGGTATGAACATTTTTAAGGCCAAGTAAATCTTTTCTCAGGCTGACTGTGAAAAAGATTGTTTAATATTTAATAATATTCATATTTTTCAGATGAAAACATATAAACCATTAAGTCCATGCCCACGGTCCAGCTTAAGAAGGCATGTAACTTATACATCTAAAGGCACTCTGTACTTCTCACCTCTCACATGCCCTCCCTCACCTACAAAGGTAGCCATTATTCTGAATTTGTATTCTCACAGACCTTTTTTTTTTTATAAATTTATTTATTTATTTTTGGCTGCGTTGGGTCTTCATTGCTGCGCACGGGCTTTCTCTAGTTGCGGTGAGCAGGGGCTACTCCACATTGCAGCGCGTGGGCTTCTCAATGCGGTGGCTTCTCTTGTTGGGGAGCACGGCCTCTAGGCGCACGTGCTTCAGTAGTTGTGGCACACTGGCTCAGTAGTTGTGGCTCGCGGTCTCTAGGGCGCAGGCTCCGTAGTTGTGGCTCACGGGCTTAGCTGCTCCGCGGCATGTGGGATCTTCCCGGACCAGGGCTCGAACCCCTGTCCTTTGCATTGGCAGGTGGATTCTTAACCACTGCACCACCAGGGAAGTCCCTCACAGACTTTTTAAGCAACAGAACTTCAAGAATATAGGGTCAGGAATTCCTGGCAGTCCAGCGGTTAGGGCTCCGCGCTTCCACTGCAGGGGGCATGGGTTCGATCCCTGGTCAGGGAGCTAAGATCCTGCAAGCTGTATGGTGAGGCCAGACAAACAAAAAGAACTCAGGTCACTTAGCATCTTTTACAGATATAGAAATAAAAGGTGTTTTTAAAAAAAAAGAATATAGGGTCTTTTGGTTAGAGAATAAGAGAGGATAAGAGAGAGGGGTAAGGACAGAGAGGGAGAGGGAAAGGGAGAGGCAGAGGGAGAGAGAGAGATTGACTTGTTTGGCCTTGAAACATAATATGCTGGAGTAATTGTCCGAGGAAATAGTTAGGAGGTAAAATTCAAGCAGCTTTGTACCCAATCCATACTGTACTTATGGGATGCCCACAGGAGCAAGAACGTACACGCACACTGAACATACGTGATGCCACCTCCTTCTCTCCCGCTCCAGCCCTTCTCACCTCTCCCCTCACGCCCTCATGGGAATCCGACACAATTGTTGAACCCGTAGGTAAGGTCTGAAGTGGGACTGCCTGCGCTTGAATGCAACCTCCAACACCTGCCATCTGTGGCCTTAGAAAAGTTGCCTCCCCATTTCCAAAGTCCCCTTTTTTACCTGGAAAATGAGGATGAAGCTAACACTATCCACCTGCTACAGTTGTGACATGGGCTAAATGAGATAAGCACCTAGCACCCTACCATGTTTGTATTACTTCACGTTGTGGCCTCTGGGTGTTTGCGGGCCCAAGAAAAGCCATTTCACAGGGTGGTAGCCAGAGGACCCTTGACAAGGTTTGGCTGAGGACATGGTATGACATTACATTTGTTTTTCAAAAAGCCATGAGATGCTATATATTTTTCTCTTTTCCACTATTTTCCTTAAGCTCCAAGATGCCTGAGTAGGGTTTCCTATGGTAATTCTGGTAGAAGTTTTTCCCCCTTTCTCTACTTTTCAAGTGAAGAAACGGTCTAAGCATGAATCACACCTGCAACCCTGAACTTACTTTTCCTGTGTTCTAACCAATTGAGCCAAGAGACTCCAATGGTTTTCAGTCCAATCACACCTAAGATGTCTGGATTACAGGCTTGGTGACCTGTGATAGGCAGGTGCCTCAGATTCTTGCTCTGTTACCTGAACCTCTGGTTGTTTATATGGGTTAGAGATGGAAGGGATTGTATGGGGCAAGGATTGAAGTTCAGCTCTAGCTAAACTTAGGAATAATCCAGTGATAGTCAGTGGTTGTTAACTTTCTTACATCATGAATATCTTTTAAAATATGATTCTTTCCTAAAGGATGTGTTCTTTCTCATTAAAAAAGCACATATGCACATTCACATAAAATGTTTGCAAACAAGGGAGTTGAGATCTCCCTGAAGCTAATTCGTGGATTCTCCAGTAAGAAATTCTGATCTTATTAGGAAACTAAGACCCAGAGAGAGAGGTCCAGAGACTTGCCCCCACCCACACAAATATTTAGCAGCAGAAGCAGAACTGCAGCCCAGGTGCCCCGTCGGCCAGTCTGCTCACCCACCCTGCCTTTCCTCCCTCCACGCGCTGCCCCGGGAGTCAGCAGGGGAAGCCGAGAGGGTCCGATTTCAGGGCTGCAGCGCGCGTAGAGGTGCTGTTCGCGCTCTGAGTTTCTGATGCCATCAGGATGCGGCTGAAGATCTAGAATGCACTTTTTTTCCTCAGGATGCCTCTGCAACACTCAAAACAATACCCTAAGAAGTCTGTTCCTAATGGCTTCTTAAGCATCTGTAGGGTGATGGTGGGGTGCCAGTGTGATCCACTGTGGCCCTTCCTCCACCACCAAGACCCACAGTGTGGTCTGGGTCAATGGCTCCTGAAGCCCTAGAAAATTAGGGATTTCAGGAACAAATATTTAGCATCTGGTGGCCTGTTACCATCAAGCATTCTACTCTGCCTCCGTTGGTGTCCAGCGGCCCCTACTTTCCTTCTGAGTGTGTTTCAGATCTTTTCCAGGATCCTTTGGGGATGTGCACACCCCCTGCCACCATGGGCACGGTCTCCCCTCCTACCCCTTGCAGTGGCCCAATAACCTTCACCAGAGACAGCAGCTGACTATTGGCAAGTTGTTGCCTTAATTCTGTATGAAATCTATGTTAATGCTTTCTTTGAATGTCTATATTTAAAACTATTTTATCTTGGCTTTATTTTCCAAGCAGGACGTTCCTTCATTTCCTGCTTTGTATGCATGTGTGCATGTAATTAGTGAGTGTGTGTGTGTGTTTATTCCTCTGTTGTTTGCAACACCCCCCAGTTGGGGATCATTTGTAAATTCAGTTAATGAGCATTTAACACATTCCCTTTGATGAAGCTGTTAAATCTGGGCCCCACGCTGGCATCCCACGAGACACTTCCCCCTCTCCAAAGCCATTTGTGTTTACCTATTCTCAACTACTTAGTTATGGTTTCTTGTTTGTTGGCACAATATCAAACTAACCTTTTGTCCTGTCTGGAACACGGAGAGCTTCAGTTTTGTGAGAAAATGATTAAATCTGTATTCAAAGCAAATTTACTTTACTAGTGGGCTTTCATTCTCACCAAGCGAAATAGACTGTAGGGAGAGCAAACATTCCACGGTCACCCACCCCGGGCATGTGGCAGCGACACATCAGCTATAGCTGTGGGCTTTTGCAAGAACAAATACCAAACTCAAAACCTGGGTTCCAGCTGTCAGAGAGTTTTCCTGGATTTAATTACAACTTGATCTCTAAAGAGGGCATGTGTGTCAAGTGTGCTTTTCAATCACTTTGAGAAAGCTGAGTAAGTGACAGGGCAGCCCTGGGATGTGCCTGTGAGATGAGCGTCCCTGCAGCAGAGGATCATGGGAGTCATGCTCGAGCCTGTCCCAGTCCCACAAACACAGTCTCCTGGGTTAGAGACGTAAAAAGAAACAACACACAGGTGTCTTTAAATTGACTATTTAAAACTCAGTATAATTAAAAATACAGAAACCACGGGAAGGGATTGAACTACATATTCATCTGCACATGAAACAAGAACAACCTCCCAGCTTAGAAAAATCCCCCCCACCGCTTTATTTCTTATCTGCCACGGGTGTGTGCCTCATGCACCTTTCCCCAACCTCAAGAATGATAGTTTAGCTCTGTAATTTCCTACCTCTCGGCAAATTCCATGCCAATCCTAGAGCCGACACAGACACACACAGGATAAACACACACACACACACACACACACACACACACACACACACACCCCTGGTGGAACCATCAGAAAAATGTCCTGGTAGCAATCAGATTATGATTTCTCACCTGGTTCTCAGCACCTGGCCCCAGAGTCTGTACTGCTAAATGCCAACATACATGTTGCCCAAATCATTTACATCCAAGCCTGGCTACCTAACAAAGACCAGAGAAATTTCTCAGAGATTCACCTTCCAGCCTTTAGGGTAGCAGAGAGGCAGTTAACTGGAAATGGCCAAATCTCACACAGTGTGCAACTTTTCCAGTTTACTGTGCAAAACAAACTGATACTAGGTCAGTTTCAATGGATTATTTGGGTTAATTATGTCAGGTCACTTGACATAATCCATTATTTGAGAAGCATTTTATACTTTGAGCTAATAGCAGGCAGGGAAGGAGGAGGGAGGGAACCGATGTTGTTGACCCAGGGAGAAAGCGGAGTAAGTGGCAGGGCAGCCCTATGATGGATGACTAACGTTGTGCAAACATGGCCATCCGTCCATCCGTGTGTAAAGGTGTGATCCTACCTGATTTCAAATGCCTCAGTCTCAAGCTTAGAGCCCTTAACCTCCTTTTTGTTGCTGTTTTCCTTTCCTGTTGATCTGAGGGTAAAAGGCAGTGAAATGGTTAGAGGGAGGCGCCCCCTCCACAGGGGTCTCCAGGCCTGTCTGATGCATCTGTCTGGATGCGGGCCCCATGGAGGTCCTCACGGTAGCCAGTGGTAGCCTTTGCCATTGTCCAGAGTAAACTGAAAGAGAAGGCTTTCAGGCAAATGTTTCTTTTTAAGCTGATTAGCCTCAGAGACATAGATAATTGTTACTGATAAAGCCATTGGATTCGGAGAACAACTGAAAATAGGAACCTAGAAACAAGCGTAATGAGTATTGTACATGGGGAAATAGGAGTTGGAGATGCTACTTCCTTTAATATATAACCAGAGGGTGATTTGATTTCTGTCCTGCCTGCATACACGTGTTATATAGCAACTGTGAATGCAAATAATAATCATGAATTCTGTGAGCAAAGTCTAAGTTTCAGTGCATGTTCATTTTTATCTATGATTACAACCAACACCCATAGCTTTTCGTCTTTGATGCCCAGATATATGGTAAGAATTTCCCTTCTCTCTCCAAGTTAAGAATTGGGAATTAAATTAAAAATTATTATTATAAATTTCAATATGTTGTACCAAAGAGATGAAAAGGCATCTTGTCTTCCAGACTGCCTTTTTCTTTACACAATCCTACCCCCTACCATTCCTGACATTTTTCTGTCATTCTACTTGACCAGAATATTAGTATTTTTGATAGAAGCCCAGGATAATTAGGACAACTTTTTTGTAGTGTTGATTCTCTTTATTGGTGCTTTTAGAACATCATTTGGCCCATGCTCAAGTTCTTTGAAATATTTCTCACTTGGAAGAGTGAATATCATAAAAACGCTTGGACTGTGGTGTCACTTTTTTGGTCCTCACATTACTAACCCCTACTGGGAAATCTTCAGAATATCTTAAAGTAATGGTCTAACCCATGTGGTCAGGTCTGGGAGCCAAGTCACTGGGAGGGATCAGCCTCCCAAACACTCATTCGTTCATTGAAAGCACAATTAAGATGGTGTCACACTGAGGGGAACACAGTGTACCATTTTCCAGTGTCTTTTAAATATTGAATAAAACTGAATTTCTGAAATGTAAGGGCCTTCAAGGGTATCAAAGCTTTCTCTTTACTTTTCTGGAATAAAGTTCACGTTTGTTTAAGTCCTGTTTAGCAAAACGCAGATTATATCAGAGAAGGAGGAAAAAAGCTGAACTTTATTAAGGCATGCCAAGGCTCTGGACATGGCTGAGCGCCAATGAATTTCTCCTGTGACATGTTTTATCTTGCATTCTTCTCACTAGTTTGAATTATGACCTAACTGGGCCAAGATTGTCCAGGCTATAGAGACTTCCCAACTAAGAGCAAATACTAAATTTGGAAAGTTCCATTCTCATTCAATAAAGTAAGAAGCTTTAAAAGCAAAGAGATCGGGCTTCCCTGGTGGCGCAGTGGTTGAGAGCCCGCCTGCCGATGCAGGGGACGCGGGTTCGCGCCCCGGTCCGGGAAGATCCCACATGCCGCGGAGCGGCTGGGCCCGTGAGCCCTGGCCGCTGAGCCTGCGCGCCCGGAGCCTGTGCTCCGCAACGGGAGAGCCCACAGCAGTGAGAGGCCCGCGTAACGCAAAAAAAAAAAAAAAAAAAAGCGAAGAGATCAATAGTAAAAACATGCTATTATAGAATTTCCACTAAGGTCAGTCTGGTGGCCACTACTTGTGTTGGGTAACTGAGTTGACATTGACAAATCTGGGAAGTGAGCTTTGACTGTCTTCTCTCTTTTAATCATCGACAATTCTTCTTTCTTTTCTCTTCTAATGGCATTTCTTTCCCTGTTCTTTTTAATTCTCTTTCCTTATCAAAACAAGACATGATATGATATTTTCATATCTACCTTGGCTGCAACACATTCATACCTCTGTATGGCCTTTCCCAGGGCATTTGCACTTAAATCTGTTTTCTCTGTTTTTAGAATAAAGGGTTGTCCATGATTAAAGACATTTCACAGCATATGCAGTGGAAGGAGATGTTTTAAAGGACAGAAAAGTAAAACTTTTGCTCATTTTAAGGTCTTGAAAGACCCACTTAGTAGGTAGAATAGGTCGCTGAGATCATATCCACTCCCATTTCTTCTATTTACCTTAACCCTCATACTTCCTCTTCTCTGAGCCAACTCTCTGAGATAGGGGGGCTCAGAGGCCATTTTACCTGTGCCCTCTCTGCCCTCTGTTTCACCAGCTAGAGTGGACCTCTGTAATTTCTATAATCTGCCCAACTCTATAACGCCTTTTCTGATAACAGCATCCAATTTTCCTTTGCAGCCCACTATAGCCCACTCTCTGTCTACGTGGTCTAGTGGGATTGAATCCACCTCCAGATCTAAAGTTTCTCCTGTGATGGAGGCCTAGCCATTCACGAGAGCACCACATGCCCATGGCCACTCTGCTTAGTTCAGGTAAGGGCCAGGCAAATTATAGTTGATCTCAGGAATTTTGCTGGAACTACTGAAAAAAGGTGCTTTTTTCCTCCAGTTTCTGAGATGGTTGGTTTAAGCCTGGAGCTGCTGGTGACCATCTTCCCACCATGAAGATGTGCCTGCCCAAGATTAAATCAACACAGAGAAAAGCAAAGCTTAGGGAAAGAGAGACACAGATCCCTAAAGATATTCCTCAGCGCTGGGATCTACCCCTGATATTTCAGTTATGGGATCCAATAAATTCCCCTTGGTTTCAACCAATATGGAAAGGGTCACTGGCAACATGGAAATCCCACAGTCAGCAGCCCAGGCCTAAAACTTTCCCTCCCCTTCCTGCGTCTGTCTCATCCTCTTTCACATTAAACCCAGCCTCACTCTCATCCACAACAGTGAAGCCCAGAGATTAGTCACTTCAAGCCTTCGGCATCCAGGACATCCAAGGAGACAGAAAAGTACAGCTCTAGCAGCTGCCGAAGGAACCCTCCCTTCAGGGTGTGAGTCTGGGAGAAGCACAGCAGGAGGAGAGGTACAAGGGGCATTCCTACAACCCAAGAAGCAATGATCCTAGGCTAGGGCTGGGGAAGGAGGGGACAAGGAAATCCGAACTATGGAGGGAAGGGGTGCCAGACCCACACCTGTACTGGTCAGTGCACCTGATGACGATGGTGGTGGTGGTGGTGACGACCCATGGCATGTGGGTACACAGGTCCACATTGACACCCTTTATAGAGCTTACAAAACTAAATGTGGGGCTTCCCTGGTGGCGCAGTGGTTGAGAGTCCGCCTGCCGACGCAGGGGACGCGGGTTCGTGCCCCGGTCCGCGAAGATCCCACATGCCGCGGAGCGGCTGGGCCCGTGAGCCATGGCCGCTGAGCCTGTGCGTCCGGAGCCTGTGCTCCGCAACGGGAGAGGCCACAACGGTGAGAGGCCCACGTACCGCAAAACAAACAAACAAACAAACAAAAACTAAATGTGATCAGAAAATAAAAACCTAAAAATCTATGCACAGTCCAACCAATTACAATTATTTACGTGGAACGCATCCCTTTTGTGCCTAATTACCATGAAACATAATAATGATTATGTACTTCGTTAAGTGTGTGTCAGATTAATTTAATTTCTTAGATTTTATTTGATGGCATCTATAAACATGATACATTCGTGCTCTGGGTTCCCAGTTTGTTTGTAACACATACAAATCGGTCATCTGCCTACAACTTAAAAAAATTATAATGCCAAAGTATTTCTATCAATACTTGAGGAAATGAGGGACCAGAGATTGGTAAATAAGTGGCACTGTTCCTACAGTTTCCTTATCAACAGGGAGCCATCACCATCATATCTTGGACGATTACAGCCCAATGAAAATTAGGTGGTGGATAACTTGCCCATATTTGTTTTAGGCACAATCACTTCAAAAGGAATAATATCAGGAAGAGCTTTAAAAAGGTGAGAGGTTGGGGAATTCTGATGGTCCTGTGGTTAGGACTCGGCGCTCTCACTGCCGGGCCTGGGTTCAATCCCTGGTCAGGGAACTGAAATCCCGCAAGCCGTGAGGCACGGCCAAAAAAAAAGAGAGGTTAGTGCAAAGACGAGGCTGTGTGGTAGCGGGAAAAGTGCATGGGGGTAGATTGAGGCAGACCTGCCTTCACTCAGCCTCTCTGAGCCTCAGCGTTCAGATCTGTAAAATGGGAGTCATATTCTACCTCATTGAACTGATGTAAGGATCACATGAGAAGATGCAGGATTGTCCAATAAATGCTAGCTGTTATCATCTTCAGAAAAACGTGGAATTCAGCATGAAGGTAGCCTTCAGTGAGCAAGACCATCTAATTCTCTCTGCCTGAATAGAATTTACAGGAAAACTGATTCACTGCATAAATATGAGCCCGAAACTCGTATATTAGTTTAAACTTAAGAAGTTATGTTTATAGGTCAAAAAATGGTCCAGTATTGGCAGTTTCATGTGGTTCAGTCTAATATGAGTAACAGAAATTACTTCCTCCCATCTGTCCATCCTCAGTGCCTCCAAATTGTGAGAGCCATTCACCCATCTGATGAGGCAGACTACTCTTTCTCCAAGAATGCTAAGCAAAGCCAGCTCTCAAGAGAAAACCAAGAGAGATGGAGGGACAGGCAAGATGTGACTGATCTATTAAGTAGTGAAATGCTCTTTGAAATCAAATGAAAGCCAGAAATAAGGGCTGAGGTTAAGAAAGCCGCAGCTTGGGGCATAAGATATTTATTGTTATCTTTGTTATTGCTGGTCTCCTGGAGGCATTTGAAGACTCGGTATAAGGAAAGGAACTGAAAAATCCAGACATGGCAAAAAAGAAAAGTTCAGAACCAAGAAAAATAGATACGAAGATTTAGAAGAATTTAGTTAAGTTCCTCCTGAAAAAGAGCAGCTAGCATCTTTAACACTGGTAGCAAGATCAGGCCAAAAAAAGAAAGAAAGAAGGAAAAAAACTGAATATGGAGCAGGAAGGAAATACCTTTGTAAAATGTGCTTAATGAAGTGTTTTTAAGTGTTACTTGAGATTAGAAGGTAGGCAGAACTGTCTTCTGTGTTGATCTTTTCATAGAATCATGCAGCTGGAAGACGTAGTTTAGTCTTATTTCCTGCCTCGGGAAGCTATATAACTAAGCCATCCAATTTGAATGGTTATCCAATTCATTTTTTTTCAAGGTTTTAAACCACACCCTGCCCTGAGCTCTGAGCCTGCCTGTCACCCACCACTGGCAGAGGGTGACACCCTTCTCCCCCAGGCCCCAACCCTGCTTCATCCTGAGATACGGACTAATACAGCCTTCCACAGAAACTGGATTTTCTTTGGTGCATGGATATTATTACAGATATTAGCAATACTCGGCCTTCCATCACTTCTGAGTGTGTTGGTCTATGGGCTGTACGACTCAGACACAGCCTCTAGAAGGCTCCGCCCCTGGAAGAGAGCTGTGAAGGACATTCTGCTCCAGTGTTGAGTCTCAGGGGAGCTCAGTCACTGAGGACGTGGCTCAGTCAGGGCAGAGCAACAAAGGCAAAGGATATGTGAATTCCATCAATCATAGGCTCTATGCCAGGCTCTAAAAGGTCTACTTAAATCAACAGGAGCCCAGAGAGGGGAATCACATCTACCATGATCTATAATGGTCTGGAAGGGCTCACTAAACCTGGATGTAGGTCCCTACAGAGTGGCCACAGAGCACCTTGCAAACCCGAGATGATCCAAGCTTTACAGGTGGTCAGTGGTGCTGACGATGACCCTCCAGACGTGCTCAGAACCAGATCACCCCGGACTAGCGGGAAGCAGCGAAACTGCCCTTTGTCTCCTCAGGTGTGGCTCCTTGCCTGCAGCAAGTCAGCAGCCTAGGAAACACTCCCAGCGGGGTTACAATTCTGTCGATAAATGCCTGGTTTGAGGAAGTGGCCTCGAACTGTTTGCTTGTCTTCCCTTCGGAACGCAAGTGCACAGATTGTCTCGCAAGGGCTTCGGGGAAGTCTCGGTATTCCACTTGCTCCACCTGGACCCTGGGCAGCGCTGTGAATGGGTGCTTTCCCCTGTGCCTGGCACCCTTGCCCTTCTCCGCAGCTGCTCCCTCCTAGGCGGCGAGGGCAGGTAGATGCTGGAGACCCAGAGCCAGCGAGTCCTGGATGGGGAGGGGCTTTGAGAAATGTCATTTATGCCACTAGTGCTAGGCTCTACATTTTCTATAATCTGCTTGCACCCTGTAGCCTGTCCAAAAGGCAAAGTGAGTTAGAATCCTGGGGGAAGCCATCAGCTAGAGGCTTCCCACAGGTCACAAAACGCTGTGTTTTGCCGTCTGGGCTGTCACATGGCCCCTACCTTAGTTCAACCGTGCCAGTTATCCTGAGAGAAGGAAAAGGAAAGGTTCTATTCCTTTATCAGAACTTAGGAAGTATTTGCTCTTCTTACACACTCGGAGAGCATTAAGATTCGTCTGGGAGCAAGAGAAACCTGAGAAAGAGTCATTGGCCTAGTTTGGGTGGCTGAATGTTTCACGGGAAATCTTGGAATTGCAGTTGGACCCTTGCCACAATTCTGGGGAGACCAAGGGGAATGTGTTCTCTGAATAGCATGACAGGTGTATGCCTGCCACACCTGGGCTGGCCCCATCGAAGAAGGATGCTCGCGAGGCACTGGGCGCTCCCATGTTTCTGGAGCGGCCCACTTAGATTTTTGCACATAGAAATTCAGTTCTATGGCCAATGAATTCCTTTGCAGATGTGTTTTTGGCCACAAGAGAAGGCAGACAAGAATACAAATGAGGCCACAGAGCCAGGAAACTGTCACACGGTTGGCGACCAAATGGAGACCAGTGGCAGAGTCCAGGAAGAGGTGAAAACATGTTCTTCAGGGTCAGAATTGTACAAATCCTGGATTCTTCCCTGACTACTAAGGCCCTGGACAAATTACCCAACTCCTCTGTAGGGATGGGTGATGGAGCCTTTCTCACTGGGATGGAGTCCGAATAGGGATGATAGTAATAGGTCCTTTCTCACCAACATATAGGAAGATTAAATAACATTTGGTAAAACATTCACCTAGAATCCAGCCTCGAACATAACTAAGTACTTGATGCATGGTGACTGCTGTTATTTTTATTATTCTTACACAGAAGGGACTGCACACGCAGCAGGAATTAGCAGGAAAAGGAAAGGTTAGCAGGAATTGCTAATGCCCCAGGTTTTAAATAATACTTCATAAATGGCAGTGTGGAGCTGTGAACCTCAGCTGGTCTGATCAAATCCCAAGCCCTCACTCATAATGGAGAAAGAGCGTGGAGCAAAAAAAAAAATGGCTTGAAAGTTTCCACTGCCCTTCTATCTTATTGGGTGGAAAATCACCTGGAAAAAGCACCAGATTTTTTCTGAAGTGGTTCAGCACCTCAGTAGTTTCTAGCCTCAACTCTCTGTGCTACACATTGACGTTTACCTTTTCCAAAGAATGGGAGTTAAAACCCACTACCACAGCCTTTGCACTAAAATGCATCGAATCTGGTTCCCACTTTTGAAAGAGGCAAAGGAGAATTTCATGAATGCTTAGGAAGTCCTTTGTGTTAGTAAGACATTTACACACACGCAAACACACACACACACACACACACACACACACACACGGTGTTGACTTTGCTTCGCTTGTGGGTAAATTCTAATCTACTGTCCCTGTTTCAGTAACATCACAAGAGAGCATTTTGGATCTGGAAAGGTCTGAGACTGTGTCTAATCCAGTGTCTTCACTTTATAGATGAGCAAACGAAGGCCCAGGATAATGAACTAAATGAGTCCCAGGTGTCCTGCTATCCACTTTAAAGGTGGCTTAAATGTAGCTTTGGGGGAAAGTAATGAGTTTTGATGCCTCAGTGGGGTGGGCAGGCTCATTACAGGGGCATCTTGAACCCTTAGAGAAAGGAGCTCTCTGTTTGCACACGTGTGCACACTTACACACACACACACACACACACACACACAGACTCCTTGCTCCCAATTTTGCTTTGTCCTCAAATTTCAGAGAAAGAGCTGAAGTAAACACATCAACAATCAAGGCATTTTTTGAGCAGAATAGATCCATTATTCTTTGGGTGAGCAGATTCCAGATTCTGATTTCTGTTCTTAACTCAGCTTCTTCTCCCTTGGAGAGAGAGAGAGAGCGAGAAATGGAGAAAAACCGCAACAAACAATATTATTCCTGACAAGAACTCTTTTACCTTCTTTCTGAGTACTGATGAAAGGCAGCCACCCCACAGGGCAGAGAGGCATTTCCTCGGTGGCCTGTGGTACATTCAGATCAGCAGATGGTCACACCACGGCGGAGGCAGGCAGAAGTGCACTCTCCCCTCATCTGAAGAAGTGCAGGTGCTTGAAGAAGAGTGTGAGATTGCTCCCAGCATGCCTTTCTCCCTCAGACCCCAGCCCAGGTGAGGGCTGCGTGATGACGGCAGTGCTTCACCTGCTGGGCAGAGCCAACTCTGGGTTGCCCACACCTTGCCCTGAGTGCAGTTCCTCACATCCGACATTCTGACAGGCTATGTTCCATCCTCTGCACTAGAGCAATGGAGACGAGGACACCGTACAGTTCTGGTAATTTCCCTGTAAGTGTTGGGAAGCCAAGTGCTTAGTGTTCTTCCAAACGATGAAATTTAAAGTTCCATATTATTCTAATACCACTTATATGTATGGACTTTATTAAGCCATTTCTAGTTACCATTAAAACTTATTGAAAATTCTTGTTACATTAAAGGAGAGAATACTTGTTAAAAAGCAGATTTCTATGGATATTTGCATATTCTTAAATACATTCTTCTTATATGAGTAATAGTGACATTTACTTAGCATTTACTATGTTCCTTGGCCCAGTATTTCATGTGACTCTATGAGCCACATGATATTCATAGCCCCATTTTATAGATGAGAAAACTGAGGCTCAGGGGGCTTGAATTACTGACCCAAGGATGATTAGCTTAGAATACTGCTCTGTCGGAAATATCCTGGCAGTCCAGATGTTGGGACTGCACACTCTCACTGCTGAGGGCCCAGGTTCGATCCCTGGTCAGGGAACTAAGATCCCACAAGCCGCGTGCCTCGGCCAAAAAAAAGAAAAAAAAAAAAAGAAAAGAAAAGCATGCTGTTCTGTCAAGCTGCAAAGGTAGCACACTGGGACCTACAGAGCCCGGGTATCCAGAGTTCTGTACATACAGTGTTCAATGCTCATTTGGTGGCAGTTTGGAGGAAGGAGGCTAGGGCAAGGGAAAGAAGTGTGCTGAGGACAGGAGTCACCGCGTGGAGGCTCCGACTGCCTCTTGTTTAAAGGATTTGGAATATTTAGCAAAATATTGAAGGCACATTTTTATACTTGTGAAGGCAAAGGTCAAGAGTCAAAGGTGTGCAGCTGTGGAGGGTTAACCTCTGTGTGAGGTTAAGCTAAGGGAAGAAAGGTCTTTAGAGAAGAGAATTTCTTTGTTGCTGAATTCTAGCATTTCCATGTGGCCAGCACTGCTTCTCCAAAAGCAGGAAGAAACTTCTGTTGGTTTTTTGTCTTTTTTTTTTTTTTGAATTTTATTTGATTTATTTATTTTTACACAGCAGGTTCTTATTAGTTATCTATGTTATATGTATTAGGGTATATATGTCAATCTCAGTCTCCCAATTCATCCCACCCCCCCGCCTCCACTGTCCCCCCTTGGTGTCCATACGTTTGTTCTCTACATCTGTGTCTATTTTCACCTTGCAAACCGGTTCGTCTGTACCATTTTTCTACATTCCACATATATGCGTTAATATATGATACTTGTTTTTCTCTTTCTGACTTACTTCACTCTGTATGACACTTTCTAGGTCCATCCGGAAAAGCATACCGATGAGGGCCTGTAACATGAAATAGGATTCATTCATCACAGAGGGTAGGACTCTGGGCCCTGGTATAGCGCTGCCCCACGGAGCCACTGCTGACCTCAGGGAACTACAAAGGAGAGGCCCCGTGGAGAGTCACACCACTGCCATCACTCGGGAAGCCATTTTCTTCCTTAGTTTATTTTCCTGAGAAAAGATAATGATAAGACAGTCAGTTATGGATTTATTTATTAAGCAACTTGTATTTGATTGTGACAACAGTATAAGATGAGAGCACTGATATTTACTTTGAGCTAAGGGTGTCAAATTTAGCAGGAAAAAATACAGGATGTCCAGTTAGACAATAATTTTTTCGTACACATATGCCCCATGTGATATTTATATTTTTTGTACCAATTATTGTGCAATTATTTGTATTTTATCTGGTAACCCTATTGAAACATCAATGTAACACAGCAGGACTACCTTCAGTAAAAATTAGTGCATGGCTATAACTTACAAGTTTTAAGGGAAATAGCATTCATTAAAAGAAAATACAATGAATTGCTGACTTGAAAAAAGTTTTACCATAATTTCTTATTTGGCAGTTTCCCACTTTAAGTCTATAAATTTGCTCTCAGAGAACCAACAGATAATCATATTTTCACTCGAGTCAAGATATCATTAGGTAATTCATAAATAAAGCATACAGGACATTTTGCAAGCATTTAAAATACTTTGTAGATAAATGTCTGTGTGTTAAAGGAGAGAATTCATTCAATGAATACAACAAATACCCATTGAGCACTCACTCTATCCTAGACATCGTTGAAGGTTTGGGGAGAAATAAGGAAAGAAAAAAAAAAAAAAAAACACTTCCCTGTCCTCTTGGGTCTTATTTTAGAGAATGGTTTTATGAGGCTGTGAATTTTAGACTATAACCAATCCCAGGAAGCTTAATGATATTTTGTGGGGCGATATGATGTTATAAAGATTTCTTTTTCATAATTTAGACTTTAGATATTTATTTTTCAGCATTTATTGGTGCTACAAGAATTATACATCCTGATATCATTTAAATCCTTTAAGAAGTTCTCACGATTTTATGCCTGAGAATTATATAAATTTAAGAAGCCTTTGGGGTGAAAGGTCAAACTGAATTGGGGGGGCACAAGAAGCAAGACATTAATTCAGGATGTTATCTTTAGTTACAAATTCTCAACTCTTAAATAAGAGTAAGTTTACAGGGTGCCTGTCCCATCCTCCCCCCATATTTGAATGAAGGTTCTAGGAGCAGGGAATGTTGTCAAGATGTTGGGGAGGAAATGAAACTTTAAGTTCCTAGGGCCTGTCTCCACTGATGCATGGATATCAGTTTAGCAACATATTGTAGTTCTTATTCTACACTTGAGAGGTAGTAATTGCTTTCGGGTAGAAATGAATTAACTCTTTCCTATGACTACCTTACCATAACACACTGTCAGAAATGATTTAGTAAACTGAATATGGAAGGCTAAAAACCTTAATATAGTACCAAGAAATAAATTGATTAATGTGTCCTTTTTTCATTAGTATGATCAGATTCACAAGATGACTTCACGCTAATACTCATTTTCATAACCTCTATTGTCTGTCTCAGCAGGCTCAAGGTTGGAAGGATGTAAAATGTTATCTAGTCTGACATGCCCGTGTCCATCAGATGCTTATTTTCTCTATAACATCCTCACCAAGTGGTGCAACGTTTTTAGGTACCCTAGAATAAATTTCATAGAATTGTTTAAAAAAAAACTCTTTGCCGCCCGGAAATAAGATATTCTGTTCCCTTCATTTAGAACAAGGAAACAAGATCAGGCCAGAGTTTCAAAAACCTTAAAGCACTACAAAGTATTCCTCTGTGTTTTACTTGAGGGAAGAAAAATAGCTGATAAACCATTCTTTATTGGTGGCAATAGCAGTTCTATATCTAAAACCTAACTTTCTCTATCTAAATAGCATCTGTATCTAAAAACAGCTAACATAATGATTATTATGTACCAAACACTCTACTAAGTCATTTTCATGTCATTTCTTGTTTAGTGAAAAAAGTCATCATTTAATTTTCACAAGAACCTTAAGATAGCATCTTATGTTCTTGGTTAATAATGATGATCAGAGTGAGAGTTGGAGAAGTTAAGTATTTGCCTACCATTTTAACATTAGAGGGGACCTTTGGAATCATAGAATCCAGTCTTCTAATTTTCTAGGATTTGCCACGATAGTTGTATCATAAAGTGAGAGTGGGAAACCTTAGATCCATGGTGCTATGATTTCATACAGCCTTATTCTCAAAGTCACATGATATGTCCCCATGCTGCAAAAATAGTCTATACCTATGTATATCTATATCTTTCTATATATCTAGTAAAAAATGATTGAAATTATTCTTCTCCCAATTTGACCATGGATAAGGTAAAGGAGATGAAAATGTGTTTGATTCCAGGCACCTCTGTACTTTAAACTTGATTAAAAAAATAAAAAACATGACTCAACCAACAGCAGCAGAGTACACATGTATCTCAGCACAAGTGGAACATTCTCTAGGATGGGCCATATGCTAATCCATAAAACAAGACTCAATATAAAAGGATTGAAGTCATGCAAAGTATGTTTTCTGACCGTTATGGAAATATATTAACAGAAGGAAATGTGGTAAATTCTCAAATATAGGAAAATTAAACAATACACTCTTAAATAATGAATGGATCAAAAAAGAAATTGCAAGGAAAATTAGATGATGTTTTCAGATGAAATCAAAGAAGCGTACAGCATATCAAAATTTATGGTATGAAACTAAAGCAGTGCTTAGAGGGCAATGTATAGCTGTAAAATGCCTATATTAAAAAAGAAGAAAAGCTCACTGGGCTCAGTTTGCAGCAACATGGCTAAATCCACCAAGAAGGACAGAATCATCAGTAAACACAAGACCCTTATGGTTCCTGCCTTGGGAAATTGGTGAAAAAAAATTGAAATCAGCCTGCATTCTAAGTTCACTTGCTTTTCTATGGCAAAAGCAAGATAAAGAGATGAACTGTGAGGATCTGGCACTCTAATTCCTGCGTGAAAACAGTAGCTTGTGGTGCCTGGACCTACACCACCACTTCTACCATCACAGCAAAGTTCATCATCAGAAGACTGAAGGAATTAAAAAAACACTAGAAGCAATACCATTTGAAACATTGCTAACCCATAATAAATGGGTTAATTTATGTAACAAAAAGAAGAGGAAGAAACAGAGGGGGGGAGGGGGAGAAGAAGAAGGAGGAGGAGGTGAGGAGGAAGAGGAGCAGCAAGAAGAGGGATCTCAAATCAATAACCAAATCCTCCATCTTAAGAAACTAGAAAAAGAAGAGCGAACTAAACTCAAAGCAATCAGAGAGATGAAATTTAAAGACTAGAGCAGAAATCAATGAAACAGACTCTGAAAAACAATAGAGAAAATCAATGAAACTAAAAGTTGGTTCTTTGATAAGATCAACAAAACTAACAAACTTTTAGCTAGCCTGACCAAGGGAAAAAGAGAGAAGACTCAATTTTTTTTTTGACATCCTTATTGGAGTATAATTGCTTTGCAATGGTTAGTTTCTGCTTTATAACAAAGTGAATCAGCTATACATATACATATATCCCCATATCTCCTCCCTCTTGCATCTCCCTCCCACCCTCCCTATCCCACCCCTCTAGGTGGTCACAAAACACGGAGCTGATCTCCCTCTGCTATGCAGCTGCTTCCCACTAGCTATCCACCCTACATTTGGTAGTGTATATATGTCCATGCCACTCTCTCACTTTGTCCCAGCTTACCCTTCCCCCTCCCCATATCCTCAAGTCCATTCTCTAGTAAGTCTGCGTCTTTATTCCCATCCTGCCCCTAGGTTCTTCATGACCTTTTTTATTTTTTCTTAGATTCCATATATCTGTGTTAGTATACGGTATTTGTTTTTCTCTTTCTGACTTACTTCACTCTGTATGACGGACTCTAGGTCCATCCACCGCACTACGAATAACTCAATTTCGTTTCTTTTTATGGCTGAGTAATATTCCATTGTATATATGTGCTACATCTTCTTTTTCCATTCATCTGTCGATGGACACTTAGGTTGCTTCCATGTCCTGGCTATTGTAAATAGTGCTGCAGTGAATATTGTGGTACATGACTCTTTTAGAATTATGGTTGAGAAGACTCAATTTTATTTTTTTGGACCATCATTTTTTTTCTTTTCTTCTTTAAAATTTACTTATTTATTTATTTATGGTTGCATTGGGTCTTCATTACTGCGCGTGGGCTTTCTCTAGTTGGGGTGAGCAGGGGCTACTCTTCGTTGCAGTGTGCAGGCTTCTCATTGTGGTGGCTTCTCTTGTTGCAGGGCACAGGCTCTAGGCACGTGGGCTTCAGTAGTTGTGGCACACGGGCTCAGTAGTTGTGGTTTGTAGGCTGTAGAGTGCAGGCTCAGTAGTTGTGGCACACGGGCTCAGTAGCTGTGGCTCACGGGCTCTAGAGAGCAGGCTCAGTAGTTGTGGCGCATGGGTTTAGTTGCTCTGCGGCATGTGGGATCTTCCTGGAACAGGGCTCGTACCCGTGTCCCCTGCATTGGCAGGCAGATTCTTAACTACTGTGCCACCAGGGAAGTCCCAAGAATCAAATAATTAAAATTAGGAATGAAAGAAGAGATATCACTACTGAAAATTAAAAAGATTATAAAGGAACACTATGAATGACTGTACATCAAAAAATTAGATAACTTAAATGAAACACAGATTCCTAGAAATATATGTTACCAAAACTGACTGAAGAAGAAATAGGAAGGCTAACTAGGCTTATAACAAGAAAGATATTGAAAGAGTAATATTAAAACTTTGCACACAGAAAAGCTCAAGCCCAGATGACTTCACTGGTGAATTCTACAGAACATTCAAAAATAATTAATACTAATCCTTCATGAACTCTTTCAAAAAATAGAAGAGGAAGAACACTTTCCAATTCAATCTAAACTCATTCAGTGGGCTTCCCTGGTGGCGCAGTGGTTGAGAGTCCGCCTGCCGATGCAGGGGACACGGGTTCGTGCCCCGGTCCGGGAGGATCCCACATGCCGCGGAGCGGCTGGGCCCGTGAGCCATGGCCGCTGGGCCTGCGCGTCCGGAGCCTGTGGTCCGCAATGGGAGAGGCCACAACAGTGAGAGGCCCGCGTACTGCAAAAAAAATAATAAAATAAAATAAAATAAAAACTCATTCAGTAAGACCAGTCTTACCCTGATACCAAAACCAGAGAAAGACATTGCAAGAAAACAAAGCTACAGGCCAATATCTCATATATTCATATCTTACATGAACACAGACACAAACGTCCTCAACAAAATACCAGCAAGCTGAATCCGGCAACATAGAAAAAGATTTCCACACCATGATCAAATGGGATTCATCTCAGGAATGCAAGCTTCGTTTACCATCTAAAGTCAATTAATGTAATACATCATATTAATAGAATAAAGGACAAAATCCATAGAGTCATCTCAGTTGACACAGAAAACACATTTGACAAAATTCTGCACCCTTTTGTGATTAAAAAAAGAAAGTTTTTGCTCAACATCCTAAGAAGAGAAGGGAACTTCCTCAACCTGACACAAAGCATCTACCAAAACTCATCACACTTAATGGTGAAAGAATAAATGCTTTTCCCCTTAGATAAGGAACAAGATAAGGATGTCCACTTCTATTTAACATTTTACTGAGGGTTCCAGCCAGGATAATTATGCAAGAAAATTAAATAAAACTATCCACATTGAAAAGGAAAAAAGTAAAACTACCTCTGTTTGCAGATCACATGATTTTGTACATAGAAAATCTTATGAAATCCACCAAAAAACTATTAAATAATAAATGAGTTCAGCAAGGTTACAGGATATAAGATCAACACATTTCTGTACACTAACAGTAAACTTTCTGAAAATTAAATTAAGAGAATTTCATTTACAATAGCATCAAAAAGAATAAAACACTTAGGTATAGATTTAACAAAAGGAGTGAAAGATTTATACACTGAACACCACAGAACATTGCTGAAAGAAATTCAAGATCTAATTAAAAGGAAAAACACCCCATGTTCATGAATCAGAACGCTTAATATTTATAAGATGGCAGTACTCCCCAAATTGATCTACAGTTTCAACACAGCCCCTATCATGGGACCCAGAATAGCCCAAACAATTCTGAGAAAAGAAGAACAAAGTTGAAAGACTCACAATACCCAATTTCAAAAGTTACTACAGATCAAGCCAGTGTGGTACTGGTATGAAGAAAGACATATATATCAATGGAATAGAATTGAAAGTCCAGAAATAAACCCTAACATATATGATCAATTGATTTTCGATGAGGATGCCAAGAAAATTCAATGGGATAAAGAATAGTCATTTCAACAAATGGTGCTGGGACAACTGGATATCCACATGCAAAAGAATAAAGTTGGACTCCTTCCTCACATCATGCACAAAAATTAAACGGCACAGAGTCCTAAATGTAAGAGCTAACTGTAAAACTCTGAGGAGAAAACATAGACATAAATCTCTGTGACCTTAGGTTAGGTAATAGTTTCTTAGATATGATGCCAAAGTACAAGTGACAAAAGAAAATATTGGGTTGGCCAAAAAGGTCGTTCAGGTTTTTCCGTACAGCTTAACAACCGAAGCGAACTTTTTGGCCAACCCATATTAATTGGATTATATCAAAAATAAAAACTTTTGTGGTGCAAGAAATAACATCAGGAAAGTGAAAAGACAACCTCAGAATAGGAGAAACTATTTGCAAACTATTTATCTGACAAGGGACTTGTATCCCGAATATGAACTAATGCAATTCAGTAATAAGAAGACAACTCAATTTTAAAATGGCAAAGGATTTGAATAAATAATTCTCCAAAGAAGATATTTAAATGACCAATTAGCACACAAAAAGATGCTCAACGTCTTTTGTCATTAAGGAAATAGAAATCAAAACCACGTTGAGATACCATGTCACACCCACTAGTATGGTTATAAACAAAAAGAGACACTATAACAAGAGTTGATGAAGATGTAGAAAAATTGGAACCCTTGTTCATTACTGGTAAGAATTTAAGACGGCATAGCTGCTTTAGAAAAACAGTTTGGCAGTTCGTCAAAGTTAAACAGAATTACCATATGACTCAGCAATATCACTCTTAGGGATATACCCAGGAGAAATGAAAACACATGTACACACAAAAACTTGTATATGAGTGTTCAGAGCAACATTATTTATTTTGAAAAAATGGAAACATCACAAGTATACATCAACTGAGGAATGAATAAATAATATGACTCTTGAAAACATTTTGCTAAGTGAAAGCAGTCAAAATACACCACATATTGTATGATTCCATTTATATAAAATATTCTCAATTGTCATATTTATAGAGACATAAAATAGATCAGTGGTGCTTCAAGCTTCAGGTGAGGCTTGGAGGGAGGGAATGAGAATTGCCAACTAATGGGTACAAAGTTTCTTTTCAAGGGCATGAAAATGTTCTGAAATCAGGCTGTGGTGATGGTTTTACAACCCTGGGAATGTGCTCAAATGCAATAAATTGTACACGTTAAATGGGCGAATTGTATTTTAATGTGAATTATATCTCAAAAAAGCTGTTTGAAAAAGTAGGACATAGCACCCTGTTTTATTCCCTCCTAAATCTACCAGTACTCATACTATCCCTCAAATCTTTTCAATAATTTTATTATTGGGAATTCCCTGGCGGTCCAGTGGTGAGGACTTTGTGCTTTCACTGCCTTGGGCACAGGTTCAATCCCTGGTCGGGGAACTAAGATCCCATGGGCTGCACAGTGTGGCCAAAAAAAAAATAATTATTATTATTGATCTTTCAAGACCTAGCTTTAAAAATTCACAACTTCTAGAAACTTTCTTAAAATAACTCCTATGTTCTATACTAATCAGTTTCTTCAGAATGTATTCAGCTGTTTAACCCCTGCTCATATGCTTTTGGTAATTGTTTTAGAGTCATATTCTCATTGACATTCCTGAGCTGAGACTAATTTCCTCAAGTCCTCTACCTTCATTACCTTCTGCTACAGAAAGGTAATGAAGGTAGAAAGCTTTCCCATTACCTGGGAAAGCTGATGATTCTGTTTGTTCCCGAGTTTACAGTCGGGAGCTCACCAAAGCTCACTCTCAATCCGAGGAAGCTTTGACCTCGATCTCTATTTCAGAGGGCCCGGGCAGTAGACAGCAGGCTGACTCAAAGGGTTTGACGAGAGTTGAATGAAGTGCTATTTCACAGAAGTGTGGCCAGGATTAAAGAACAAGGGATAGTATGGGACTTCCCTGGTAGTCCAGTGGGTAAGACTCTGCGCTCCCAATGCAGGGGGCCCGGGTTCCATCCCTGGTCGGGGAGCTAGATCCCACATGCCACAACTAAGAGTCTGCATGCCACAACTAAATATCCCGCATGCCGCAGTGAAGATCCCACGAGCTGCAACTAAGACCTGGAGCAGGCAAAATAAATAATTAATAATAAATAAATTAAAAAAAAAAAAAAGAACCAGGGATGGTGAAGCACCAGACACTAGCAACTGCAGGAAGCATGTACCACCTTGAAGCCTGAAGGGAAAAATGGGGAAAACAGTTGTTAAGTCAAGAACCATACCCTGGAAATGCGCTCACCTCTGCTGAGTTCCAAGCTTAGAGGAAGGTAGCAACGGTTACAACCCTGGCAGGAGTCGGCACTGTTAGACATTGATAGACACCCTACCCTACCTCTCTCTCCTTATACTCTCCTATCCTCCACCATTGACCCAACCCAAAGGAAGCCAGGGGACCAGGACTCCGGCCACCATCAATAGACATCAGCCTCCCAGGAGAAAGATGGCAAAGAAGGCAGAGTTGGATCTAGAGGAGCTGATGGTCACTAGTCTCTAAGCACCAAGGTTCCAGCCTCTAACTGGGCTCTAGGAAGGCTCTCCTTGGTTGTCAAGGAACATCACTGCTGCCACTTCTCTGTTGCTTATGTTGCGCTCTGCTTCGTACTCTGTGGCCCTTTCAAAATCGGCTGTTATTTCAGCCCCCAATAGGTCTCTCCAGGAGAGGGGGGTTCTTTGAGCTTGTTGACATAGGAGGGCTGTCTCTCCGCACTAGTATTTACAGCCCTTCCTTGGGTTTACAGAGTAATCTTTTCCTTCAGTTTTCACAGCCTCTTTCCCTTACCTGGGAGCACAGACCGGTCTCCTCAGGGCTGAGCCAGGGACAGTTTCCTTCCCCACCCCTCCATTCCCCCTGAGAGCGAGGCCATGGAACGCATCACCCAGCAGCCCCCTCAGGACCACTTCTTCCAGCTGACAATCATCGTGTGTCCCAAGCTGAGCTATAAGTCTTTTTTCACTCTCACACCCAGGGAGAATTCCTTATTGGCCGTTTTATATTTTCTTTAATTGACACTGGGGCAACAGTGGAAGGGAGTTGCTACAAGAGGAGCCTTAATATTTTAGGAAAATGGATTATTGTGTTTTACTTGTAATATAGTGATGACCACAGGGGCTAATACCAAGTCAAATAGGACATTTTGCCCCTACAGATAATATAGCCTGATGCTAGTGCCTTCATATTTCTTTCGTCATTATCTTGCAATATGTATTGGCTTAATTTACACTCAGACCTAAGGGGTTCTCTTGTATTGTCACCCCTTACAGAGTACCATAACTTTTTTTTTTTTTTTTTTTTCTTTTTTTTGCGGTACGCGGGCCTCTCACTGTTGTGGCCTCTCCCGTTGCGGAGCACAGGCTCCGGACGCGCAGGCTCAGCGGCCACGGCCCACGGGCCCAGCCCCTCCGCGGCACGTGGGATCTTCCCGGACCGGGGCACGAACCCGCGTCCCCTGCAACGGCAGGCGGACTCTCAACCACTGCGCCACCAGGGGAAGCCCAACCGTAACTTTTTTACAGGCTTATTTTAACAATTTAAGGACTGATCTTACTTCTGAGTTTGCAACTATGTTCCAAATCCTTGAGGTTGCCAAAACTCTGACCTCTGTAAAAGTGAAACATTGTTGACTTCACCGTTACTGTTTCTTTTTCTTTGACTATGGAATCATTCGGTAGTTACTGAATTCTGACGCTTCCATCATGTGTCAAGTCTAGAGGAATAGAGGTAGGAAATGTTATCCAAGCCGATGTGGATGCAGGTGGTTCTCAAATTGTAGTTCCTGAACGTGAAGCATCAGCACCAGCTGGGAACTTGTTAGAAATGCACGTTCTCAGGCCCAGCCCAGACCTACTGAACCTGACCCTTTGGGAACCCTCCAGAAGGTTCTGATGCAGGTTAAAGTTTAAGAACCACTGGTCTAGTGTACCAAGGGAGGACAAGGAGTATGTTTTAGTCTGGGTTCTCTTCAGTGCCCAAATAATGGACTTCACCATTGAAAGTAGCCTTTGAATGAGCATTACCATATACCCCTGCCTTGTTGCTTTTGTTTTGCTGTGCAAAAAGAAGGCCATGTGAGGCTGGTCTGAGTTCATTCAATGGCATCACAAGTAGTTAGCCCACAGAGTCTCAGAAGCCAGCTGTGCCCAAGGATTGGGAGAACCTCTTCCTGGCCACAGGACTTGGTCAGTACCTCTGGGAATCACTCTGTGCAATGTGCTCAGTAGATACGTGCACGATGACCCGACCTCGGTGTTTTTAAGCACATGTGGTGACAGTGCCTCTTAGTTATCCTTGGGTGCGCCAGAGAGCTGGCCACTTGACACATTCTGAGCACAACCCTCAAAGGCAACTAGAGAGGAAGCTGAGAGCCCTGTCCTAAAAGATCTTACAGTATACCAAGCTGTCAAACCCATTAAAAAAAAAAAGCAAAAATGCATAATACTGGCTAACAATATTGCATGTCTGAAAACTTACTCTGTAATGGGCCCTAGGCAAAAAACCTTTCTTGTGTTATATCAGTGTTTACCAAAAACGTATGAGCTTTTTTTTAGATAATTTCTGCTTTTCTTTCTTGCTCTCCAGTTTTTCACATCAGAAAATGGGGACTTCCCTTGTGGTCCGGTGGTTAGGACTCCGCTCTTCCACTGCAGGCGGCACGGGTTCAATCCCTGGTCGGGGAACTGATTTCCCGCATGCCATGTGGCACAGCCTAAAAAAATTAAAAAAAAAGAAATAGAAAATGGAATCGTTCCTTTTCAGCCTGTGAGCATCTCTTCCTCTATGTGGCCCCACCAGAAATGATTTGGTGTTTGTAGTTATGCTGTCTTGGGAAAGGTGGAATATTGAATGAGAGCTGAAGGTTATTATAATGAAAAATGAGTGTTGGGGTAAAAATGCAAAATCATCTCAGGTGGACTGTGCAAGACCCTCTTGCCTTTTCGGTGGCAAAGGCCAAGCAATGGTCTGTTGGCCTTGCCTTCTGTGAGTTACAGAATGGCCTTTGCTTATAAATCCATGGAGCTGACGATCATGCAGAGGGCTTGCCACACTAGCTTATTTACTCTAGGATCAGACACAAGATGTCAGTTAATCTCAGTTATACTAGGGTTGCATATTTCCTTCCTCCACCCACTAGTTCTGGCCCCCAGATTGCTTCTGAACTAGCCCTGCCTGTTGGCCAGAAGAGACTGGCAAATGACCATTCCTCAGGACAGCCAGAGCTTGTATATCAGGCTGGAATGCTGTCAGAAGAAATGTAATTATGGTCATGCCACCGGTAGACTGAGACCCATGTTAATATGAGGAAAAGACTAGTTCCTCCATCCTTGTATTAAAAGGCTTAGGGTATGGAGGTCAGGTGTAAATATTGGACAGGTGACCTTGGCCTGCCTGCTGGGTGGGTCAGAGCTCTAAACACACAGGCAACATGTATGAGGATACTGTTTCTTTCTTGGGCAAGGGAGAACAAGGACTGGCCAGTTTTGAGTGATTATTATTCTATCCTCCATTTAAAGAGTCAGTCCAGGGGTAATTAGTGAGGATTTGCTATGTTCAAGGTACTCTGCTATGAGGGATATAGCGAATTCTGTCAGAGAGCGTATGATCCAGTGGAAGATTAAAGAAATACGTAAACATAGAACAAGGATTTACGTAGTAAGGACTTGACCTCTAGAAGCAGAGAAACTAGAGTTCAAATTTCTGCTTGTTCTCATAAATGGTGCTACAACAGCTGGAAATCCCTAAGTGAAGGAAAAAGAGAACCTAGAGTCATACATCATACATTATGTAAAGGTTGACTCAAAATAGATCATAGATCAAAATGTAAAAATTTAAACCTAGAAAATTTTCCAGAGGAAAGCATAGGAGAAATGTTTGGTGGCTCTGCTAGGCAAAGGTTCCTTAGATAAAACAATAAGATCCATAAAAGAAAAAATGGATAAGTTGGACTTAATCAAATGTAACAATTCTTTTTGAAAGACATTATAAAATAAAAAGACAACCACAGACTGAGAAAATATTTGCAAAGCACATATCGGATAAAGGACTTGTATCCAGAATATATATTCAGATATCTTAAAAGTCGGTAATAGGATAACAGCCCAATTTTTTCAATGGGCAAAATATTGAACAGAGCACATGAAAAGGTATTCAACATCACTTGTCGTTAGAGAAATGCAAATGAAAACCACAGTGAGATACCCCTAGATACGTATTAGAATGACTTTAAAAAACACAGACCTACTAGAGCATGGACTTGAGGATATGGGGAGGGGGAAGGGTAAGCTGGGACGAAGTGAGAGAGTGGCATGGACATATATACACTACCAAATGTAAAATAGATAGCTAGTGGGAAGCAGCCGCATAGCACAGGGAGATCAGCTCGGTGCTTTGTGACCGCCTAGAGGGGTGGGATAGGGAGGGGGGGAGGGAGGGAGACGCAAGAGGGAAAAGATATGAGAACATATGTGTATGTATAACTGGTTCACTTTGTTGTAAAGCAGAAACTAACACACCATTGTAAAGCAATTATACTCCAATAAAGATGTTAAAAAAAAAGAATAACAATAATGGATAAAAAATAAATTAATTAATTAAATAAAACAAAACAAAAAAAGCAAAAGGAAAAACTGTTGACACCAAGTGCTGGCAAAGCTGTGGAGGAGAGGAAACTCTCACACATTACTTACTGGAATGCAAGATGGTACAGCTACTTCTGAAAAATATTTTGGCAATTTCTTATAAAATTAAATACACACTTACCCCATGGCCCAACAATCCCACCCCTGGATATTCACCCAAGTGAAATGAAAACCTATGTTCACACAACACCTGTCCACGAATGTTTATAAATGGTTTTGTTCATAATCAACAAAAACTGGGAAATACCCAAGCATGCTTCAACTGGTTAATGAGTAAACTGGGGTATATCCATACAATAGAATACCATTCAGCAATAAAAAGGAACAAACTACTGATACTCACAGTAACATGGATGAATCACAAATGCTTCACAGACTTCAAATGCTAAGTGAAAGGAGCCAGCCTCAGTAGGCTACATGCTGTATAACTCCACTTATGTGACTTTGTGAAAAAGGCAAGCTGTAAAGGACAAAGATCAGATCAGTGTTTTCCAGAGCCAGGGAGTGGGGAAAGGAGTTCACGGCTTCGGTCCATGAGGGGATTCTTTGGGGTGGTGTAACTGTCCCCTATCTTGATTGTGGTGGTGGTTCCACGACTGTAACACAGCACTGTGCAGTAAAAGTATGAGACTTACCGTATATAAATTATGCCTTGATAAACCTGACTTGGAAGAAAAAGAAGTAATACTAAGGACAGTACTTAGTTGTCAAAAACTATTAAGGTGATGTTAAAATAAAACAAAACTCCACTGTAGCACTTAAGCTGAGTAAGTGACCTTCGGCAAGTTTCTTAACCTTTGTAAGTACCCATTTCTTCATCTTTAAAATGAGAAGAAATAGTAGCACTGCGTACAAAATATGTTCTGAGAACTAAATAACTCATGAAATAAAATTTGCTAGTTTATTCACCATTTAGTCTGTACCAGGTTTTGGATATGGCTTATCTAAGTCAGTTCTAGAAACCTCAGGGAATAGATTCTATCATTAATATGCTGAGAACAGTGCCTGGCATATAGGAAGTACTCCACGAGTGCTGACTTTGTTTTACTCTTCACTGAGAATCTCTTATGTCCAGGCACTGTGCTAGGCACTAAGAATAACAAAAGGAAAAGACCATGGAGTCCCTGCCCTTAGGCAGCTCACAGTGAAGAGACAAGGAAGCAAATTAACAATTAAAGTGCTGTGTATTGTTTACTGGACTTGCTGTAGTGATCATTTCATAATGTGTTTTTAGGATCACTATGTTGTACACCTAAAACTAACATAATATTATATATATCAACTATACTTCAATTTTTTAAAAAAAAGAAGATAGAGAATCTTTAAAAAGTAGTAAAATAAAATAAAATGCAGTGTGTTAAGTGCTGTGAGAGTGGGATTTGCAGGATACTTCCCTGGGACCATGGAGGAGGAGGAAGAGGCTCTTGCTGGGGAGATGGTGGTACTGCTGAAACCCTTCCCAGGGGAAGTGGCATCTGATTATGTCTTGAAGGACAGGTTGAGTGTCAGCCGACAGATCCAGGACGTGTGGAGTGACTGAGGAGAGACACACTCCAAATGATAACCAGACCTCCCCCTCTCCCCCCCAAAAAAAACAGATCATGGGAATTAGTGGCAGAGAAAGGGGATACCATCTGAGCCAAACCCCGAAGTTGGACTTAGATATTGTAGGGAAACTACGTGAGCAGAGGCTGGATGGAAGCTCACGTAAGCTGACATGACATCCTGATTCTGACATACTCTCCTACTGTCCAGATCTTTGGAAAAGAGCTTTGATAATCTCTATACTCATTCTGGTGTCTTAGATTCACCCTGACTGAGAAAATTCACCTTTAGCTCCAATTTAAAACCTCTTGGCTTCAGTTTTTCTTCGTGCTTATTTGTGAATGCATGTGGAGGATGGTTCGAGGGTAACTTAGCCTGCTAATTTTTTCTACTATTTGAGGTATGGCACATGTTTCACAATGTCCTGTGATTCTTGAGGCTTGGTATTTAAATACAACTAACACTCTTCTGGGTGCAAAATACCACTGCAAACCTATTCAAAAGATTTCTGGCAAAGCAGTGGAGTAGAAGGTGGAAGTGGAGGGAGAACATTGAATGAAGTGGCTCTTTGTCAATATAAATATACAAACCTGGGCTTCCCTGGTGGCGCAGTGGTTAAGAATCCGCCTGCCAGTGCAGGGGACATGGGTTCGAGCCCTGGTCCGGGAAGATCCCACATGCCGCGGAGCAGCTAAGCCTGTGCACCACAACTACTGAGCCTGCTCTCTAGAGCCCGCGAGCCACAACTACTGAGCCCGCGAGCCACAACTGCTGAACCCGCGTGCCTAGAGCCCGTGCTCCTCAACAAGAGAAGCCACTGCAATGAGAAGCCTGCGTGCAGCAATGAAGACCCAATGCAGCCAAAAATAAAAAAATAATAATAATAATTCAAAAAAAATTTTTAAAAATATACAAACCTGTGTCGAGTCTCTTTACCCTTTTACTGTCCCACAGCCCCTCAACAGGTGGCATGAGCTCATCAATATTTGTGAGCAGATGGGATGTCATTTTAATGTTGCTTCTAATTGACAAGGGCCTTGGTGGCTGTGTGCGTGAGGCTGCTTGCCTGGTGTAGGGTGGGCAGTAGAATTAGAAGCTGCTACCTGCTCCTTCTGGCAGAGGAGCAAGAGCAGTAATTGTGGTAACTGGCTAGAACACATTGTGTTAACTCGTAATCAAAGGCCTTATTTTGCTGATTTTATTTCCCTTAACTTGCCAGTCCTTCCCTCCCCCTTGCAGAGCTCTGAATTTTGGGCAACTTGAAAAAGGAAAGCTTGTTTCTCTGAAAATTACCTTTAGCATAAGCTCAGTGTTTTCCTGTCCAGATTTTCATAAGCAGTTTGGGTTGCATTAAATTTACACCAGTAATGAGCTTGTGCTTCTCAGAAAAGGTCCAAAGAGGAAGTAAAAAGAGCTGGGAAGTAGCTCAAGCAGTCCTGGGACTCTACCAGGTATTCTAATCAGAGGACAAACAACACGGAGTCGGAAGTTATGTCCCCGAGGAGCCAGAATTTTTGCAATTCTCATTTCAGAAGCTGTATGGTGAGTAGATGCAGCCTCACTTCCTATAGTGAACACAGACGACGCCAAGACGGCAGCCGCATACACTACCTCACTCGGTGGCACCCGTGAGGACTCTGCCTACTAATGAGAATACTTTTGTTTATACAAAACAAAGCAGAAAACACTCACTTGATCAGTTTAGGAACGGTCTTTTAAATTGTATGGGTTCCCTTCAATCATTCAGCTTCTTGGAAGAAAAAAAAAAATCCCAATTATTAATCATATCCTATTAGATCAGCCTTGAAAACAATTTATATGATAATGAGGAGTTTACTGAGCCCGCTGAGTGTATTATTTTGTGCCTGAGTCTAGGGGTTATTTCTAAGACATTCATGGTCATTTCCCTCTAATCAATGGCATACGTTTTCATTTTAGGCCCTTGAACCAATTTTGGAAATAGATGTCTATTTTCCTCTCTCCTCTCCACCCAACATCATTACTGTGTCTGAGCTCAGGAAGAGGGAAAGAAAGAGAGGATGGAGTTAGAATAACTTATTCTCTCCTAAGCCCCAAGTCTATTCATGAAAAATAGCATACATGGTTTTTGTTTGTTTTTTAAACATCTTTATTGGAGTATAATTGCTTTACAATGGTGTGTTAGTTTCTGCTGTATAACAAAGTGAATCAGCTATACATAGACATATATCCCCACATCTCCTCCCTCTTGCGTCTCCCTCCCACCCTCCTGTTTTTCAAAGCAGCTATTTATCATTAGTATTAAACAGAATTGAAATAAAATGTTAATAACCACTATTCTCATTTATTCAGTGCTCCCTTTAAGCCAGGTAGATACTGTATTAACTGCTTTTCCACATAATAATAATAAAAGTAGCTAATATATTTTTATTGATCATTTACTATGTGCCACTCATAGCATCAAATTCTTTGCAAACTATCTCATTTATTCTTCTTAGCAACACTATGTCATAGACACTTTCATTAACCCCATTTTGTAATTGAAGAAATTGAGGCTGGTTTAAGGTTGGACTTAAATAGTCAAAGTCTATGTGCTCAACCACCACCTTAGACCCTTTGATGAATCCTTAAATAGACGGATTTTGTTTGTTTGCTTCTGATGCAAGTTATCCCAGTGATTGGTCAGTTTTATATAAATTCAAAATATTTTGAGTTTAAAGGATTTTCTTACCTTGGTGGTAGGAGCTTGCTTAGCCTGTCAGAAATCTCAGAAAAAGAATAGCCTGCCACACCCCTGAACACTTCTGCCTTTGAGAATCCTTGCGCTGTAGCCCCACAGACTCTTCCCCCACTCACAGCTCTGAGGATACAGTAATCCTTTTGTTCACCGATTTCCTGGCACATCAGTGTTTTCAAACTAGAATCAAAACAGAGTCCGAACTTTACTGCTGCCTAGCTTGGTTTAAACCTCATTATTTTTCCAAGAGATTTACTTAAAATATAATATTACTGGAGTCGGATCACTGTGTTTACTATTTAACGTCAAGTTTTGCTCTTATCTAGGTTTTTCCAGTTGGAAGCAGCTACCCTGGTCTTCCCTCTGTTTCTCCCCTTTTAGATGGGAGAGGCTGAGGGGAAACCCACCAGCATTCCCAGCGGAGGCAGTGGGGGGAGAGACCGGCTTCTTTATTTTTAATTCACTGAATATGAAGGGAGCCGCTCTGTAGCTGTTTTCAGTCTAGACAGGATATGATGATAATAACACAAATAAAAGCTCATGTATTCCAGCCAGGGACAAATTAAGTGGGTGCAGGGCATAGATATATGTCTTGCTGTTAGTGACATGGAGCAGCCCACAACCCACTTCAGGGCATGGTGCCCAGATTAATTGGCTTTGCCCAGAATGCATCTATGATTAGAAAAAAAGCTCTCAGGAAATGCTGGGCAGTGTGCATTTGGACTCTCAATTTTTCATCTCATAGGCACTGAAAGTTAGACATTTTATTTTACAGACCAGAAAAGTAAGTGGTGTTTGACACCATGGGTTTATGAAATGTTTTGCTGGTTTTCCTTCATAAGTCATAGATATTTCTGGGATAAACTGGCCACCGTATGTTGAGATGATGCAGGGAGTATTGGTTATTGTTTTGCCGAGGTGGCCAAGCTCTGGGACAGTCAGGGTTTAAAGAATTATGGAAAGAGGGGTGTATCTTGAGTATATGTATGCGTGAAAGAGCCTCAAAGTGAGGCTCTTTATGTCACACGAGCTACTGAAATAGAACCCCTGAGATTGCTGTGCTTAAAAATACTGTCGGGGCTTCCCTGGTGGCGCAGTGGTTGAGAGTCCGCCTGCCGATGCAGGGGACACGGGTTCGTGCCCCGGCCCGGGAAGATCCCACATGCCACGGAGCGGCTGGGCCCGTGAGCCATGGCCGCTGGGCCTGCGCGTCCGGAGCCTGTGCCCCGAAGGGGGAGAGGCCACAATGGAGAGAGGCCTGCATACCGCAAAAAAAAAAATAATAATAAAATAAAAATAAAAAATAAAAATACTGTCGTTTGTGCCTTGAGGAGTATAACGCTGATCAGATATAGCACCTGGCTGCATGCGCTCCACTCTGAATCAGCTGGAAAGGGAAGGAATCAGGAGAAATAGCCAAGGGCCCAGAGCAACTTCAAAAATAGTGTTTCTCCTTGGGAAATGTTGAGATGAATAGTAAAGAAGGTAGACTCTGTATCCAAGAAAAATCAAGGGTGAAATTGCTTGTGTTGCTGACCAAAGGCTAAATACTTCTTTTGGATACAGATGAGCCATTCCAATGGCCTCCACGGAAGATCCCACATGCCACGGAGCGGCTGGGCCCGTGAGCCATGGCCGCTGGGCCTGCGCGTCCGGAGCCTGTGCTCCGCAGTGGGAGAGGCCACAATGGAGAGAGGCCTGCATACCGCAAAAAAAAAAATAATAATAAAATAAAAATAAAAAATAAAAATACTGTCGTTTGTGCCTTGAGGAGTATAACGCTGATCAGATATAGCACCTGGCTGCATGCGCTCCACTCTGAATCAGCTGGAAAGGGAAGGAATCAGGAGAAATAGCCAAGGGCCCAGAGCAACTTCAAAAATAGTGTTTCTCCTTGGGAAATGTTGAGATGAATAGTAAAGAAGGTAGACTCTGTATCCAAGAAAAATCAAGGGTGAAATTGCTTGTGTTGCTGACCAAAGGCTAAATACTTCTTTTGGATACAGATGAGCCATTCCAATGGCCTCCACGGAACCTGGGCGTGCATGAGCCAGTGATAAAATTCAGTCCAATAAAGAGCTCTTGTTAATCTGTGACACCATATTTATCATCAGACCTGCAAAACCAGGAAAGTTAAACACTCTGGGTGGATCAAAAGAGGTGGTTCCTGAATATTTGTTATTATTAAGGAGGCTTGAGGAAATACTGAGAAAACCTTTTAAAACGTGACTCCCAACATCTCCTGCTTGCTTTTTTTTGGATGCTGGGTCACTTCAGGTTCCATTCCTTAAAAATTTGCCATAGTGCACTCCTGTTCCTTTTTGGAAATGCTACAACATGTAAAAGTTTTGCAGTACATTCCATTGTTTAAATAAACCTACCTAAGGAGGCAAAAGACCTGTACTCAGAAAACTATGACACTGATGAAAGAAATCAAAAATGACACAAACAGGTGGAGAGATATACCATGTTCTTGGATTGGAAGAATCAATATTGTGAAAATGACTATACTACCCAAAGCAATCTACAGATTCAATGCAATCCCTGTCAGATTACCAATGGCATTTTTCATAGAATTAGAACAAAAAAGTGTACAGTGTGTATGGAAACACAAAAGACCCCAAATAGCCAAAGCAGTCTTGAGAAAGAAAAATGGAGCTGAAGAAATCAGGCTCCCTGACTTCAGACTATACTACAAAGCTACAGTAATCAAAATAATATGGTACTGGCACAAAAACAGAAATATAGATCAATGGTACAGGATGGAAAGCCCAGGGATAAACCCACGCACCTATGGACACCTAATCTATGACAAAGGAGGCAAGAATATACAATGGAGAAGAGGCAGTCTCTTCAATAAGTGGCGCTGGGAAAACTGGACAGCTACATGTAAAAGAATGAAACTAGAATGCTCCCTAACACCACCCACAAAAATAAACTCAAAATGGATTAAAGACCTAAACATAAAAGACAGCTCACTATAAAACTCTTAGAGGAAAACATAGGAAAAACACTCTGACATAAATCACAGCAAGATCTTTTTTGACCCACCTCCTAGAGTAATGAAACTAAAAACAAAAGTAAACAAATTGGACCTAATTAAACTTAAAAGCTTTTGCACAGCAAAGAAAACCATAAACGAGATGAAAAGACAACCCTCAGAATGGGAAAAAATATTTGCAAACAAAGCAACGGACAAGGGATAAATGTCCAAAATACACAAACAGCTCATGCAACTCAATATCAAAAAAACAAACAACCCAATCCAAAAATGGGCAGATGACCTAAATAGACATTTCTCCAAAAAAGACATGCAGATGGCCAAGAGGCACATGAAAAGATGCTCAGCTTCACTAATTATTAGAGAAATGCAAATCAAAACTACAGTGAGGTATCACCTCACACAAAACTACAGTGAGGTATCACCACATGGTCAGAATGGCCATCATCAAAAAATGTACAAACAATAAATGCTGGAGTGGGTGTGGAGAAAAGGGAACCCTCCTTCACTGCTGGTGGGAATGTAAATTGATACAGCCACTGTGGAGAATAGTATGGAGGTTCCTTAAAACACTAAAAATAGAACTACTATATGACCCAGCAGTCCCACTACTGGGCATATACCCTGAGAAAACCATAATTCAAAAAGATACATGTATCCCAATGTTCACTGCAGCACTGTTTACAGTAGCCAGGACATAGAAGCAACCTAAATGTCCATCGACAGATGAATGGGTAAAGAAGATGTGGTACATATATACAATAGAATATTACTCAGCCATAAAAAAGAATGAAATAGGGTCATTTGCAGAGATGTGGATGGACCTAGAGTCTGTCATATGAGTGAAGAAGGTCAGAAAGAGAAAACCAATATCGTATATTAATGCATATATGTGGAATCTGGAAAAATGGTACAGATGAACCAATCAGCAGTGCAGGAATAGAGACACAGACATAGGAAATGGACGTGTGGACACAGCAGGGGAAGTGGGGGTGGGATGAATTGGGAGATTAGGTTTGACACATATACTCTATCATGTGTAAAATAGATAGCTAGTGGCAACCTGCTGTATAGCACACGGAGCTCAGCTCAGTGCTATGTGGTGACCTAGATAGGTGGGATGGGGGTGGGAGGGGGATCCAAGAGGGAGGGGATACACGTCTACATATAGATGATTTGTTTCATTGTACAGCAGAAACTGACACAGCATTGTAAAGCAACTATACCCCAATTAAAAAACCCAAAAAACAAAAAAACAGTGAGGCATTCAAGAATGATCGGAAGGGGCTTCCCTGGTGGTGCAGTGGTTAAGAATCCGCCTGCCAATGCAGGGGACACGGGTTCGATCCCTGGTCTGGGAAGATCCACATGCTGCGGAGCAACTAAGCCTGTGCGCCACAACTACTGAGCCTCTGCTCTAGAGCCTGCGAGCCACAACTACTGAGCCCACGTGTCACAACTACTGAAAGCCGCGTGCCTAGAGCCTGTGCTCCGCAACAAGAGGAGCCACTGCGATGAGAAACTCACGCACCTTAACAAAGAGTAGCCCCCGCTCAGCACAACTACAGAAAGCCCATGTGCAGCAATGAAGACCCAGTGCAGCCACAAATAAATTAATTAGTTTAAAAAAAAAAGAATGATCAGAAGTAATTGAAAAGGTTATGCTTTCTTTTTTTTTTTTAATTTTATTTTTGGCTGCATACGGTATTTGTTTTTCTCTTTTTGGCCTCGTTTGGTCTTCGTTGCTGAGCTCGGGCTTTCTTTATTTGCAGCGAGCGGGGGCCACTCTTCGTTGCAGTGCATGGGCTTCTCATTGTGGTGGCCTCTCTTGTTGCGGAGCACGGGCTCCAGGCATGCAGTCTCAGCAGTTGTGGCTCACAGGCTCCAGAGTGCAGACTCAGCAGCTGTGGTGCACAGCCTTCGTTGCTCCGCAGCACGTGGGATCTTCCCGGACCAGGGCTCGAACCCATGTCTCCTGCATTGGCAGGCAGATTCTTAACCACTGCGCCACCAGGGAAGCCCAAGGTTATGCTTTCTGAGACAGGGTTTCGAGAAGAACTCTTTCTTTGTCTCTCAGCTTCAGGAATTCAATCCTTCCAATTCTTGCAGTTATTTACATAGAGAATCTCGATGTCTAGGACTTTGAGTGAGTACTGAGAATTCCTGACCATACAGCACACCAGAGACCGTGTGGTTTAAGGTACCAGTATCTTGTGCTTCAATCTCTGCCACTCATTTGTTGAGGTATTCATTCATTCATTCAAATGTCTGGCCGGTATTGAAATTGGCTCCGTGAAGGCTTGAATCTGGAGGTGGAAAAGTAGCAGGCATGTTTCGGAAGGTGATGAATAAGTAGCATTACAAAATATATTATCTGTAGGACCAGATCTGTACACAATAAACATTTAATAAGTGTTTAACCTTCATTAACTTTGTGCTTATCATTAAACAACATAGTAACAAAAATAGAAAAATTTTCAAAGATAATTTAATTCAAGATCCCCCCATCCTAATGCATCACCAGTTTTCATTTTACTTCATTTACTTACTTGTTCAAAAATATTTACTGAACTCCTACTCAATTACAAACACTGGCATATAATATTTCTAGATTCTCATCTCACCTTTGCACACATGCACTCCAGATTTCTCAGAGTTAAGTGTTTCATACAGAGGATATTTTTTCGTGCTGTTACATGTTCTTTATATTGACATTTTAATCAATAGATATTATTCCTTCAATATCATCATTTATTTGACCATTGTTCTCTTGTGGAATATGAAGCTTCTTTCTAAATTTTAAATGTTATAAAAAGTGCAGTAATAAGCCTCTGAGCACAGAGCTTCTGATTCCTTTCCAATAATTTACCAGGATAAATTCCCAGGAGTCTAAATACTGGATCCGAGGATATGAACATTTTTATGGATTTTGATGCATCCTACCATATTTCTGAATCTTGTACCAATTTACATTTGTAATTTTGTTTATGTCAGTCACGTTCCATTGCCACCTTCCTGAAGATACTGCTTGATTTCTATATGGAGAATTGAGGAACACTTGGCCTCATCAAGAATGCATGCATAAGCCATTTCTTATAAGGGGTATCTTCCAGATGGCTTAACCATCTGTTATATAAATACCTTCCACTAACCAGGAAAGCCATTTTCCTCCTCCCCAGACTTTTGGTACCTCCTTACTTCCTTATTCCCTAAGACAATTCCTATACCAAAATACTCACTCACAGTATTACAGAACATTAGAAATGGAAAATACCTCAAATATCTCCCCCCTCCTCATTTTAGAGTTAAGGACCCCAAGAACCAGGAAGATTGCAAATTACTTCACATCACAGTGTTGATGGGTAGATCTAGGACGAGATTCTCTGCATGAAGCTGTTTGGTACTGCTGCTAGGAAATATCAAGGGAGGTGGCCCATTTACTAATATTGGAAAGAAAAAGAATCAGCATGGCCTTTGGGCAGGTATGACCTGCACATTAGTGAAGCGTTCCAAATTTTACTCTCTCCCTAATGTGCCCGTGGCTTTTCATGTGTACTCTGTTATTGCAGGCGTTGGCATTGCCTGTTCAGCCCAGGGACCCTCAGCAGTACATGGTGCACTTGGGAAGTAAAATGAAGGTTACCATTTCAGAAAGGAAATCAGGAAGCATTAAAATACAAAGGATGCTGCTCTCCCAGAGCCTTAAGACTAACCTCTTTAGTTGACAGCAGACTAGGTGCAGTGTGACTGACCATCTCATTCTCTGAGCTTTGGACTAGCTATGCATTCCCTCACTAGCATTTTTTAAAACAGAGAACTTCAAGTTCCTCCAACACATAATATTGTTTTATGTCTTTGTGCCTTTGTTCCTGTTGTTCTCATAGTCTGAAACCAGCTTAGCCCCCATGTGACTGGCTAATTTCAACCTTTCCTTTGAGACTGTTTTAACTCAGACGAAGCCTCTTACAGGAAGGCTGCCATGATGCCTCTAGGCCCCCATGACCATCCAGTCTCTCAGTTCATAAAGGGCCTATGGATTCTCTTATCACACTGGGTTGAGAGTATTTATGTGTCTCCCTCACAAGACTAAGCTCATCAAGATCAGAATCTGTGACTTTTCATACTCCCCAATGCTTAAATACCTTCCACTAAGTACAGAATAGACATTCAGTAAATGTTTATTGAACTGAAATATCTGAAATGTATGAATGAGGATTTGTAAAAATCTTAAAATCCAGTGAAGATGGTCTGGGTCTAGCATCAGCAAAATGTGACTAGAATGTAATTCTTTCTTAGAATGCTTAAATCTGATCAATTTTGTTGTATTATTGAGTAGGAAACCTGTGTTAACAGGAAAGGGGTAGTCTGTTTGGACTCTGTACAAGAGAATCCCGCCAACAATAATTTCTCAAAAATATAAATTATTATTATCATCACCATCATCTCCTCTGGAATCTTATTCTAGTACCACCCTCTCTTAAATTTCCAATCTCTCCTCCTCTACCATTCCTTTTCTGCTTGCCTTGTAAATTCGCTCAAATCTTTCACATGCTTACAAGTGTTTCTTCAAACCTTGTGATCCCTTCTGTTATCTTTCTTCACCTACTTTTCTCCCATCATTTCCTCAGTCTCCTGCAATCTTGTTTCTACTCCTTCCTGTACAATGAAATTGCACTGGCTAAGTAGAGTTACTAGTGACCGCTAAAATGAACGTTCAGTTGATACTCTTCCTATCGACTTTTCCATAATGTTGGGCACTGCTGATCCTTCCCGTCTTCCTGTTACCCTCAAATTCCTTGACATCATGCCATCATGATCCTCTACCCCTGGGAGTACTCTCACTCAGACACTGTGTCATTACCCCATGTTGTTCTCTTGAATGCTGGTGTTCCCCAAGTTCTGTCTTTCTCAGTTTTACATTCTCACTTACACCAATGGATTTCATCCCTTACTACCCATCATAATCACCTGTGGATACCTGAGAAAAAGGAACATTTGTGGACTGTAGGTGGGAATGTAAATTGTTATAGCCACTATGGAAAACAGTATGGAGGTTCCTCAAAAAATTAAAAACAGGACTGCCATATGACCCAGCATTTCTACATCTGGGTATATATTCAAAGGGAATGAAAAAGCTTCTCAGAGAAATATCGGAACTGCCATGATCATTGAAGCATTATTCACAGTAGGCAAGCTATGGAAACAACCTAAGTGTTTGTCAATAGATGAATGGATAAAGAAGATGTGAGATATCTATATCGATATTGATATCAATATAGATAGATAGATGATAGATAGATAGATTCACAGAATATTATTCAGCCATGAGAAGGAAGGAAATCATGCCCTTTGTGACAACATGGAAGAACCTGAAAGCATTACGCTAAGTGAAAGAAGTCAGACAGAGAAAGACAAATACTGTATGATATCACTTATATGTGGAACGTAAAAGAGCCAAACTCGTAGAAATAGAGGTTAGAACGGTGGTTTCCACGGGCTGGGGGTGGAGGAACTGGGGAGATATTGACCAAAGGGTACAAACTTCCAGTTATAAGATAAAAAGTTCTGGGGCTCTAACGTATAGCATAGTGATTATAGTTAATACTACTGTATTATATACTTGAAAGCTGCTAAGCGAGTAGATCTTAAATGTTCTCACCACAAAAAAGAAATGGTAATTACATGATACGATGGTGATGAAGGTGTTAGCTAACAGTATGGTGGTAACCACTGTGCAATATATAAGTGTAACAAATGAACAAGTTGTTCACCTTAAACGTACACAATGTTATAGGTCAATTATATCTCAACAAAGCTGGAGGGAGACAGCAGGAGTATTTCAGGGAAAATGAACAGACTGAACAAAACAGAGAAGCAGAAAATAGGAAATACAGAGAATGTGGGGAAAAGTAGATAAGAGCCTTCCGAAATAACTCTATGTTTGATCATAACAGAAAGTCAAGCTGAAAAAGCAGTGTGGGATCAGGCAGGAACCCATGTACGTGTGCTAAGTGCCCCCATTGTGAATCCTTGTAGCTCTTGCCTAGATTAGTAGTATGACTGAAAAGTTGCCTTTTCTCAATTTTCACCCTCTTCTAGACTCCACATCACCACTAATTATAAAGTGAACCTAAATCGGACAATGTAACAATTTAATTTCAAAAATATACGGATTTTACACTCCTGATTAAATGCTCCTGAGAACCAGGGCTGTCTTTTGTGAATACCTAACGTGATGTCAGACATAACTAGAGCTCAATTAATGTGTGTTGCCTGATGAATTAATGAATGAATGATGGACCAGATCTCTCTAATTTGAACCAGTAGGAGAAGACTAGTCAAAACTATGGAATATTCTGAAAGGGTACAAAAAGTATAAATTGAGCGGCTTCTTTAGAAGAATTACACATGAAATATTTTATGGCACTCTTAACCAGCTTGGGAAGATTTTTTTCTTGTGTTGGTTAAATATCCTCCCTTTACTTCTCTTTTTAAAGTTTTATCCTGTTAATTTAGTTAGTATACTTCGTCCCCTCCCCCTCCTCATAGTAGAATACGAAAGCAAATCTGGCCCAGCTTGGGATGAATCATCATGAATCATGATTAGTCATTCGAAATTAAGTGTATTTATTTATGAATGTACCAGTGAATGATTGATTTGTCCTTTTGCTGTTGTTAATCTCTAGCCTCTTAATTTTACCTTTCAGGAGTTATTACAAAAAGAAATAAAATTTTCATGCAGGTATTTTACAGTTTTTGTTTATTTGTTTTGATCACTAAAGAGTAATTCTTTTTTTGGAGAATTTTGGGAGTTCACTGGTGGTCCAGTGGTTAGGACTCAGCGCTTTCACTGCCATGGCCCCAGGTTCAATCCCTGGTCGGGAAACTAAGATCCTGCAAGCCATGAAGCTTGGCCAAAAAAAAAAAAAAAAAAAAAAATTGTATTTTTTTATCTTTTTTCCTTTCATGTGTGTTCCATTTAGACCAGGAAATTGACATTTCAGCCCAGAAGACTTAGGCCAGATGTTAGTGCACTGGCTGAAAGATGGATTTCCTGCCCCAATAGGTGACCTCTTAAAGCAAAATAGGCTTTTTCTTAATGGATAGACTGTCCAAATGACCTCATTTCTAGAACAAGGGGCCTTTGTTGTGTCTCTTTGCAATTGGAATCAACATCATCTGATTTTTGAGAACATTCATTAGATAAAGAGGAGCTAGCACCTAGTTGTTTCATTTATAAGGCATAGGAAAAATTTATGCCTAGGCAACCTACTTTTTTGCTCCTTTAAAAACATTTGTGTTCCTTGAGAGGGAAATGGTGCAGAAAATCTGGGGCCTGCTTATCCATATTAATATTTCTCTTACATTTCAATCCCCATGCCAGCCAGCACTCACCATAGGAGCAGAGCATGTTACGTGCTTCCTAAAACAGGGAATTGTTTCACTAAGCTTGACCAAGGCACTATTTACAGAAGTAGCCATGACCCCAATGTCCTGTCACTCACATTTCTCTCTCTACATGTGAGAAGCTCATTGAGACATTCTCATGGTGCCACCTCTTTTGATGAGTTCTTCACCAAGTTCATTTATTTATATCTTCAATTGTATAAGGCGGCTCAGAAAAACTGAGATAACTGAGCCTTTGTGTGTGTGTGCGCGCACATGCGTGTGTGCCTCTGTGTGTCACAGGAAGTGCAATTTGAAAGAAAGTACCCAGAAGAGGAAAATGGCCTTGAATGACTAAGGGGAGACTGAAAAACTTACTATACATGGAAAGGAAGGGAGTTAGATTGCGTAAGAAGGAAGATATGTTTCTGAGATTCTAAAAGGATAGAACTTTATAGCTAAAGGGAAAGTTAGGAGATTTCTTTTCTCTTTCTCTCTCTCTCCCTGCCTTTCTCCCTTCCTTCCTTCCTTTCTTTATTCCTTTAGAAACAAGAATGGGAGTGTCTCTTTTCAATAGCCAACAGGTATATTTTAGGAGTATAAAAATCTTGCTCCTGTGACCCAAAATATTGGCTCCCCCATGAAAGACACAGAACAGGGTGAAGCAAGGCTGTGTACAGAGTTACCATCAGGCTGGGCAGTGCATCTAAGACTCGTGGTTCCTCCTCAAGTAATTTATATAGTAAATATGTGACTCTTTAAAAAAATGAGTAGTGAAAAGGATATCACACTTTCCTTTGCTTTAATGAGTCAATGCATATTTTTTCCAGAATGTTATACTCAGCTCAATGCCTCCCTCCTTTTTTAATAGTCATATGCAAATGTCATTAATTATAAATTATTTTTTCTCATTGTTCAACCAGAGCATTCTGGATAATACTTCAATTCTGGGTAAGATTTGTAATAGTTTTCTACGGTTTCTGGGATTCATTTTGTGAGTGAGAATCTTTTGCTCTCTGTATATAACATTGCACTTCAAAGAAGCAGAGCAATAGTGTTAACTGGAGCTTTTACATTTATTAGGAAAAAAAATATTTTTCACGAGTATGTTTAAGCAATAGAGACAGCCAACTAGGCATTCTCATTGGGTAAAGTTTATAAAATAGACAAGATTGATGAAGCAGTTTGGTTGGTGGATGATACTTCCCAGCTGTGCTTTTTACACTGTCCTTGCATAATTTGGAAATATTTAACATAATCTTTCGTCTCTTATTAACACATTCCTTTTTTTTTTTTTTCTTACACTCTCCTAAGTTAAAAAAATAAATAGCAGGGAGTATGATTCTAAAGAGCATTCCCTCTCCGTGCTTCCTTTTCTTCGTCAGGTAGCTCTCAGAGAATCTCACATCTCTCCACAGGAGACACTGCTCCTATGTTAATTCAGAAGTTATTTCATGGTGAGTTGAAGTCTTTGGGTCCTTTGCCTGAAACACTGTGAATTCAATGTTGGTACCCCACTCAGAGTCTTTTGCTTCTTGTCTATAATGTGTATTACTGAATAGTTCAGAATCCTTGTATTTCAGAATTACAAATGGCTTTAGAAATTACCTAGTCTGACCCAACTATGCAAAATGAAATATCGGTCAGGTCGTTTTATGCCTGATGGAATAATTCCCAGGCAGAACCTTGGTGTTTACATAGCATCAGCACAGAGGAAAACCTAACTGCCTAGGCTAGTAACCTTGCTTATCAGAGTGGAAGAAGAGATTTCAGAGAAAAGTATTTATAGCCCTGAATCATCATTTTGTTTATTTACCTTCTCTCCCTAGCCTGTTTGGGCTGTCTTCACTTGGTTTTAATTTTTCTTTAGTTTGCTCTTAGCTCTTTTCTCAGTCTCTCTTACCAAATACTCCATGATGAAAAGGCTTTTAAACAGGTAATGCTTTAGCAGGGGTTTGGCTCACTTTTAAGGCAGTTGTGGAAAAAACGTGTTTGGGATTGTCAAGGGGGAAAATGTTTTGGCATTGGCATTTCAGTCTTTCCTTGAAGTTAGTCCCGCCGGAGGCATTATGGAATGCCCCGAGTTAGAGTGCCAGAGAGGATTGCTGGCCGTAGGCAAAACTTAAATGAGTTTATCTGTTTTCATTGCTCAATTTCAGAATGCAGTATGGTTAAAAAAAAAAAATGGGACTATTTATAATCTTTTGGATTTAATCTCTGTTTTTTTTTCCACATCTTTATTGGAGTGTAATTGCTTTACAATGTTGTGTTAGTTTCTGCTGTACAACAAAGTGAATCAGCTATACATATATATATATATATATATATATATATATATATATATATCCCCATATCTCTTCCCGCTTGCGTCTCCCTCCCTCCCACCCTCCCTATCCCACCCCTCTAGGTGGTCACAAAGCACCGAGCTGATCTCCCTGTGCTATGCGGCTGCTTCCCACTAGCTATCTATTTTACATTTGGTAGTGTATATATGTCCATGCTACTCTCTCACTTTGTCCCAGCTTACCCTTCCCCCACTGTGCCCTCAAGTCTGTTCTCTATTAATCTCTGCTTCATCTCACATTTTTTTCTGTTGAAAATGTGTTGTCTTTAAAAAATAACAAGTGTTTGAATGAAGCTGTGTTCCTAAAATATGTACTATTCTTATGGATAATACACTTTATTGCAATAAATACATTTAATATTTTATTGTCTGCCCTTAAAAGCCAAATGTCTCTGAACATCTGATTTGGGGATCTCCATTCACATATCTCATGATGGTTTCTTTTACCAGTTAATTTTAAAAAGCAATCCGCTGGTTTAGTTTTTCAACATATTATATTTTACAACTTCACCTTCCCTTGACAATGTGTTCCTTTTCCTTATTCTGACATTCCCATAGTTTCAAGTGGCTCTCAAATTTGAGCAGATTTCACAATTGCCTGGGGAGCTTGTTAAAATACAGGTCACTGGTCCCATCCTCATAGTGTCTGACTCTGCAGGCTTGGAGGCTGGGGCCGGAAATTTGCATTTCCAACAAATTCCAACAAATTAGGTAATGCTAATGCTTCTGTTCTTGAGTCCACACTTTGAGAAGCACTGATCTAGATAAAACATTGTAAAAGATGGAGCTAGTATGGACTAAGGTGGTGCGTGGTAGTGGAGACGGAGAGAAGTGGATGAACTTGACACATATTTAGGAAGCAGGATCCACGGGGCTTGTCCATGGTTAGATGGGAGTGATGGTGACGTGTGGGAAGGATTCAAGCACGTCTCTGAGGTTGGTAGCTTGAACCAATGGATGGATGTAACAGAGTACTGAAATGGGAAGTGAGCGGGTGGGAGCGTTGGGTCGTAGTGAGAAGTCATAAATTCTATTTAAAGTTTAAACAAAATATTTTTAAAACATCAAACACAGTGCCTGACATAGAATTGATTTTCAATAAATAACATAGGTATTACTGTTATTACTACCTCTACTTCCAAACTGAATAGCCCTTATGACTCCACCTTGCCAGAGGTAACCACCCAGCCCTTCCACTCAGCAGTCACGTCCCAGGGCTAGGAAGCACTCCTTTATGTGACCCAAGAGACAGGTACGAACAGGGAAATTTTATAGATATCACCTCGTGGTATGAGTGAATAGGGGGAGGAAAAGGGGGGAAAACGTTCTAATGCATAGAGAATTACTGCCTGCATTTTCACACACAACGTCATAGCAACTGTATTAAATAGACGAACTATCCCACTTGACAGATGAGATAAATAACTTGCCCAATGTCTTATAGAAACCTGAGTGAAAATTCAAACTGGGCTCTGTCCTGAACCCATGATATTCGTGTTACTGCCAGACTCTACCTTTACTGCCAGGCAATAGATTTTTTTACTTTTCTTATGTCAAAATGATGTCCTAAGTAGACTGCAGGCAACACCCTGCAGCTTCTAGACTAGTGGCTTTTAAACTTGTCATCCTGCCACATAGTTAGAAACAATTTTTTCCAAAGCAATCCAGTATTTGCATTTATATGTGTATGTATGTACTTACGTGTTGAACACATATCTGTGCAGCTGTATGACTGACACTAATTTTCCAAGAAGTAACACTTATTGAGATAGGTGCATTTCCAATATTTACTTTCATTGACTGCATTCTGATAGTTCATTGCAGTACATGTTTACCAGAACCCACAGAATTGATTTCAGTCAACTTTTGGGTCTCTACTAGGTATCTAGAAAATTCTCTTCTAGATCCCTTTCTGTCCTTGGAATTCACTTACCAACATCATAACAATTCCATAGAGCTGGATGAGGGAGAGCCCTGATGGGAAGAGAAAAGGAGAGAGCAGAATTCCTATGTGTATACTTTCCCTATACATGTCTTTAATGGCACATCTACACTTGCCCACCGTACAGAGCTTTGTGGGACTCAAATAAATTACAACGTAGATGAAAGAACTTTAAAAAGTAATCAAGTCATCTGACTTTGATTCTGCTCAATGTAGCTGTGTTCACTTGGAGTGATCATTCAAGTTCTCTGGAGCCCATTTCTTCATCCTAAAAATGAGGGATTTGATCCAGATCACCTTCAAGGCCCTGTCCCGTCCTCATGGGATATAATTCTAATATAAAAAGCTCTTTGTAAACAGTACCCTATGGGACTCTGAAATAGTTTGATGATGATTGTGATGTTGCTAATTATTCTTTATATTTTGTTAAAAAGCCCCTGAAGGAATTTTTGGAAGATTGACATTAACCAAAGGAGAAAAGACTCAATTTGGGAGAAGTAATCAGACTCATTTTGAGTAGAAGCATCATGAAGCTGATAAGCGAAAAGGTTCAGCTTCATTTTTCAGATGTTCAAAAATATTATTACGTACTACAAGTAGAAAAATGCTCAGAATTTCATATTTATGTACAGACAGCAAAATTGTAGGTACCAACATTCCCCCTCAAATGTATTACTTATTTTCTTATCCATTTATTAGCGAATGCCAGGACAAGGAGATTAAATATCTAGGGTAGCTTGATTCTCTAAGTACCAAAATGCTGGCTAAGATTTAGTTATATTGATATGTGTGTTTGTATTGTTGCAAAATGGTACCTATCTTTAGATGACTCTGAAATATAATATCACCTCTGAGGAGGTACATGGCAATTAGTGTGGCCTTGCCTCCTCTAGGATGGGAAAACTGCAGCACAGAAAAGTTAAATGCTTTGCCCTCAGGTGATCTGATGAGTCTAGAAGAAAGACTCACGACTGGTGCTGGAGAGTCCTGCCCCGACCGACCATCCTGCTTATTCGGCTTCATGCTCAGTCACTTGCCAGAAGGTGTTGATGCAGAAAACTAGCTGCCCCCAGTAGAAGCAGCACTGTCCTTTGTATTTTCTTTTTCCTTTTTTTTTTTTTTAATATTTATTTAGGTTGCGCTGGGTCTTAGTTGTGGCGGCCTGCGGACTTCTTAGTTGCAGCATGCATGCGGGATCTAGTTCCCCCACCAGGGATCGAACCCTGGCCCCCTGCATTGGGAGCGCAGAGTCTTACCCACTGGACCACCTGGGAAGTCCCTCCTTTGTATTTTCTTGAATTGAGTAAGGTACCAAATGGCTAATACATTGAAATTCTTAAGTATACATAAAATCAACTCAATGGTTATTTTGCCTTTTCCTATCATTTACTTATTTTCATGTCTTTATAGATGTAATAATAATAGTAATAATAATAATAAAGCCCACCAATGCTTTAATGAATTTATTTGGATTCCCAGCATCTTAGAACACGCACCTGATCTAACTCCAGCATCAGCCCAGGGAAGAGCACCAGGCCTGGTCAAACTCACTCCGCACCCAGCACTCCACTTCAACACAATGCCTCCTTCCCATCAAAGGGGAAACTTTTGCATTCTTTTTCTTTGTCATCGGGGATTATGCGTATAAATTTAATTACCTTTGAAAAAGGGTTTTTTTTTTCAATTTTTTTCAATTTTGAACTTTTCTCTAAGGGCTATTCATCCTTTGGATCCCGTAATTAATGCTTTAGGAGGGGAATTTCAAGGGACGTGATCTTGTACCCCTCCTTTCATGTGGGCTCAGAAGGAAAAAACAACAACAACAGCCAGAGCCCTCTAAAACAAGCAAGGGCTCTCTCCCTGGGGCACCTCACCTGGGTTTTTGTTATCACTCAGTCCTTTAACATAGGGGCGATTCATTGTCGTTTCTGAACTGCTTCACAAAGTGATCAATCACTAGATCCGATGTGACGTGGACTGTCGTCTCCCAGGGAGAATTCTGAGTGGTTTTTAAAGAAACAATCACAAAAGGAGAAATGCCTCTACAGGGCTATTTCCCTCATAAAATAAATCCGTCGTGGATCTTGTCCTTAGAAAAACACACGGGGCCCCAGGTGTGTTGGCTTAATGGCTACAACCATAACATTTCCTTTTGAAAAAGGCCCTTCCTTATGCCCTTACTGTAAAGGAACCATTAAAACCCTAAGCGCGTTCCCCCTAAATAGCTGCCACCCCTAGCAATGCATGGCATTGTGGGCGCCCAGGAACCAAAATGTCCCCCCTTGTAATAAACACGATACAAACAATGGCTCGTGCCCAAGCTTTCACACTTGTTTTTCCAAGTCTTGGCTGCCGGAGGCAGAGCTGTAATTCCTGAGGTCGCTTGACCTCAGGAGGGGCGAGGTGTGCGGGGTAACTACACTACTTGGGAACTCCTTCGGCAGGAGCAGCTTAAAGATTAACTTTCTCGAGTTTCTGTGACCAAAACTGTTTCAGTGAATAGCGTGATTGGAAACTTGTGCAGGCGGGAGACAGCAGCGCGGCCGCTCTTTCAACAGGCGATTTGTTCTCCTGTCTGTGGCTCATTTCCATGCAAAGAGCCTGACATCAGAGCACCTTTTGTTGCTAAACGCTTTCTTTAGCATCAAGGGGAGAGAGTCATGTGGAGCTGGAAGAGCTCATTTTGAAGAGAGGGGGCCCGGGAAGTACCCTCCAAGTTCCAGAGGCGCCGCGGTCACCCCGCGGGGCCCTGCCCAGACTTGCTGGAAGAAATGAGTCTCGTGCCTAGTTAGTCGGTCCCCGTCACAGGAAGAGGCGCCTTTGCAGCAGGTTGCATTGCTTCTGGGCTGCCAGAATTCCCCGCCGTAAAACTCGGTGGTGCGAACTTTGCCTCCTGCTACCGGGTTGCCGAGCCGAGCCGAGCTGAGCCGAGCCGGGCTGGGAAAGTTTCTGGACCTGTCAGCCGCGCGGCCCGTCGCCACCGAGAGCCGACGTGCGGGCGCCTGCCGGGGACCCCCGCCGGGTCGGAGGCCGGGGCCGCGGGGGATGCGGCGCGGAGGCGCGGCTCGGTGGTGACGCGGCGGGCGGGGACCGGCGCCGGGGACCGGGCGCGCACGGCTGCGGGGCCAGGGCGCCCCGGGGACCCGGCCATGGAGGAGGACGCGGGAGCCGCCGGCGCGGCGCCCGAGCCCGAAGCCGAGCCCGCGCCGGAGCCTGAGGCGGGCGCTGGTCTGTCCGAGGCGTTCTCCCGGCTCTGGACCGACGTGATGGGCATCCTGGTGAGTTACCTGGAGGAGCGGAGGCGCGGGGAGGGCGGGTCGCGGGGCCCGGGAGCAGGCAGCCCCCCGGCGCCCCGACGCTGCCTTCGCGCTCGCAGACTCGACAAGCCCACCCCTCGGGGTCGTCCTTCTCCGGCTCTAGCTCTTAGGGGGTTAAATACACACGGTTTAGGATTTCAAACCCTAATTAAAAAGATAGCCAGCCACAGATCACATCAAAGATATGTTTTTTAAACAATCGGGTATGATATTCCACAGTTTAATCTGGGACACCTGCTGAGAAGTTGGTGTGGAAAAGACAGAGTCCTTCAAAGAATAGATGTAAATAAATACTGTTTGGCTGATGTGCTTTCACAGTCGGATTTGGGAAGAGGCTGATGTTACTGATGTTTATCTCTTCACCATGTGTTGCCTGACCAGGAGAGGAAAACAATTACCTCCTTACTCAGAACCACAGAAAGTTTACTTTGTTTGCAGTTTTTCAACTTATAGAATTACAGGATATTTGTTGTTATGTGTTTGGGACTAAAAACAATAAGACTTATTTTTCTAAATCTGTATTGTCATGCATTTTGAAATGTCCAGTAACTAAACCCGCCCATGGATTTGGCATAATTTCTGAAAAATAGTTTTTAGGCATGGAGGATGAAGCTTTAACTTGTTCAAGGTTCAGTGCCTTGAGGAATTAGTAGATTTGCTTTGGTGGAGCTATAGGTAGGCAGATAGACTGGAATCAGATGGGTGGGGTTCTTACAGTCAGACATCTTACTCCATACATTAAAAAGTCAATTTCAATGGAAAGATTCGGAATTGGGAGTTGTGTAGATCATTGGAAGAGGCTCTAGATTTACTTGGAGTTGTTTTTTGATGTTGTTTTTTTAAAATAGGAGGTGTAGTTTATAGAAAACTCTTCTTTGGTAATGATGAAACCATTTTTAGCACAGTAATTAAGCTCTTGGACTTTGGAGTGAGTTGGCCTGGATTCAAATCCCAGCCCTCACATTGACTGACTGCATGATCTTGGCCAAGGTACCCAACTCCACTGACCTTCTATTTCATCACCTGAAAAGTGAGGCAAAGATTTGCTTCTTAGGTTTTCTGAGATTTAGCTAAGCTGATATATAGCTAGTGCTCCATACTGATACATAGTAGGTGCTTAATAAATAATAGCTCTCTTTCTATTTTTTTTTCTTGCAAATGATCTTGTGTCTCAACTTTCCAGACATGCTAAAGTCCCAGTTATTCCATTTTCAGGTGTCCTTTGGTATTTATGATTATTCCTGTACAGAGAGCCAGGGAAGGTTGGTCAAAGATTTCTATCTTTTCGTCTCACTCTCCGCTATTTTATTTTAATTACTTTATTTTTTGAAAGGAGATGTATTCAGGGAGATACCCACTCCATAGAGTGTGGGCCATCTCAGAATGACTCTCCAATGTTTAAAAAATATATATTTTAAAAAATTTTAAGTTAACGCTTTTTGCATTTTCTGAACATTACTGATGAATATGGGCCTTCAGTGAAATTCCAGAAAACCCGATGAACATATATAAAAGTTGTGGTGATAGATTGTTTTTTAAGTTTATCAAGCAGGAAGCTTATCTTGTTATTTCTTGCTTAGGTCTCACTCTGTAAATTTTCAGGCGCTGAGAAAATAGGCTCGATGACTTCACATCGCATCCCTTACTAGGGTGCGGGCTGGGGAGGGAAGGGTTAGAGATGCTCGCTTGAACTGAAGTGTGGGCTCAGGGTCGTTTGGGGGCCGAGGTGGCATGGACCACTTTCTGAAGATTTGCTTTCCCTTTCCTGGCAGATTCCAGCGCTGTTGGGTCAGTTGTAGCAGAGTGTTCTTTGGCTGAGTTAGAAGACGGGGTGGGGCTCAAGAAGCCCAAACCTGTTATTCAAAAGGCAGATGCAGGAGAAAAGAAAATACGTGCCTCTTACAGAGCTAATAGTTCGGTGTGAGGCTGAAAGACGGTAAAGAGTGTCCCAATCAGGTAGTGTTCACGCGTGTTTCCCCAACTTTTATAAGTTCTTATTTTGCTTTAAATCTTGGGCATCAAGATTGTTCCTTAGTGAAAAAGCAGACAAAGAAGACATAGATTACCTGCTGTCCTTTGTACGTGCCTGTAAGCAGTCACCAGGGGGAAAGGATCTTTATTCTGCTTTTAGAAAGCTGCCATCCAAGTGTTTATAAGAAACTATATCTTCGGAAGAATGTATCAAGACACGAAACTGACAGCTGACTTTCTGTGTTCTTACCGAGATAAAAGACACCATTTCCTTCATTTTGTATTGAAAATATGGCATTTTGCAATCGTCTGTCACCCTAGACAGGTTGAAGTGACTTGATCCCTGGCACATATACATTGTTAGTGGCAATGTCAGACTGCACCCCAGTTCTCTGACCTCCACCAGTCAGGAGCCTGATGCCACGATGCTCCGTAGTTAACTATCCCAGATCAACTTGGTAGAAATGTAATGACATCCAGTCATTTTAGGCACATGCTATTTGGAAGATTAGGAGAGTAGAGGTAGTAGGGGAATTATACATCCAGACATCATACTTAGCAGATTTCAGGCACAGTTGCTACTTTATTTTTTAGATTCTTCTTAGTGTAAAAATGTAAACTTCAAAGCGTATTAGGTTAAAACTTTTTTTAAATGAATGAGCACAGTTCCTCTTTCCCGAAGGTGCAGTACAGCGAGAAGCCCTCGGCATCACTTCGCCCTTGGGTTTTGTTGGTTCTAACCCGGGGAGGGGGGAGAGTTGCCCCAGAGGCATTGATCTCGGTAAATACAGGTTGGTTGTTTGAGTTCTTTGGGACACATTTTACGTTTAAATTAATTCAGTCCTGCCCAGTTCAGCACCAATCTGTTGCTTTTATATAATTGCCAACAAAACGCTTATTTAGAGAAGTAATAGTATAATTTATGGCATGAAAATGTTTGAGTGTGTTGGAATGAATAAAATGCTAACAAGTGAATATGTAAATAGAGAGTTAAGAGAAAATGAGTTTACAAAACCACTATGGATGTGAGGGCCTGGAGGGCATGGTCTGTATTTCACTCATTCTTCTACGGGCAGGGCTTGGGACTTACTGGGTGCTGAGAAAATGCTTTTATTGAGTGAAAAAGGAAAAAAGTATGTACTCTTAAATGCAGGAGCCACTCCAAAATACAGTTCTGTAAAGTCTCATGCCCCGGCTATAACGGGGCACATTTATGAAGACTTTAATAAATTCTGCGTATGCCAAAGCTACTACTTGGACAGTTGCGTCATGCATACTTAAATCCTGGCACTTCCACTGAAAATGTAATGGCAAATTGCGAAATGTTTGTAAACCCTGAGTAATTAAACCATGGCCTTCTTGCGAAATACGCTATTCTGTTCTCTTACTCGGCAACGTGTGGTCTGCCTGGGTTTTCAAAGCCTGTCACCTTTCACGATGGCATGCTTAGACTTCTGTTGAGAAGTGCAGAACAAGTTAGAATCCTATGGGATTCTACTCTTTTATCTTTACTCTCTGGTTGCAGACAAAGCATTCCTTTTTCTTTTTTGGGGTGGGGGAGAGTAGTTTTTTTTTTTTTAAGAGTAGGAATTGCTGAGGTTATCAGATGAGGTAGATCATGTTTTCAGCCCCAAGTATCCATTTGGCAACTTGTGATGGTTCATAAATTTTTCCTCCAGAATTCGAGGACTTCTTAAACGCAGAATCAGGCCTTTAAAGCTACTTGTTCTCACTGGGAAGGGAGAGGAAGGGAGTTAGTAAGTAACTATTGTTTGCAGGATCCTGCAAGATGCACCTCCCCCAAACCTTACATTTCCCTGCTATGTTCCTACAGTTTACACCCATTTCCTAGCAATGCTTAGAAAATATCCATTGTGTAGACAAACTCTACTTGGAGGACCTTCCCCTACTCTTAATTCCTATTCAAGCTACAGAAAAGAATGTAGTAGGTTTATCTGTTAAGTTTATCTTTAGGTTAAGTTATCAGCTAGGTTCATTCTGTTTAAGTTTATCCGCTAGGTTCATTCTGTCTTGCTGTTTACTGAAGTCCTCTTCCTTAAAAGACCCTCCTTTTGCTCTGTATTTTTGGGCAAAGTGTAGAGGAGGGGAGGTGTCTGTGAGATCCCTAGAGGGCTTTTAAAATACAAACTCCTTTGTACAGACCAGTGTGTAATTTACATATTCTCTGGGTGGTGTCTTACATTAGTTAAGCCCTTCAGCTAATGACTTAGTTTTTTAGGTCTTGGAATCTGAGAGTCAGCCCCAGTTTCCAATTTTCTGACTTCATCTTGATGTTTTGTCCCTGGTAGCCGGCTGAAAGCCTATGGCTTTTATATAAGTAGAGAGATTGCAGGGTGATGTAGCAGAAGACACTGACTGAAGAGACTTTGGAAGTGAGTCCTGAACTCCCTCATTTAGAGAGGAGGGATGGAAGGGCTTGAGGCAGCAGCGTAGGAACCAGTACTCAGACCTCCCGATTTTCACTTCTTTGCCAAAGTTAAGTCTTACAGTTCTGGCTAGGGTCCTTAATTTGCTGTCAAAAGAGGCTCTGGGACTTCCCTGGCTGTCCAGTGGTTAAGACGTGCTCACAATTCAGGGGGCACTGGTTTGGTCATCGGGGAAGTAAGATACCGCATGCCCTAAGGCGCAGCCAAAAAAAAAAGCTAAAAAGAGGCCTCTGCACTAAAGCGACTGTTCATGCTCCCGTCTTCCCACATCCTGCTTTCATTTGCCGCTCTCTACCTTGTAACCCTTCCCTCTTCCACCGGGCTTGTTCTGCATCCTTGTTCAGCATCGTTGACTCTCAACTTCCAATGATAGAATGCAGCAACGTGGGGAGGGGAAGGCAGTGCTCACAAGGGCTGAGTCCTGGTGCTGTGCGGGGCCCTTCCCAAACTTACCTTACTTGGTCCTCTCACTGTGACCAGTGAGCATTATTGTCCCCGTTTTACAGTGGGGAGGTAAATGTGCACGTCCTGAATCACCCAGACAGTAAACAGGAGCTGGGATTTGCATCATGTGTTATTTCCTGGAAATTAACGCCTAGTTGCAGTTTTATAGTTCATTCTTTCACATCTCTATCGAGACATCTATTGACTGTCAGTCTTTTTTGCTTAAGCTATTGAGCCAAGTACTAGCCGCACATGCCCCTGACTTCCAGGAAGACAGTAGTTCTGTAGGAAAAACAGCATCCACTGTCCCTCCCCTAAATACCCAGTCCTGCGGTGTGGTGTGCAGATCACCCCAAAGAGCACAGAGTTGGGGAGGGTTGGAGGTGGTGCTGGTGCAGGAAGTCCAGTCCCAGAAATGCCATTCAGTTTTGGCCCTGGCAGTGAGTAGGCTTTACCTGAGAGGTGTTTCCCAGTGAGGGCTAAGGAGGAAAGAAGAGAGGAAGGGCCTTCTGGACAGAGCCAAGGGAAAGAAAGATGGGAGAGCAGAGAGCACTGAGATGGGTGCCAGGTCCTGAGTGCTGAAGTAGCTGCAATCTTTCTGTAGGCTTCAGTGAGAAGCCCTTGCAGAATTTTAAACTGACATGTGTCATGATCACTTTTTAGAAAAGTGACTTTTGGGGGTGATGAGTTGGTGATGAACTTGGAAGAAGACTACTTCAGTGATCCAGGCAAGAGAAGATGAGAGCTTGGATTAAATGTTTATGAAACATACCAGTTTATCTATCACCTGGCTTCTCTGAGTCCCCATATTTTACTCTATAAGGAGTCAAGGATTGCTCATGGTAATTTACTTTTGATGAATTCTTTTACGCTCAAGAGTAGGCTGGGTTAATGCAAGAGATTTTTAGGCATGTTGTAGTGTTGTGATTTTTTATTTTCATTGTAAAGAAGAAGTATCTGTCTTGACACATCTGTGTGTACACATATCTACTTACCTGTCTCTCTATACTAGAGTAAATGATTTGGTTCCTTAAAGAGGGGAATTATTATTTATAACAATATACACACAATGCTATAGCTAAATGATGTTTAATACCATCTTTTAAAAGCTAATTCTAGGGACTTCCCTGGTTGTGCAGTGGTTAAGAATCTGCCTCCCAATGCAGGGGACGTGGGTTTGATCCTTGGTTGAGGAACTAAGATCCCACATGCCGCGCCGCGATGAAAGATACCGCATGCCACAACTAAGACCCGTTGCAGACAAAAAAAAAAAAAAAGCTAATTCTAGAGAACAGTGAAATATTCAGTTGGGCATATTGATCCATAAGCAAATCTGTAGCTCAGTTTTACAAAAGACATAAGAGGAAAACCTGTAACTAGCAGTTTACTTAATGTATTCTTTTTAAGAGTACTTTATGCTTTAGACTTAACCATTATAATCCCACTGTGATATATGATGTACTTACCCATGGTTTACACACATTCTTTTCTTAGGGTAGAAATAAAATTGATCTCAAAATAATGAATTTAAATGGATAGAGGGTAAGACTAAGAATTAACTACCATTTAATACCAGTGAGTATAGACTAAGACTAAAAGAATTAACCAAACCTTCAGACTAATTTTGAGATAAAATGTATTTTTATGATGACCTGGATTTGTCATTTCTCAGATGGTATGCTCATTTATTTATTAATTTAATTTGGTAATGAGACCTGAAATTTGTAGGTCTGTTCCTCATTAGCTTTGCTCCTAGGCAGCTGTCTAGTGTCCCACCCTTTGTTCCATAAGATGTTTCACTGGGTAGCATTAATTCTTTATGAGTTGAGATGCCTCATAGAGATAACCTAGGTTGTATTTTTTTCTTGCTTGTCAAGCCCTGTAATAGAGATGACTCCGGCATGGAGATTGGAGACCCAGGCCTTAGAGTATCTTAGAGACCTGGAAGACAAAAGCTTGATCATAAGATAGTTTTTCCTCTCTGTAATCCCTAATTTTTTCTTTTCTGAAGAGATCTCCTCGTGTCTTTCACCTTTTTAAGCTGATTGGTAAAAACGTGAATATGTCTGAGTTTATAATTACTGCTCTGTAGACTTTTGTTCCATGTGTCCATAGAGATACTTTGCGGCTCTCCTTGGTGTCTATGACGTAGATTTGATTCATGGTTTATTTTGTTGCTTCATCCATTGTTTGTTTGGTTTTACAGCGAGTAGTGAGTGAGGCAGGTCCAGTGTGTCTACACATCACTCTGTGCCTGGTTGTGGCTGTGGCTTCATTTTCTGTCCTGGCATGCAGAATTAAAAGTGGAATTACAAGGGAAAGAAAAAGAAATGCATATAATTGTAATTTTAACTAAAAGTATCATTGAAGGGCAGAATAAAAAAATTTTAGTATGTATCCTGAGCCCTAGTTACTTTAAAAATTTATCCTAGTTAATTTTGGGGACTTGAGTACTTTTGCCTAAGACTTGCTGTCAACCGATACATTTTTCACACTAGAGCTAAAAAATGTTTTTATGCTTTTTTGGGCGCTCTTAAAAATAGAGTGTTTCAATATTAAGTTATTTGTTATAAAGAAGAAAGGAATATTCTAGTTTAAGAATAAGTATCTTCGCTATAGGCTTACATCCATTTTCAGAGGATTTTAAAGGCCACACTTAAAGATAAACCATTAACAATTTTACAGATGTCCTTGTTTTGTATATGCACAGGGTTAAAAAAAATTTTTTTTTTTTAACAAAGCAATGAGATACCCCTACACACCTGTAACAATGGCCAAATTCTGGAACACTGACAACACCAAATGCTGAAGAGGATGTGGAGCAACAGGAACTCTTGTTTATTGCTGGTGAGAATGAAAAATGGTACAGCCACTTTGGAAGACAGTTTGGCGTTTTCTTACAAAACTAAGCCATATTTTTACCATCCAGTCCAGCAATTGCATTCCTTGGTATTTGCCCGCAGAAGGTGAAAACTTAGGTCCACACAAAAACCTGCACACAGCTGTTTATAGCAGCTTTATTCATAATTGCCAAAACGTGGAAGCAACCAAGAGGTCCTTCAGGAGATGAATGGACAAATAAAGTGTGGTGGAATATTATTTAGTGCTAAAAAGAAATGAACCGTCAAGCCATCAAAAGATGTGGAAGAACCCTAAATGTATATTACTAAGTGAAAGAAGCCCGCCTGAAAAGTTTTTAATTCTGACTATATGACATTTTGGAAAAGGCAAAACTGTGGATACAGTGAAAAGATCAGGGGTTGGAGGGAGGGAGGGATGAACAGGTGGAACACAGAGGATTTTTATAATGATGGATAGATAGATGCACACCACCAAGAGTGAACCAGAATGCAGACTTTGGATTTGGGGTGATTATGATGTGACACTGTATGTTCATCAGCTGTAACAAAGGTTCCACTCTAATGAGTACGATGGGTTTATTTCAACACCACCAAGCAATTCTCAAATTCTCAGTGGACGCTGACGGAGTTTCCCACCAATTTAATTCATGTCTGACACTATCTACTAGTGTCAGATCCCACAGGTGAGGGGCTCAGTCCCAAAGACCGTCCCTATTTCAGTTGCCAGTCGCAAGTCCAGATTGTTATTTGTGCTTCTGAACGACTGGCTATAAATTGGAGGTTCCTGCATCCCCCCTGGGGTTCCATTAATTTGCTAGATCAGCTCACAGAACTCAGGAAACCAATTTACTTGTTAGATTAACCAGTTTACTTACTGGATTACTGGTTTGTTATGAAGGGATATAACTCAGGAACAGCCAGATGGAAGAGTTGCTTAGGGTGAGGTAGGTGGGAAGGGGCAAGGAGCTTCCATACTCTCTGGGGCATCACTCTCCCCGAATCTTCACGTGGTCACCAATCCAGAAGCTCTCTGAACTCTGTCCTTTTAGGTTTTTATGGAGGCTTCATTATGTAGGCATGCTTGATTACATCACTGGCCTTTGGTAACTGAACTCAATCTCCAGCCCCTCTTCCCTTCAAGGAGGCTGGGGGGTAAGGGTGGGGTGAGACTGAAAGTTCTTACCCTCTAATTACTTGGTCTTCCTGGTGACCAGCTGCATCCTGAGGCTATCTAGGAGCCCCAGCCTAGGTGCCTCATTAGCATAAACTCAGATGTGCTCTGAAGGGATTCCTAATGAGTGACAAAAGATGCTCCTGTTACTCCAGATTCCAAGGGTTGGGAGCCCTGTACCAGGGCTGGGAAGAAGACCAAGTATCTGTCTCCTGTAAGTCACAATATGACAGTGGGGGGGGATATTGATAATGAGGGAGGCTGTGCCTGTTTGAGGGTAGGAGATATATTGAAAATCTCTGTATCTTCCCTTCAACTTTGCTGTCAGTCTTTTTTTTTTTTTTTTGCGGTACGCGGGCCTCTCACTGTTGTGGCCTCTCCCGTTGCGGAGCACAGGCTCCGGACGCGCAGGCTCAGCGGCCGTGGCTCACGGGCCCAGCCACTCCGCGGCATGTGTGATCTTCCCGGACCGGGGCACGAACCCGTGTCCCCTGCATTGGCAGGCGGACTCTCAACCACTGTGCCACCAGGGAAGCCCTGATGTCAGTCTTAAGGTGCTAAAAAAATGAAGTCTTAATAAGAAAATAATAATTAAATTTTTTTGTTGTTGTTTAAATCAAGAGAAGGGTTACAGAATGAGAACATTTAAAAACAAAAAAATTGATTAAACACTTCTTGGAAAACTGAAAGGTTATTTTGTGAGGGAGTTAAGAGCAAAGGAAGCAGTTCAGAGTGGCTTCAAATCCTGGCTTTCAGCATTTAGTGGACCTGTGACCTGGGTGAGTTCCTTAACCATTCTATGTCTTGGTTTCCTCATCAGTAAAATGAGGATGATAGCCACTCACATCATTGGGTTCTGGTAAGATTAATTAAGTCACTAGAACTGTGCATGGCATATGGTAAGCAGATCATAAATGTTCGTTATTATTAGCTGTTAACGGTTAAATCTCCTTTAGTTGGAATGTGAATTAATTTCCCTTCATTCTCATCTTCAAATGGAGTGATGATCTGATTCGACATGTTCAATTTAGGATTGATATTAACTATTGATTTAATGTATGTCACATGTCCTTTTTAGAATACGCAATTTAAAAACAAATGCATAAATCGCTTCAAAGTATTAACCTTCAGGTTTCATGTTAGGAAACAGGTGTTAAAAATGATCTGTATACTCAAGAGAGAAAATGTATGAAACTTGTGAATAGGCAGGGTTTTCTGGAGGCAAGAAGGTATTTGTAATGAAAACATATTTTCTGTTTAAATGGTGTCCAGATTGCTATTTGCAGTTCTCTTGTGACTAAGTAGCACAATAATATGAGATCTTTTTGATAGTTGACTTCTTAGAAACATGTAAAATATTGAAAGCATCCACTTAACTAATGATTTTATTTTTTGAATGCTGGGCTCATGTAGATGTACTAAATCTACTTTCATTATCTTGAACTTTTTTGTGAAATATTTTCCGAGGGTTTTATTGAATTAACCAATGTTTTTGTCAGGGTTGCTAAACATTCATTCTGTATTTTTGCATCTTAATTAGGAATCTTCCGTCTCCAATCAAGAAGTTATAAAAGCGTCATAAGGTAGTGTCCCCACCAGAGCCCAAAGCAACCTGCAAACACATATCAGTGGGAACGTGATAGAAAATGGGACTGCTTGTGGTTTGAGAAAGATTATTATTATTATTATTAATTATTATTATTATGCAGTATGCCGCTTATATACATTTTAATTGGGGGGTAACATCACTGTGCATCTATAGAAAACATGAAGGAATTTGAAACTTTGGGAAAGTCTGTAAAGACAAACATTGGATGCTGGAGAGATAAGACATTTCATTTTTAAAGCATATTTTATCATGAAATACAGTTTTATTGAAAACGTTCCACAAAAGTGTAGCCTTAGGACATAGCCTACTGGGGAAAGGTCATTAATGCCTCTGCAGCATTTTGCTTCTAGTTACGTAACATGTGGTGCCCAGGTGGTGACTTAACGAAAGGCCCCTCAGAACACTGGTGCATGGTAGTGATTTGCCCTGATTAGGATATTATGAAACTGAGGCTATGCGATGAGCATTAAAGTAAATAGGCGTCAAATGATTCATAAAAGGTACATGAAAGATACATTGTGTTGTAACTTTAGCACTAGCAGAGAACTATGTACTGTTGCAACAGACCAGACTGTCAGCTGGTAACCTCCACATTCTATATCAAAGCACTCTTCCGCTTGTCACATCACTGAAAGACTGCACATTCCAGAGCTCGTGTCTTTAGAAAGCGGGGTATCTTCCATGGTGGAAGAGTTTCCATAGAAACCGGAGGGGAGGCAAGTACAACTAATACACTCCTTAGACATCAAGAGATTTTCAGCAGGTCACATCCCTTACTCTTAAGGAGTGCTGCTCTAGGGTAGAGGCAGAAGGGGAAGGTCGGTCGGGTCCCTGAGGTGGCCTGCAGCTGTCTCGTGGGCTTCGCTCGTTCCGTGCCTCGTCTCTCCCTGGAAGGGGAGGGGGGCCTCGACGCCGAGCAGGAGCCGCCGCCGCCGTAGTCCCGGGTTCGAAGTCGCTAAGACTTCTCTCAAACTTGTGTGCTGAGGAGACGCAGATGTTGGCCTCAGCTCCTAGGCTGAACTCAGCAGATCGGCGCATGAAAACTTCTGTATTGAGACAAAGGAAAGGATCTATCAGAAAGCAGCACCTATTATCCTGGGCGTGGCAGCAAGGAAGAGGACAGGTGGTGAAAATCCTGCAGTCTGAAAAGCAGACTGAAAGGTGACAAAGAAGCTGAAGATGGGTGGTGGAGAGAGGTATAACATTCCAGCCCCTCAGTCTAGAAATGTTAGTAAGAACCAACAACAGCTTAGCAGACAGAAGACCAAGGATCAGAATTCCCAGATGAAGATTGTTCATTAGAAAAAGGAAAGAGGACATACTTACAATTCATCAGCAGCTGCATGGCAGGCCATGCAAAGTGGGGGGAAGAACAAAAATTTTCCAAATAATCAAAACTGGAACTCTAGCTTATCAAGTCCCACCTTACTTTTTAAGTCTCAAACTAATCAGAACTATGCTGGAGCCAAATTTAGTGAGCCGCCATCACCAAGTGTTCTTCCTAAACCACCAAGCCACTGGGTTCCTGTTTCCTTTAATCCTTCTGATAAAGAAATAATGACATTTCAACTTAAAACCTTACTGAAAGTACAGGTATAAAATGAAATAAAGTATTAATGTGTTTAAATTTAGTCATATTTAAGGATAATTGGCAATTGTCTCAGACCAAATTCACTAGGGAAATTTAATCTGTAAAACTGCTAATTAACGTAGAAAATATAATTAGACTTAACTGTTTTGTGTGTTATGTGCACTGTGATGGCAGAATCAGTGCAACTTAAAATAACTAAATTATTGATAATTGTACTTCATATCCATATAAGTGTTCTCAATTGAGTAACCATTCAAGTGAAACCAGTCAAGTTTAGATTTGGAGAGAATGGTAAAGGAATCAACTTTTTCTATTGCCTGTTGGGGAAAAATAGTAATTTAAGATTATCATTCACGGATCAGCAGATTGACTTGTTGAGATCTGGTAAATGTGATTATAAGCATCCAGTTAAGACATAACAGGGGTTGAAAACTAGTTGAATATTTGAAAGTTTAATGTCCTAGAAACACCTAAACCAGTAATATGCCAACAATCTGATGCACTGCCAAAAGAAAATGTGAATTTTTTTTTAAGAGTATAGTTGTATTTTAGTGAACTGTACGGTGGTGAATGCGGAAAGGGCACGAGGGGCTATTTAGAATGAAACAGTATACCCCATTGTCCCTGTTACTGACATGCAGTGGATAGGTGTCTGCCAACAAATGCACCGAAACCATTTTTTATAGAAATAGTATTCGGTGTTCACCGAGTAGCTTTCAGACTACATTTTAGTATTATGGCACTGCACAAGCTATTCTGACAGTCATCTGGCTTCAAATCATCCCTGCAAAGCTTGTTTAAAGTTGGGAGCTGTATAATGTGAAAGTTTTACATACCTAGGAAAGAGCCATGTAAATATATGTAATAAACTTGTAGCATATGTAAAGTTTTGTTGGCATTTATCCTACAAAAATAGAATATTTTAGTATGAATTTGCTGAATGTAAGACATGGACTCTTTTTATACTGTGGCCTAATTTTAAAGGTCCAAAAAAACCTTGTTTTTAAAGTTTGCCCTTGTGCTAAAGTGCCACTGTACGTATACTATAATTGATCTTGCTGTAAACTATGTTTCAAAGTAAATCCTAGGGTAAGAAGTTTTATATAACTGAAAAGGTTTTAAGCTGCTAAAACACTTCCTATTTTTGAGATGTGAAATGCAGTATGGGATTATTTTAATTTCTTAAGCCCAAAGATTAACTATTAAGGGGTTCCTCTTAAAAGATTCATTTTGGCTTTCAACAATTTGTGTAACCTATGAGTATAGTGTACAATGCCAGTGGGTTTTTTTTGGTCAACAGGTGCAACCCAGGGCACCACTCATTGCAAAAGATGCAATTTCTTGCCTAATACCATGATAACATGTTTTGCTTACCTTAAAGATAAGCGCTAATTATAATAGCCAACCCAATAGTAAATTAAAAGGAAAATGTGTGTGTGGGGTCTATTTAGAATATGATTGTAGGTGCCCTCTTTTCTCATTTGGCAGCTTTTTTGATACTTTTAAGCAGAATGGGTAAGTTGTATTTCTCCAAATAAATTCAGGTGAGATAATATTGCCCACATCAAATAATGATATCCTAAAGGCAAGTTTATATAATAATACTTAATGTACATACAGGAGGAATTTGAAGCATGAAATTAAAAAATAAAATTGCAAAAAAAAAAAAAGAAGTGCTCTAGAGATTAGATGATAATACTTACATTGGCATATAATTCCTTACATTTCATTGTGTGTCCTTTATATGCATCGACTGGTTTAATGCCCTTATAGCTACCAGAAACCCAGCCTTGTTGGCAGCCACAATTCTCTAGCCTGGTGTGTAATCTAGGGTTCCTGGTTTCCTTTTCAAACACACTGACGTTTCATTGCCCATATTTCAATACCCGTAATTCAACAATTTCTGGTTGATTCTGGCTTCTGTAAATTCTAGGCTTCTAAGTTTTCATCTATTTTATCTGTGAAATAGAGGTGAAACATTGAAGTTATATCTTTGCAAGTATTTTCAAATGCTCCTCCGAAGTAGACCAGACCCAGCTGGATGTGGGCTCTGCTATTTTTTGAGCAGAGTTTGGGGATAAAGCCAGAAAGTGATCCCTAGTCTGGCTTTTCCCATTTTCTCCCCAAGCTGCCTGGTCCCTGGGGTCTTGGCTGCTATAGGGTGGGTCGGTGGGGCAAACACTGAAGACTTTGCAGGCTCACCTCTTCCAAGGAGGCAGAGAGAAGCACAGACGTCTGGTGTCTCATTGTTACCAGCTTGCCACAAATTCTAGAAAAGCCAGACTTCTGTTCTCATGACTTCCAGTTCTCCTACTGTGGAAAACAGGAAGGCCCACTTTCACAACACTGGGAAAAGCAGACTCTCCTATTGTCAGCCCAGAAGTTTTGCAAGCTGCAAAAGAGTTTGGTTTTATGACACTAGGTTTACATACATTTTTTTTAAATCAAGACTTTTAAAAAGACATGCAAATCTTTCGTCTGTATACCTGTGGACTTACTTGCAGACAAGTTTAAGGGTGTTCTGTTTCAAGTCCTTACATATAAAGAAGAAAATCTGGGACAAGAGTTGCTCAAGGGCGCTAGGTTACAGATGGTTTCAAAGGATCAGCCGAAGACCAAGTGAACAAGCCAAAGCAAGACTGGTTTAAATTCCTGAATTTGCTAGTTAGGTCAAGATAAGTAAGTAATGAATTACGCAGTGTGGTTGGCAGCAGGGACTGTTGAAGCTCTAAAGGTTGTTTTGGTAGAAAAATGACTTAACGAAATGAATGAGGGCTGGGGGTAGTGACACACTACCTTCTGGTGGCCCCTGAAGATCTAAATCAAAACAAGTTTTATTAGTGCAGAGAAAGGCATGCTGTGTTGCTGCAGTGCTTTGGATGTGACGATAGTCACAGCTGTACGACGAGGGATAGAGCCAACGTTCTGAAGTATCTGTTAAAACTAAAGGCGATCACCTTTTTTTCTTAATTTTTAAGTCACTACTTCTTAGACCATTAGCAGTCAATTAATTGGTTCTTTGGCTTATGGTTTTCTAACGCTTTGTGTATCTATTGTCCTTGATGGGACTTTTATTTTAAAAATATAAGCATATATTCTTTGTGGCACTGTAGGGAGAGTGTGCAGGATAGAATCAAATTTTTTCTTCTGCAAACTAAAGGAACTCAGAAATTCAGTTGTCAGCGGATTCTTTGGAGGACTTCTTTATTGATTCCTATGCAGCTCTACATTCCACGCTTCCTTGAAGCTTCAGAACTCAGTGGATAGAACAAAGAACATTCTATGGGTTTGCTACCCAGTCACCCACTGTAATTATTTTTTTTCTCAAGGAATTTGGAGGTTATATTTTGGTGCAGTAGTTGGAATATTCTTTGAAACGTGACTGCCATCAAGACTTGTTTATAAAGCCATTTTAGCAAAGATGCTATGGGGCAGAAAAGAATAGTAATAATAAAAATAGTATTGTTGGCAGCTGATATTGACTGATTGATCATATGCTATGTGCCAAACACTGTACTAAGCTCTTTCCATGCGTTATCTCATTTCATTGTCCCTATAACCCTGTGAGGTAGTGGTACGGGTTGAACTGTAGCCCCCCCCAAAGAAGATGTGTTAAAGCCTTTTTTTAAAATTAACTAATTTAAAAAAATTAACTAATTAATTAATTAGGTTTCGCTGGGTCTTAGTTGCCACAGGCGGGCTCCTTGGTTGTGGCTCGCTGGCTCCTTAGTTGCTGTACCCGGGCTCCCCAGTTGTGGCATGTGAACTCTTAGTTGTGGCATGCATGTGGGATCTAGTTCCCTGACCAGGGATCGAACCTGGGCCCCCTGCATTGGGAGCTTGAAGTCTTATCCACTGCGCCACCAGGGAAGTCCCTTAAAGTCTTAACCCTCAGTCTTAATTTCAGAATGCAGCCGTATTGGAAGTAGGATCTTTGTAGATTTAATCAGGTTAAGATGAGGTTGTTAGAGTGGCCCCTAATCCAAAGTGGAAATTTGGACACAGACACAGGCATACACAGAGGGAAGACGATGTGAAGACACATATAGACAGAGAGAACTATATGAAAATGGAGGATTAGAGTGATGCATCTATTAAGCCACGGAATGCCAAAGATTGCTGGCAAACCACCATGAGCTAGGAAGAGGCACGGAAGGATTCCCCTACAGGTTGCAGAGGAAGCATGGCCCTGCTGAAACCTTGATTTTGGACTTCTAGCCTCTACTGCAACCTTGATTTTGGACTTCTAGCCTCTAGAACTGTGAGGCAATGCATTTCTGTTTCAGGTCACCCCAGTTTTTGGTACTTTGGAATACAGCAGTCCTAGAAAACTGATATAGATGGGCGCTTTGTTATCTTCTTTCTACAGGGGAGCAGCTGTTGGGAAAAGGAGGAAGGTATAAAGGAAGCAGAACTTTTCTTTTTCCAGGAAAGTTTTAGTACTTTGCACGGACCAATACCTTGACCAGGAGGAGAAGGAAAATTGACAAGATAGGTAAACTGTGAGCCTCAGTAAGAACCTGACCAGGGCAGCACAGACACCTGTGCAACAAATGCTTATTGGCTTTGGGTGGTTCCGCCAGGCATGAGGAAGACAGACTCCTCTATTCCTCTCCCAAGTGCTAGGGAGTAACAAGAGGGACAAAGGTAGAGGGAAGTGTTTCCTTCGTGATGGTCCAGCATTTCTCATCTGATGAGCTGAGGAATGAAGTGGACTTGGGAAATTGCACTGTATCCCATCTTCTCACCCAAATAAGCCCTCAGGCAAGTGCCTACAGCTTTCCCCTCTTCTGCTCACCATTATTATTACTCTTTCTCTCTCTCTGTATTATATCTATCGATAAGGAGAGAGAGAGAGAAAGAAATGAAAGTGAGGGGGGATGGGCGGGGATGATACGGAAATGGAGGCTGAACCATGCCTTACATCTTTGTTGTGAAGTGATAGAATTGAACTGATCCTCCAAAGAGGACGACACCTCCTTGCTCCGTTCCCACCGCCCCCCATCTCAACCACTACCCAGAAGAGAAATTGGGAGAGGGGGCGGAGACAAAACAGATTGTCCCATTGGTGCTAGATTTCTTGAACTGATTTCTAGGGTGGGGCAAATAAGCTGGGCAGGGGAGGAGGGTCATCAGAGAATCTGGCAAAGGGCTTTGGAGGATGGGGCTACATGGCCCCCAAGGAATGTTGGTGGTGAAGCCTGTAAATATCAGGCTGTACTCTTTCACCCTTGGGCCACCCTTTGAATTTTCTGCCCTCAATCCTTCAAATCCAGTAAGAGGGAGATGAATCATGATATTCCATAAGGACTGTATTAGGAAAGGAGTGATAGGGGTTTCTAGATGAAAACCTGAACCTCTGCTTGAGGCTTCTCTGGGTACCATTTTATTCCCCTGGTCTCTGAGTAGAATGCCACAGGTATCTTAGCTATGATGTAAGATTGAGGAGTCAGAAACCACTCCTTGCGAGACTACTGAGGGTTAGGAAGGAAAGTAAGAGAGGGTGTGGAGAAAATGGAAATAATTTGTACTGTGTTTTATTTTATTCTCTGTGGATTCTTTACTGGACATTTTAATTAAAATCTTCTGGGATATTCATCCTAAAAGGTTCAGACCCCTGAACAAATTAATTTGAATCCCCACCATTCGTTCAGAATAAATACCTTCAGAGAACCGTTTTTGTAAAGTACAATAAAAATGAATAGTTAGGAAAATTAAATTTCCTACATCATCTGTAGCCTCTCCTGCTAGTAACGGACTGCTCCCTATGGTACATTACCATAGATTACTTTTCCAACTCTAGTTCAATGATTCAAGCCAAAACCTTCATCACTTCCCTTGGGAGACTATTACACAGCCCAGCAGACATCCTATTAAGAAACTTCTGATTTGCAGAGGAAGAGGAAAATTTTAAAGTTGAGACTGAGAAGGAAGATGATTCATGGTCCCAAAGGAAGAGGGCTCCTGAAGTTTTCAGAGATGGCCCCTAGCTGCCACCCCTTCCTTTGGAAACATACTCACCAAGGGGCCTCGGGAAGTCAATGGGGCGAGTGCATGGACCAGAGTGTAGTCCCTTAAAGGAGTGACAGAAGAATCAGCAATTTGGAATCAAGCTCAGCAATGAGTAAAAAAGGGTATAAGACACCTCATTAATGTAATGTGGGAGTTAAAAATGCAAAAGTTGGCTGCCCTGAGCACATTTAGAGTTTGTGATTCAATATTCAAGAAGAATATAAAACCAGAAATTGCTGTAGTTGGGGCAGGAAATGACTCAAGGCCAAAAGGAAGAGTTCTGTTGGTGCCTGGTCAAGGTGAGGGTCAATTCTGGCTGGTGGCTCTGTCTGTGATTGACAGGCTTGCTGACACAGGGATAGAGTGATAGCACTGTTCCCAAGAGTTTTGACAGCAGCAAACACTGCAAAATGGTAACAATGAAACACGAAGTCAATACAGTATCAGTAGAGGTCTCCCCCCAACTCTCCATCCCCCACCCCACGCGCCATCCCCCACCCTCCCATCCAGAAGTAGTGTTCCTGAGACTTCATAAGCTGAAATGGCGTAAAGTGAAGAAGCAGTTACCTTAGGATACATCTTGCTAACAGATGCACAAAGTACATCTCTTGACCTTTGAACAACACGGTGGTGGGGGGGGGGGTCTGACCCCCGCCCACCCCCATCAATAATTCACGAAAATCTGCATACCGCTATCTCTGCCTCAAAAACAAAAGAATTGATAAATGACTCACCCAAGGGCAGGAAGCTGAAACGGGATGGAATCAGGACTCAGACCCTAGTTCTTTTGATTCCATGTAGTGTGATCTCTCGTCGAACACAAACTCTTCCCTACACTTAGTTAATTTAAAGATCTGTAAAGTAAAAATATAGGTACTATATTAATTGAAGAGAATCCACATGTAAGTGGATGTATGCAGTTCAGTTGTGTGTTGTTCAAGGGTCAACTGTAAATCGAGGTAAAGCGCAGATGATCAGACCCAGTTCAAAGCTGGCATCTTGAGGCTGAGAGACTGAGTGTGGTTCCCGGGGAAGGAGGTGTGCGCTGCAAAACATACACTGATCTCAAATTACCCTTTCCGCCTTTTTCATAAAAATGGAAATCCTCTTTGGATTTCCTTCGGTTAGCAAGAACAGGGCCTAATGCAGGTCTTTCGTAAACGTGAAGTGGTGTAAAGCAAACTTTTGAAAAGCGTGGGATACTTGTATTATAAAAGACAGCACATTCTACGATTTACAAAACTCTTTTCTCCACGTATTTTACCGTGTCCCCTTTTGACCAGGCAAGTTCCTGACTGTCATACTTCACTGTTATATAATTTACAGTTCTGGACTGTTTTTTTATGGTAGATCTCGTGATGTGGCAAAAACAGTATTTTTCTTCTCTGAATATGCGTTAGCACCCACTATTTGTATCACTCATTTGACATTTACAGTGTTGAGGAGGCCTATTAGCCATTTTATTTGTTGGATCGAACTCTGACTACCTTTTTAATTTTTTACTGAGACCTGCTGGGGGGGCCCAGGCACTCCCTACCAAGATGCTGAGAAGGGTGGTCACAGTGTAGATGTCGCCCCCCCCCTCCACCCCACGCCTGCACTTTTCGTTAGGAATTCAAACGCTGTATCCTCACTTTCCTTAAGCACCTTCTCCATCTTGCTGCCCCTTGCTGACGTGGCTCTGTTAAAGGGAGCTTCAGTGGAAGAAGAGATGGGGCTGGAAAGAGATAATTAAAAAACTATATATTTTGTGGGATCTTAGTTCCCCAACCAGGGATCAGACCTGCGCCCCCTGCAGTGGAAGCGTGGGGTCTCAACCGCTGGACCGCCAGGGAAGCCCCAGGATAATTTGTGAGGAGGGGATGTTTACCAATGAAGAGGCTGTGCCCCAAAGTTAGTTATAAGGTGTAAGCACGAGAAAGTATCGGATACTTGGGAGGAGCAAAGCTTCAGAAGGCACAAGAAGAATTTCATTTACTTGGAGGTTTTGTCCGGACTTGGGGAGGTGATGGTAGGCCTGTAAGTGTCTGACCTAAAATGTCTGGACCCTGTGTAAAAGCGTGACTGGTGTGTAGGTTCGGACCAAGGACGGCTTTTTCCTGACTTGTGTAAGTATTCATCACTTATTTTGAATTGCCACCTCAAATTCACTGTGCAACAAGGCAGGATATAAACACATGTTATATAATTTATTTCTCCGCAGTCTCTTCTATACAAAACTCTCAGCTCTTTGAAGATGGAATAAGTAATCCAGTTTGCCGAGGGGCTAGATTTAAATAGGGTGGTCAAGGAAGGAGCTGGAAATGAGTATGGTGGGGGAGAGCACTTCTCGAGGCAGAGAGAACATCAGCTGCAAAGGTCCCAAGATGAGAATGAACTTTAGGAACGTAGACAAGGCCCATATAAGGTTATTGCTTAGTGACTGCTGGAGATTTGAGTGGGTCAAAGAGACAGTCGGGCCAGAATACATCAGTCATAGTCCAGGTTTTATTTTAAGCATCATTGGAAGCCGTTGGAGCATTTAAATGAACTTATGTTTTTACAAGACCACTGGCAGTGTTGTGGAAAACTGATTGTAATGAGGTGGCAGTGGCTTGGGCCAGGCTGTAGTGCTGGTGTTGGAGAGAAGTAGACAGATGTGGAATAGGCCTTAGAGGTAGAGCGTCTGAATTTGGGCTGGTTGTTAGGGGGGCAGAGAACTGAGGATGACACTTAGGTGTTTTGTCTGATCATCTAAGGAGATTGTTCGGGGTTGTGAGGGTGGGGATGGGAAATCAAGATAAACCCAGTGCCATTAAACTGATTTACAGGGAGAGTTTAAAGCTAACCAGCAGACTGGACTACCATGACATGCTCTTTCCCGTGAGAAAGTCCACCTGGGAAATTTAATTAGGACCAGAAGGGCACCCAGTTGGGCAGTCTTGATCATGTGCCCATGTCCTCTTGAGTAGACCAGAATCCTCACTTCCCCTAGAAGGCAGTGTGGCCTGTACCGCAGGTGGTACCGCAGAGGTGCTGGACTCAGCCATCACCGTGACAGTGACGCAGCCTTGATCCAGCAAGGGCTAGGGTGACAGGAAGGGAGCTAAGGTTGTCGAGGGAATGGATTTGAGAGATGTGTTTGGGAGAAACGATGGGCCTGGGCTGATGATTCTGGCGGCAGGGGGCGGGGCGGATGAGAGAAGGGATGAGAGAAGGCATCATGCCT